>NC_091760.1:119852135-120176635 GCF_029378745.1 Bos indicus
TTTTTAAAGTTTAGCAAATGCTTACAGTAGTTCGGGCCTTCCCTGGTGGCTCGGATAGTAAAGAATATGTCTGCAGTGCAGGAGACCTGAGTTTGATCCTTGGGTTGGTAGGATCCCCTAGAGAAGAGAAGGGTAGCCCACTCCAATATTCTTGCCTGGAGAATTCCATGGACAGAGGACTCTGGCAGGCTACCATCCATGGGGCTGCAAGAGTCGGACATGACTAATGGACTAACACTTTCTCTTTCTTACAGTGGTTCAGTTGCCTAGGTAACACATAGAGGTGAGGTCAGAGTATTATAAAGGAACCTCACAGTAATATAATATGTAGTATAATACTTCAAAGTATTATATTAGTTAATGCTTTCAAGAGTTAAATGGACTTTTGTGCTAAGAAAATGAGCTGAAGAATTGATGCTTTTGAACTGTGGTGTTGGAGAAGAGTTTTGAGAGTCCCTTGGACTGCAAGGAGATCAAACCAGTCAATCCTAAAGGAAATCAGTCCTGAGTATTCATTGGAAGGACTGATGCTGAGCTGAAGCTCCAATACTTTGGCCACCTGATGCGAAGAGCTGACTCATTAGAAAAGACCCTGATCCTAGGAGAGATTGAAGGGAGGAAGAGAAAGGGATGACAGAAGGTGAGATGGTTGGATGGCATCACCAACTCAATGGACATAAGTTTGAGCAAACTCTGGGAGATGGTGAAGGACAGGGAAGCCTGACATGCTGCAATCCATTGGGTCGCAAAGAGTTAGACATGACTGAGTGACTGAACAAGAACAAAGGGTAATGTTCATTAGATTTTTATTTTATCACAGTTTTTTTTTTCAAATACAGTTTAGTTTGCTACTTTTAATTTACTTTTTTACATTACATAAAAAATTTACATTTTTTAGGCAAGAATACTGGAGTATGTAGCCATTCCCTTCTCTAGTGGATTTCCTTGACCTAGGCATTGAACTCTTGGCTCCTGCACTGCAGGCAGATTCTTTACTGTGTGAACCACTACATAAGCCATTTAGTTTCTTACTTTATTGTCTCGTAAATATTACAAAATATTTTGTGTAAGAATACCAGCACCAGTTCTCACTTCTGTTTCATAGGTTGTTAAAGTTAAAAAGTTAGGTCTTTGGAAGATATGAAGGTATTTTGAAAACATAACCTTTCTATAATGCAAGGATAAGTGAAATGAATTTAATGAAAGAAAACTGAGAACTTCAAGAGATTAATGGATTTTTTTTCATTCAGAAGTTCAACAGAAATATTTTCCATTATTATAATCTAATGCTTTTGCTTCAGTGATTATAACATGGTGCTTGATTAATGCTGAAAGAAAGGTAATATGACATTGCATAGCATCTGTGTTTATGTTGTAGCAGTAAATGTCTGGGTAAAGAGTGAGGCCCTCAGGCTCAGTCTGACCAACAGATGTATTTTCTTTGGCTCCCCCCAAAGGGTTTATAACTTTTGGGATTTGAATGTTCTATGGTTCACTAATCCCCATCATTCTCTAGTTTCTGATTCTTTCTGCCAGTGCTGTACAAAAGAAAAAGGTTAGCTACATATGCAATTAAAACTTTTCTAGTAGCCACATTAAAAATAATAATATTTAACCCAATATATCCAAAATATTGTCATTTCAACATGTAATCAACCTAAAAATTATTGAGATATTTTACTTTATTTTTCACCAAGTTTTCAAAATCTAGTATAGTTCCCCCCCCACCCCCCCAGCATATTCTAGTTCAAATGTGGCTAGCCACACTTCAAGTCTCAGTGACCACTTGGGCCTGGCCACCGAACTGGACAGCACAGCACAGGTGCTTCTCTCACATAAGTTACTTACCTAACCCTTCTAGCAATGGTTCTGAAAATGTGGTCCCTGGAACAGCAGCAGCAACATCACCTGGGAATTTCTTTGGAATGCAAATCTTAGGCCCCATCGCAGATCTACTGAATCAGAAACTCTGTGGGTGGTGTCCAATAAGCTATTTTAACGAGCCCTCTAGGCAATTCTGGCACACACTTTTAAAAACCCTTAGAAAACTGGAAATAGAACTGCCATATGACCCAACAATCCCACTGCTGGGCATACACACCGAGCAATCCAGAATTGAAAGAGACACATGTGTACCCCAATGTTCATCGCAGCACTGTTTACAATAGCTAGGGCATGGAAGCAACCTAGATGTCCATTGGCAGATGAATGGATAAGAAAGCTGTGGTACATATACACAATGGAATATGACTCAGCTACTAAAAAGAATGCATTTGAATCACTTCTAATGAGGTGGAGAAAAACACCAATACAGTATAATAACACATATATATGGAATTTAGAAAGATTGTAATGATGACCCTATATGCGAGACAGCAAAAAAGACAGCAAAAAAGGACTCTATGGGAGAAGGCAAGGGTGGGATGGTTTGAGAGAACAGCACTGAAACATGTATATTACCATATGTGAAATAGATCGCCAGTCCAGGTTCAATGCATGAGACAGGGTGCTCAGGGCTGGTACACTGGGACAATCCTGAAGGATGGGACGGGGAGGGAGGTGGGGGTTCAGGATGTACACCCATGGCTGATTCATGTGAATGTATGGCAAAAACCACTACAATATTGTAAAGTAATTAGCCTGCAATTAAAATAAATAAAATTTACAACCCCCCCCCCCCCCCACACACACACACAAAGCAAAACACTGCTGTATTGGCATCTTCATTTGCAGCCTTTGCTGACAGGCTCTGTGGCTTTCATGACTCACTGCTGTTGTCTGGTCTTACTAAGTTGTGCCTGACTCTTTGCAACTCTATGAGTCTAATCTGTAGCACTCCAGGCTCCTTTGTCCATGGAATTTTCCAGGCAAGAATACCGGATTGGGTTTCCATTTCCTTCTCCAGGGGATCTTCCTGACCGAGGGGCTGAACCCGTGTCTCCTGCATCTCCTGCATCGGCAGGTGGATTCTTTACCACTGAACCACCTGGGAAGCCCTTTGTGATTCACAGGCAAAATCAAATCCAACACACAATGAAAGTACCATCAGCTAAAATATTTTTGTTTGACCCTTTCAAGGTGTTAAAACCTGAAGAAATAGAACAACTTCCTAAATGCAGCTTGAGAATTACTCATTAAGCTGTGTATTTATTTTAAACATTTAGGACTAGCATAGCTTAAGTGCAGCCTAATGGGAGGTCATCTAGTCAAATAACTCTTGTACCTACTCTTAGGGATTTCTTTAACTGGATTGGGTGATACCCATTTCTGTACTCTCATTAGAACCAAGATCTACGCGGGGGAGGAGACGCACTGACTCAGGTGAGAGTCAGAGTTAAGGTAGTAGAGGATCATGGGGCTGGAAGTCAAAAGTCAGAATCAAGTACACGATTTCCCTCTCATGAGCTATGGAGTTTTTAGTTTTGCACTTAACCTGTGACTCATCTTATTCATCTGGAAAATGACGATAATGAAGTTCATGATGATAATGATAATAATAAATGACGATATTATAATAAATGATAAATAACAATAATGATAATGAAGGAAAAAATACCTGTCCATTCTGGTTCACCATACCGTTGTGAGAAACAAATGAGGTCATGTATGTGGAGTTGCTATGAGATCCTGTAGCTTCAAGACTTTCATTAGCTTTATTAAAATCATACTGTGGTGTAAATGACTAATTTTTCCCCTGCAAGCAAATATGGTAAGAAGGATTAGAAAACTACATGTGATTCTGAAAATAGAAGAAGCTAAAGGACCAGAAAGAGGTGGAAAGACTCAGAGAGGGAGTCTAAAAAGGCACTGCTGATAAGCTTCTTGAACAGTTGTTCCAGCTCTCACCATTCTCTTGAATACCTATATAATTATTTTAATTTTAATTAAATTTATTTATTTTTCATTGAAGGATAATTACTTTACAGTATTGTGTTGGTTTCTGCCAAACATCAACATGAATCAGCCATAGGTGAATACCTATATAATTTTAAAATATAAATTACAATGATACTACAGCACTGATTTTAATAGAAAAGTTTAGACCATTCCATCTCCCATTATTTACCTCTCCATTCATTTCTATGGGGGGCTACTTGTGTTTTCTCATTAATCAGCCTGTGATAAGAGGCATCGAAGCTGGGCCAATGAAAGGTAAACAACACTTTGCCAACTGAAAAATACGATGAGATACCGGTGACTGCTGCTTCCTGTGAAAACTTCATTAGCAATAAATGAGTTACCAGATGTCACACATCAGATTTGAAATTAAAATGTATTCCTAGTATTTGTGTGCAGTCTGAGCAGGAGGAAAAAATGAACTCTTTCCAAGAGTTGGATAAGATAATGTACTTCTTTGCCTTGGATTGTTTGTTTCTTCTATAAACATAGAATAAATGCATCCCTTGGTTTGTAAAGGGGAATAATAGCATTTTTGCACACAAAAGCTATGCAGTGAGGTTGCACATAACTCATCCAGCAGCAACTCTTTAAGGATAAGGTGAAATGTTCTCAAACATTCTATGGCACACCAAGACCACCATCTTGCTTTTAACTTTGCCATAGCAATTCCTATCTTTTCTTGCCTTCACCTTCAGCAACCAATTTCTGCTTTTATTACCAACAATAAAACTGTTCAGCTCAGCAACTGTCAACATCAACTCCATTCTTCCTGAACTTGCTGTAACAACAACCCTGTTAGTGCTTCCCTTTTTTCATAAGATATAAAACTCTCCTCTTGTTCTTCTAGCTAGCTAAGCTGACTCTGTTCTGTTTCTCGAAGCTACAAGCCTCCAATTGGAAAGCACTTGCGGTTAAGGAGGAAACCCCCACAGTAGGAAATGGGGCAGCATGGTTTCACTTGAGCCAGCAGAAATTTCATATGATAAGCAAGTGTGGTAGAAATATCTAACCCCCTCTAGTTTTTATAAATAAATATTTTTGGCAGAAGAAGGCCCATGTTCCTTCGCAGTTTCAAAATCTCCAGTTATTTGGTTCCAACTGAAGACCATGACCGAAACTGTTTATTTCCTTTCTTTTCTAATTTATTTTTGTTCATATCTCTCGTAAGACTGGTGAAGCCTATAAATCAAATTAAGAGGGTGAATGTGAATTATCACTCTCAAGCCTCCTCTTGGAGAAATATTTACATAGAATTTCGTTATACATAGAGATTTCCCAAAGCACTTAAACGTTTATTTCTGGATCATTTACTACTCATCAGATGCTAGAGATACTGAATCCACTGCCCTTTGACCTTTGCATAAAGGAAGCCAGCACATCTTTGAGGTACTTATTTATGTCAGTGGGGAAAATATCTGTTTAAACCTTTCAACTGTGTAACTTCAGCACAAAGTGACACACAAGTGTTCAGATAAATTTATTCAATGTATAACCATTTTATACTCTTCTCTGTTTCCGCTGGTATCTGATTCACATAGAGGACTTATAATAATGGTGGCTTAACATTAACAATAGTAATGTTTATGATATTGAATGCTTACTGTATTCCAAGTGTTGTGCTACTTGCTTTCATCTCTGTAAGAGTCCTCTTATGAATGAAATTGTGTCTCTCCTCACCCCACAACAAATTCATGGGACTTCCCAGGTGGCTCGGTGCTAAAGAATCTGCCTGCCACTGCAGGAGACACAAGAGACACAGGGTTTAGTCCCTGGGTTGGGAAGATCTCCTGGAGGAGGAAATGGCAACCCACTTTAGTGTTCTTGTCTGGAGAATCCCGTGGACGGAGGAGCCTGGTGGGCTACAGTACATGGGGTTGCCAAGAGTACAAAGGAGCAACTGAGCACATACTCACACAAAGTTCATAGGTTGAAGTCTGAATCTCCAATGTGACTATGTTTTGAGACAGGGCATTTGAAGAGGTAATTAAGGTTAAATGAGGTCATGAGGTTGGAGCACTAATCCAGTATGACTGGTGTGAGGGGGAGACACACCAGACAGGAATGTGCTTGCACAGAGAAGCCATGTGAACACAATGAGAAGATGACTATCTTCAAGTACAAAGAGAGGTGTCACCAGAAACCAGCCCTGCTGGCACTCTGACCTTGACCTTGCAAAAGTGAGAAAATAAATTTCTGTTGTCATTTTGTTGTGGCAGAACTGGCAAACTAATACAAGACCTATGAGGGAAGGCACCATTATTCCCCCTCTTCAGATGAAGAAACTGAGGCTTAGAGAGAAGATCCTTATATTTTTGACAGTTTAAAGTTTCAAGGCTCAGCTCTTTTTGTTTTGGTAAAGTCATCTCTTCATACTCTGGTTTGGTGCTTCTTAATCAGGGGTAATTTTGCCCTCCAGAGACATTTCTCAATGTCTGGAGACATTTTTGGTTCCCATAACAGGGTGAGCAAGAGAAGGGACAAGTGTTACTAGCACCTCGAGAGTAGAGACCAAAGATATTGCTAAGGATCTTACAAGGCACAGGACAGACCCCCACAGTCTGGTCTAAGAAGTCAATACTGCTGTTGTTGAGAAGCTTTTCTAGTTTGGATTTTTTTTTTCCCTTTTAAATTCCTGATAACCTGTAGTTCACATCTTTCATGTGATGAGTTAGTTATACAGTACATTTTATTGGTGGTTTTGTTTCATGTATTCATATCTTCCCAGGGAAACTATAGATTCCTCAAAAGATAAAATTCTGTCAGGTGGCCTTCAAATGTTCAAGGTCATGTTGAATACTTCTTAGAGGGTCCAAAATTGTGAGCTGACTAAATATCTGTTATGTCAGATCTTTCTAGAAATTATCCTCTTTGACATTTTCCAGAATTCTAGGATTCTGTACCTGAACAATGGAAGGGAGAATTTGAACTTAGATTCATCATAAGGTCTTCAAGGGATTTGATGGTTCCTAAGGTCAGTTTTCATTCCAATCCCAAAGAAAGGCAATGCCAAAGAATGCTCAAATTACTGCACAATTGCACTCATCTCACACGCTGGTAAAGTAATGCTCAAAATTCTCCAAGCCAGGCTTCAGAAATATGTGAACTGTGAACTTCCTGATGTTCAAGCTGGTTTTAGAAAAGGCAGAGGAACCAGAGATCAAATTGCCAACATCTGCTGGATCATGGAAAAAGCAAGAGAGTTCCAGAAAAGCATCTATTTCTGCTTTATTGACTATGCCAAAGCCTTTGACTGTGTGGATCACAATAAACTGTGGAAAATTCTGAAAGAGATGGGAATACCAGACCACCTGATCTGCCTCTTGAGAAATTTGTATGCAGGTCAGGAAGCAACAGTTAGAACCAGACGTGGAACAACAGACTGGTTCCAAATAGGAAAAGGAGTTTGTCAAGGCTGTATATTGTCAACCTGTTTATTTAACTTCTATGCAGAATACATCATGAGAAACGCTAGACTGGAAGAAACACAAGCTGGAATCAAGATTGCTGGGAGAAATATCAATAACCTCAGATATGCAGATGACACCACCCTTATGGCAGAAAGTGAAGAGGAACTCAAAAGCCTCTTGATGAAAGTGAAAGTGGAGAGTGAAAAGTTGGCTTAAAGCTCAACATTCAGAAAACGAAGATCATGGCATCTGGTCCCATCACTTCATGGGAAATAGATGGGGAAACAGTGGAAACAGTGTCAGACTTTATTTTTCTGGGCTCCAAAATCACTGCAGATGGTGACTGCAGCCATGAAATTAAAAGACACTTACTCCTTGAAAGGAAAGCTATGACCAACCGATATAGCATATTGAAAAGCAGAGACATTACTTTGCCAACAAAGGTCCGTCTAGTCAAGGCTATGGTTTTTCCTGTGGTCATGTATGGATGCGAGAGTTGGACTGTGAAGAAGGCTGAGCACCAAAGAATTGATGCTTTTGAACTGTGATGTTGGAGAAGACTCTTGAGAGTCCCTTGGACTGCAAGGAGATCCAACCAGTCCATTCTGAAGGAGATCAGCCCTGGGATTTCTTTGGAAGGAATGATGCTAAAGCTGAAACTCCAGTACTTTGGCCACCTCATGTGAAGAGTTGACTCATTGGAAAAGACTCTGATGCTGGGAGAGATTGGGGGCAGGAGGAGAAGGGGACAACAGAGGATGAGATGGCTGGATGGCATCACTGACTTGATGGACATGAGTCTGAGTGAACTCCGGGAGTTGGTGATGGACAGGGAGGCCTGGCGTGCTGTGATTCATGGGGTCGCAAAGAGTCGGACAGAACTGAGCAACTGATCTGATCTGATCTGATCTGATAGTAACCCCAGTTCAGTTCAGTTCAGTCACTCAGTCGTGTCTGACTCTTTGCAACCCCATGAATGACAGCACGCCAGGCCTCCCTGTCCATCACCAACTCCCGGAGTTCACTCAGACTCACATCCATCAAGTCAGTGATGCCATCCAGCCATCTCATCCTCTGTCGTCCCCTTCTCCTCCTGCCCCCAATCCCTCCCAGCCTCAGAGTCTTTTCCAATGAGTCAACTCTTGCATCAGGTGGCCAAAGTACTGGAGTTTCAGCTTTAGCATCATTCCTTCCAAAGAAATCCCAGGGCTGATCTCCTTTAGAATGGACTGGTTGGATCTCCTTGCAGTCCAAGGGACTCTCAAGACTTTTCTCCAACACCACAGTTCAAAAGCATCAATTCTTTGGCGCTCAGCTTTCTTCACAGTTCAACTCTCACATCCATACATGACCACTGGAAAAACCATAGCCTCTGGAGGGAAGCAATTCCGGAAGTCAAACCCTGCCCTCTGGTGGCATCACTGCCATAGGCAACTGCTATGTCAATCTGAATCATTAGTGTCCCAATTGATTTTACAATATTTGAATGTAATGTTATCTTTAGGCTTTTTTTTTCTCTGTGGATCAACACACTGAATGTAGCCTGTCATTAAGGCTCTCAGAATTAAATCAAGTAAGAGAGGATAAACATACCTAGTTACAAACGATAATCTCTAGAAGTCTGTGAACCAGAGTTTCAATTACTTAGTTTGAGTCTCCGTTATGTGTCTCCTCTGCCCAACTGCTTTTTATGATCTATAAGGGCAATGAGTAGTTGTTTTTGTAGCTGAAGAACATTTCTGGAAAAAAGAGTTTCTAAAGGAAACTCTATTAACAATATTAATAGAATTCTATGACCAAAATTTTAATTGTTGCATTGGTTCCTGTGGACTTTTCCTACACATTTCTTATAGACTAGTCCTGCAAGAAAAGCACCATTGTGTTTGAAATACTAGCTAAATCTGAGGAAATTATACTTCTCCTTTTCCCCATTAAGAAGTCTGTTCTCTCACTAGGAAACACCACTGTACTTCTTATCACAGAATGCAGTCTTTTCTGTATACTGATGCCAAATGGGTAACATTTTAGTAGGGTA
The DNA here is from genome assembly GCF_029378745.1 of Bos indicus. Taxonomy (NCBI): domain Eukaryota; kingdom Metazoa; phylum Chordata; class Mammalia; order Artiodactyla; family Bovidae; genus Bos; species Bos indicus. The sequence goes on from NC_091760.1 coordinate 119,861,478, forward strand.
TTTGAAGTTGTGATACGCAACTCCATGGGAGACAAGCAAGGTCATTCAGAAGGTCTTTTCATTGAGAACATCAGAGCTTTCAAAAGACGCAGGCAGTTTTTCCTGGATAATTGGGGTAAAACTGAAATAAAGCAAAACCCCATAAAGAACAAAAATAGGCGATCAGATGGAAACACTCAGAATTAGGAGGTAAAAGATACAGAAAATGCTGATGCTGAATCTTAGAAATATATGAAACCAATAGCATTGAGTAAAAAGTGACATAATTCAAGAAGCTGAAGAGCAGAAATCAACTGATTGCAGAGTTTAGCAGAGGGAAAAAAAGGACTGAGAACTAACACTAGTCTGGAACTTAGAGATGGAGGACTTCCCGGCTTTTTCTTTGCTGTTCTAGAAATTGAGACCTTAGGCAAATCATTAAACCGTCACTGGACTTTGCTCTGATAAATGGGAATGAGACGATAAAAATCCTACCTTCCCTTGTAAGAACGCTGTGAGATTCTGTATTTAAAATAGTTTCCTCAAAAGATAGTCTGTTACAACCCATTCACATGAATAGACTATATAACATAAAAACAAGTTTAATATATGCCTGAAGTTGAAAGCTAATCTTATGTCAAGAAGTATATATTCAGCACTGAGACTCTTAAAAGGGAACATTAATGTTAGCAGTGCCTGCTGGCTGTCAGGCATCATGCGAAACAAACCATAGGCTTTGCAGTCACAAAGGTCAGTTAAGATCCTGGCTCAGCCTCTGACTAATCTTGTAACTGGTTAATTTACTCATTCTCTTTGAGCCTTAGTCTCCTTATCTTTTAAAACAGGATAAAAATTTGCTGTTAACATGAAGATTAAATGAAACTTGGAGGGGGGAGATTAGTATATACTAAACATTCAGTAAATGTTATCTATTATTACTGTCATTTTATATGTTTTCAATATATATTCATATGTCCCCATCAAATACTAGGTGAATTACCCCATAAAATTATACTTTATATATATATAATTATACATATGTATATAATTTGTCACATTATTACACATGGCCAAGAAACAGATTGGAATAATATTAGAGTTCTGTCAGTACAGTACAGTATGGTGATACAACTTGTTATTAATCAGGAAAGCAATGGAAAAGATCCAGGAAGGATCCATTTCTAAAACAAGTGAAAGAATAAACATCCAAAGTTCAGACAATTTTAAGTTTACTTTAAGCTGGGAGGGGGAAAATATCACACTATAGACCTTTGGTTGGTGAATCATACCTAATTAAATGGCAAAAATTTCCTTCAAAGTGCAGGATTCAGAGAAAAAACTTTCTTTGCCAGTAGCTCCCCTAGTATTCATATAAGCCTCTTCCTTGAATTATCTGATTTAACATGTGGTAATTGTTTTTTTTTTTTAATATGACTTCACAAGATTCACTGTCTAATAATTATAAAACATTATATTGTTTCTGGTAATAACATTTCTGATATTACTTTATTACTGTATAAAATAATGGAAAAACAAATTAGGCTAAATATTTTTGTACTCAGCATAGAGCAGGCAGATTTGTGAAGTTCATTAGAACTTTGTGAGCATAACATAATATGATAATAATTTTGGATATGAAGAGGTTCTAATCCAGAGAAAATATGTTTAGAAATCAGTCTATTTCAGTAGGCATTGTAATATGCATGCCAACCATCAGCTTAAAGCCATTTTCTAGATAAATTACATGGTTCATGTTATACCAGCAAATTAAGATGTTCTCTGCATAAAAAGTCATTCTGTAACTATGGACTTTTGATTTAGGTTTGGAGTGTAGCTTTATCTTAGTGTGGATCAGGAAGTCACAGAAATTTGTGCTATCGGAGTAAATTTAGGGGTCAAATTTATTGCTTTTTTTCTTGAGAAAAATATGGAATATATATCACCAGGGAAAGCAGAGACACAGTGGTGGAGCAGAAGGACTTGCACTTATCTCCTCTTATGAAAACATCAAAATCACAACAAATTGCTAAAGAACTATCAATAAAAATAATACCAAAAAAGATATTCTACATCTAAAGACAAAGAAGAAGCCACAATGAAAGAGTAGGAGGGGAGCATTCGTGATACAATCAAATCCCATACCTGTCAGGTGGGCCACCCATAAACTATATGTTTGCCCTCTATCCCTGTAAACATACACAATTACTATATTCTAAATGGGGTCTTCATTGTCAGACTTCCCAAGAAAGTCTATTTTAACCTATAATGTAGTTGAACCTATAATCTATAATGCTTTACCATCTTGTGCTTTTATTGAAACAACTTGAATTAGAGATTTATAACATTTTATTTCTGGAATGGGCCCTGGAAATTACATGCTCCGGCGTTCACATGTTTAAACACTTACAGGTGCTGGGAGTAACAGAGATGGGTGAAGCAGGCATGGTGGTGGACATTTCCCCTTTCTCAGAGGATGTGGGGATGGGGAATCCGGATTGTGTCAGTTGTGATTGGGGGAGATACAGGCTGAGTTTTTTTAAGGCAAGCTGGAAATTTCAAACTTTAAATGGAATATCCTATTTTGAAATGTTTTCAACGAAAGTAAATGGAAAAAAAAGCAACACTGTGTGGAACTAAACAGAACTGTTTAGCAGATCAAATTTAGTTCTAGGAGTGCCAGTTTACAACTTAGGATCCACATTTACAAACAAGAAAACAGATTTCAAGCCCCAGCAACATGCTGCAGACCCCCATTCCAGTGTTTTTATAATAAACTAAATACTTCAAGTATACCGCATTAGACAACTCCCTCCCCAAATTCCATTCCCACATGCAACAACAACCCATGACAGGATTTGCAGGTAGCAGGAAGACACCTGCTACCCCTCAGAGATATGATGGGATGAGGTTATTACCCACCCTTGCTTTTATGAGAGGGCTGCCCTGGTGGCTCAATGGTAAAGAATCTGCCTGCCAATGCAGAAGACTCAGTTTTGATCCCTGGGTCGGGAAGATCCCCTAGAGAAGGGAATGGCACCCCACTCCAGATTTCTTGCCTGGAGAATGCTATGGACAAAGAAGCACTAAACAGCAACAAATCTCATGAGACTGGTCTGGTGCAGAGTCTGAGAACTAGTGCAGAATGGCAGCCAGGACTGCATCTCCCTGATTCTTTGATCTTGATAGCAATTTATCTTTCCTTTTTCCTTTTTATATTTTGGAGACTATACTGTTATGTTTTCTAGAGCTGTGTTGCATTTCACTAAAGTGATGTCTCCATGTAGGTGAATACAGCACACAGTCTGTGAAATTTGGTGACCGCATGTTATTTTAACTTTTATTCAAAAATATCATCTACTGCTCAGAAGGTGGTCAGTAGTGAAAGCGCCCGATGCCATTTCATAGAGCCATAGGACCAAATGGTCCTGATTATATAACTGGTGATGAAGTTAAATTTTAAAATATTTTTAGTTATTTAGTACTGAAAGATATTTATTTTTGAAAACTTCCTTGTCAAATGTTTTTAAAGTGAAATGTGATATTCCAAGCATGAAATTATCTACACATTTGTGTTTCAAGGCTGCATTTGTGTTTCTGATACTATTTTCTAAATTCATTCACTGTGGTTTAGGAACACACACACAAAAGTACCTAGAGAGACTATATGTGCTATTGATTAGGTGAGTACATTGAGGGAGTTACACATGATTAATACTGGAAGAATATGGAGTATTTCTGATGAATAGTAACATTTGGCTAGCATATACATTTCTTGGGATCATGAAAGTAAAAATGTTAGTCACTCAGTCATCTTCAACTCTTTGCAGCACCATGGACTGTCTTTGCAGCACCATGGACTGTAGCCCGCCAGGCTCCTCTGTCCATGGGATTCTCCAGGCAAGAATACTGGAATGGGTTGCCATTCCCTTCTCCAGGACATCTTCCCAATCCAGGGATTGAACCCAGGTCTCCTGCATCACAGGCAGATTCTGAGCCACCAGGGAAGTCTTAGCCCTAATAAAACTTTTTAGACAGGTAAATTTATTTTTTAGTGTGGTTGGAAAAATAGTTGAATTCTCATGAGCATATTCTGAATTCTGTAAAAGGCAACATGTACACTTTGGTTAACTGTTTCATGATCTGGAAGAACACAATTCATGATTTTATACATAGTGCTTGGATGGGAAGAGTGGAGAGCTACAAAAGTACTAACTTCCATTTTAATTTCATTTTGGATGAAGAGAACAAATTTCATGCTTTTTCAAGCTGTAGAGTTTTCTAGTGAGACAGAAAATCAAGATAGAAAATAGTGGACCAATAATGTAAACTCTTATAATTCAGAAAATGCCATGTTGAGGACTGCTAGCTGCTACTTTATTGAGGAATATGTGCTACAGTGGAGTATCAGTCCATCTGACAATGGTGCCATTTGCTTCAGGAGCCAGAGACAGGCTGTAGGGAATCAAAGTGAGATGCGAAAGAGCCAGTGTGGAGCGCTTCAGGAAGTCTGTTGTCTTCAGATGGTAAACCCCTCTTAAAGGGAGTATTCACCTGGGAATTTCAGTATTAAGCAAGTATGAAGTATTAGGCTGCTCAGATCAAATTCATGATACAGGGAAGAATATGGTGCAGGCAGAGGAAGGAACACGGTCAAACCAAGTTTGAGTTTTCAGCTCCAGAAATTCTGTTTCAGACCTTTTAATATTGTCTATGTTGCTTCAATATGTTCAAACATTCCTCTGGCTTGAACATATGGAATGTAGTTATATAGTCATCCAATGTCCTTGTAAATGAATTTTATCATCTGTGTCATTACTAGGTCTGTTTCTATTAATTGGCTTTTTTTTTCTTTTTATGGATTTTTGTTTTCATGCTTCTTTGCATGCCTGGGAACTTTTGAATGGATACTAAACACTGTGAACATTGTTTTTACTTTGTTGGATATTAGATGTTCTTGTATTCCTACATAAATTCTCCAACTATGTTCTGGGAAGCAATGAAATTGTAGTTTGATTCCTTCAGATCTGGCTTTTAAGCTTGTTTGTTAGACGGGACCAGAGCAACATTTGTGTATGTTAGTTGCTTTTCAGTCATGTCCGACTCTTTGCCACCCCATGGACTGTAGTCCGCCAGGCTCCTCAGTACATGGGATTCTCCAGGCAAGAATACTGGAGCGGAATGCCATGCCCTCCTCCAGAGGATCTTCCCAATCCAGGAATTGAACGAGAGTGTCCTGCGTTGCAGTCCACAAGGGAAGCCTAGAGCAGCATTTAGTCTAATTTTTTCCTATTCCTGAAGCAAAACCCTTCTGAGTATGCCACCTGATGCCCTATGAGTTTTGAGCTCTGCCCCTCTGGCTAGTGGGAATATTTGGTTCTGGATCATCACTAGGGTTGTTGCCTCTAATCCTTTTGGGAGATTACTCATTCACATGCACTGCAACACAGGGGGGACTTTCAGATCTCCGTGCTCTTTCTTTGTAAGGCTCTCCAGTGTCTGGTACTCTGCTCTGGGAGCTCTAGCTCCTTGCCCCTCTGGACACCAGCTCCATCCCCTCAACTCAGGGGGACTTGGGAGCTCCTTCTGGACTATCCTTTCCTGAGTTATGGCCTGGCACTTTCGCCAGGCAGTAATCTGGGGCTTACTCCATTTGTCTCCTCACCCAGAGAATACTGCCCTTTGACGGCTGATGTCCACTGTCTTGAAAATCATTGTTTTATATATATATATATATATATATATATATATATAAAGTGTATATCTAAATGACTATATAATATTTCAGTAGCTGTTTTAGGTGATAAAGTAAACCCCTCTCACTCCATCTTGGCTTGAGTTTGACCTACTTTTTGTGTGTTTTATTTTGGAAGAACTATGTAGCCTCCACTTCTTTGTCTATTTGTGAAATAAGGGTAATAATATAATGACTAATCATATAGTAGAACATATAGGGTAGAACATGTTATATAGTATATAAGATTAAGCAAAGGGGCAGCCATACATTGAGGGTGGACTCTAAAAAAGGACCCTTGTGGGGTCACCCTCACAGGATCTCCTGAGCTCTCCTCTCTTGCCAGAACAGGGATATGTGCCTTTTTTGTTGCCCACATATCAACTAATAACCCCATCCTTAAACTTGTGGACCTGCTGATGAAGGGTTTCTAGGCCAAAGGCAACTTGACTCCTCTCAGAACCAATGGGGCAAAAGCAAATTTATCTGAAACACTTTGCTAAAGATATACTGCCACACCACTGTAGTACCTCAATAGAGTATATGTGATTTATAGTTTAAAAAAGTAGATTTAAAAAGTAGTTTTCTTATTTACACCTTCATTTGAAATAGATAACCATATTCACCAAACTCCTGTGAAGCAGAATGCATAATACTATTAGTTGAAAATATCTGCCCCAAATTATAAGCATATAGAATTCATTCAGCTTATAGTTAATGGATCAGCATTAGAAAAGAAACATTTTTTTAAAGGAAAGGTGTCTTTCTTCTGAAATATTACAATTCCAACTTACTAAAGTAGTAACGTGAGTGACTTCTCAAAATTCTCCAAGCCAGGCTTCAACAGTACATGAGGATCCTGCTGTGATGTATGTCAGAGAGTGTTTTGCCTATGTTCTCCTCTAGGAGTTTTATAGTTTCTGGTCTTACGTTGAGATCTTTAATCCATTTTGAGTTTATTTTTGTATATGGTGTTAGAAAGTGTTCTAGTTTCATTCTTTTACAAGTGGTTGACCAGATTTCCCAGCACCACTTGTTAAAGAGATTGTCTTTAATCCATTGTATATTCTTGCCTCCTTTGTCAAAGATAAGGTGTCCATATGTGCGTGGATTTATCTCTGGGCTTTCTATTTTGTTCCAGTGATCTATATTTCTGTCTTTGTGCCAGTACCATACTGTCTTGATAACTGTGGCTTTGTAGTAGAGCCTGAAGTCAGGTAGGTTGATTCCTCCAGTTCCATTTTTCTTTCTCAAGATCGCTTTGGCCATAGGGATGGTATGGGGAGGGAGGAGGGAGGAGGGTTCAGGATGGGGAACACATGTATACCTGTGGTGGATTCATTTTGATATTTGGCAAAACTAATACAATTATGTAAGGTTTAAAAATAAAATAAAATTAATTAAAAAAAAAAAAAAAAACAGTATATGAACTGTAAACTTCCAGATGTTCAATCTGGATTTAGAAAAGGCAGAGGAACCAGAGATCAAATTGCCAACATCTTTTGGATCACTGAAAAAGCAAGAGAGTTCCAGAAAAACATCTACTTCTGCTTTATTGACTACATCAAAGCCTTCGACTCTGTGAATCACAACAAACTGGAAAATTCTTCAAGATGGGAATACCAAACCACCTTACCTGCCTCCTGAGAATCTGTATGCCCGTCAAGAAGCATCAGTTAGAACCAGACATGGAACAGTAGACTGGTTACAAATCAGGAAAGGAGTATGTCAAGGCTATATATTGTCACCCAGCTTATGTAACTTATATTCAGAGTACATCATGCGAAATGCCAGGCTGGATGAAGCACAAGCTGTAATCAAGATTGTTGGGAGAAATATCAATAAACCCACACACGCAGATGACACCACCCTTATGGCAGAAAGTGAAGAACTAAAGAGCCTCTTGATGAAAGTGAAAGAGGAGACTGAAAAAGTTGGCTTAAAACTCAACATTCAGAAAACTATGATCATGGCATCCAGTACCATCACTCTATGGCAAATAGATGGGGAAACAATAGAAACAGTGACAGACTTTATTTTTTGGGCTCCAAAATCACTGCAGATGGTGACTGAAGCTATGAAATTAAAAGATGCTTGCTTCTTGGAGGAAAAGCTATGGCCAACCTAGACAGCGTATTAAAAAGCAGAGATATTGCTTTGCCAACAAAGGCCAATCTAGTCAAAGCTATGATTTTTCCAGTAGTCATGTATGGATGTGAGAGTTGGACTATAAAGAAAGCTGAGCACAGAATTGATTCTTTTGAACTGTGGTGTTGGAGAAGGCTCTTGAGAGTCTCTTGGACTGCAAGGAGATCAAACAAGTCAGCCCTAAAGGAAATCAGTCCTTTAGGATATTCATTGGAAGGACTGATGCTGAAGCTGAAACTGCAATACTTTGGCCACCTGATGCGAAGAACTGACTCATTGGAAAAGACCCTGATGCTGGGAAAGATTGAAGGCAGGAGGAAAAGGGGTTGACAGAGCATGAGATGGTTGGATGGCATCACTGACTCAATGGACACGAGTTTGAGCAAGCTCCGGGAGTTGGTGATGGACAGGGAAGTCTGGCATGCTGTAGTCCATGGGGTTGCAGAGTCGGACACGACTGAGCAACTGAACTGAACTGAACGTGAGTGAAAATATAGTAAAATCATATGGCTTTTTTACTGCATGTTTATTTAGGCCAAACCAGTATGAAGCAGCTAGATTAATTACTTTTATACTGTTAAGTACTGTACATAGTTAATTATTTAATCTAAGCCATGTCTGAGCCAAACCTGTAAATTACTGTTCATGCAGGGCAATGATAATTTATGTACTCCCTCCGTACTACAGCCTGTTAATATATTATTTTTGATTTGAAATTAAATGTTAAAAGTTTGCAAGAGGGCTTTCAAGACTACTCCATGACATAAGTTCTAAAATTATGGATTTCAAAATTAAGGTTGACAACATGGTATGATAGGAACTTATTCAGACGATGGATTTTATCTGAAAAATATTTTTCCCACATTTTACTCTGATCCGTTGACTCTTACGGTTTCAGCTTGTGCTTTTTATTCTGCCTGATTTTATGATGTGGACGTTGCTTTGGATGCTTGGTAGTTTTTCGGCATGCACAAAACTTGATCTCACACACCCTCCAAGTGTGGCTAGTCAGATTTTTAATCGTAGTTACAAATGCCCAATGACTTTAAGTGCTAGCAAGGGGCTCACAACCACCATGAACTCACCAAACTAAACAGATGACACTGAATCCATTCTTAAAATGTAAGATCAACTTTACATTATTTGAGTAACACGTAATATTTGTACATAGTCGAATGAAAGAGAACTTTAAAAGTCTTATAAAGTAAAAAATTAAATTTTGAGATGCCAATAAAGTAAAAAGAAGAAAAAGATGAAAAAAATCAGTAAAACACGTTTAATTAAAAAAAAAAAAAGAGATGTTATAGAGTATGCTTGCTGCTCCCCATGTGGTCCTGCAATGCCGCATTAGCATCACCTGGGAGCCTTCTAGCAGAGCAGTCTCTGAGTCAGAACCTGAATTTTGCAAGATTTTCCAGGTGATTTGTGTACTCATTCATGTTTGAGATGGACTGGTCTAGAGAGACATTTAGTAATCACCAGAGCGTGTGCAGAGATCCAGTAGTTAGCCCCTCATATAGACAAAACCACCCCAATCACTGAGCCCCAGCCCAGTGGAGAGAACCAGGGCAAGCACAGACCAGCAGTGGCTGAGTGAGTCTCTTGCATTTTCAGAGGGAGCCCTTGGAGTTTAGAGGAAGAAGAGTCTCACGGAGGTAAAACTGTGTGCCAAGGTAAATAAAATCTATTTTACATAAAGCTACTATCTGCTAACTCCATACCTATAGCAAGTGAATTGGATATTAACCTTTCAGAAGAAAAACAATATAGATTCAGACTTCTTGCTGGGACTTTGATGGGAGGGTCCTTGCTTGTTTGGGGAGAACTAAGAGCATCTAAAAGGATGGGAAGTGCTCCATCTTTCCTTGCTACACATTATTACCTTTTTTTCAACACGTATGAAATATGTGAATTTTGCAACATGAGTAGTTTTAACTAGCAACTGTCTTTCCTCTTTAAAATGTACCATTTCCTTTCCTGGCAGAGGTTTTCAAGCTGTTCAACCACTAGAGGTCTGTATTACCTATTTAAAAAAAATCATACTCAACTGATTGTCCTTCAGTTCTCAATTTCAACACCTATTTCTGTGTTTTAAGATTTAAAATCTTCTAAAAACACAACACCAGGGAATAAAAATCGCAACACTTTAGGAAATGAAGGAGAAAAGCTAGTAGGAACCCTTCCATTCAGAAGGGTGCCAGGTCTTTCCCCCTCTGACTAGGAGACAATTGAGTACACCTTCATACTCAGAAACACAGAATCCACAGCCAGTCACAAATCTGGGGAGCAAATTTATTTTCTGGAAAACAGTTTTTTCCCCAATATATTTTAAGATCTCTGTCTTCATTTTAAATATAAAGCATTTGTTTTCTTATCCAAAGCAATTCAGTTCTCAGTGTAGTTCAAGCTGTGCCCCACCCCCCAATAGTTCTTAGAACTCCAATTTTACTACCTTTATGAGGGTTTTTAAATAAGAATTTCTTTTCTTGGTGACCCAATGTTAGACTAAAATTAATGCTCTTTCATGCTTAATTTATAAGACTTTGCTGCAATTTTATAAGCAAATGCACGAGTCTTGGGCTAGCCTGGGTGGAGCTATATTAATGGTATAGCTAGTTGTTTTGACTGCAAGTTGAGTCTCCCAAGTTTTCACCGGGTTCCACGTTTGCCAGGGATTTTTCACTAGCATAGCCCATTTTGGGCCTGCCTTCTGCCAGCAGCAGCACTGACTCTGAGCCTTCCATAAATCAGAAATGAGGTGTCCTGTTTACAGGACACCTGATTAATAGTGATGAAAGCTTTCCATAGCGTTATAGAGTGGGCCTCCTAAAACACTACACACTCATATATTCACATACTTATATGGAATGGAGGTAAGGAGCTATAATTTACTGAGTATGTAAAACCAAGGGTTTGGGATTTAGAGGCTGGATTTTCATAGATTCTAATTACTCCTGCATTTGGAGTAAGTGGGTACATTTGTTGCCAGGCAAGGTGTAATGCTATAAGCCTTGCCTTCTTAAAAGGCATTATTGCATAATGTTCCTGGCCTGGAAAGCCTCCAGAAGCATAAGCAGGTCTTTTGTGGCTTCTCTCTCAGTCTGTCACTTTATTAAAACACAACAATTTGCAAGTGTTATTTAGCAGATCAGCTGGGTTCATTTCAAAGGCTAATATTTAACAAAGGGGAAAATAACTTATTCTAATCCTTTTAAAAAGTGTTTTCTATGTATTCTTAGGCAATTTGCCTAGTGCTTTCCATAGATCTCAAAGCTAGGATTCAAGGACAGTTTTGTAATGTTTTACACTGCGTATCTATGTAATCCAAACGATCAGTTCTACAGCAGAAGGAAACTAATTCACAGTGCAATAAGTTATACTACAGACCACATTATTTAAAGTGGTTAAGTTTTTCATTTCCTGTTGCATTTCTGTGTATGGCTGGTGGCATATGAATTAACAATTTTCTCACTGAAATGTGACAGAAAAATATCTGCTTTACCCAATCCTGAACATTACTTTCAGACCTCCTGACTCTTCTATTATTATTCAAAATTATGCTAGCTTGTGCTTGCATCTAATAATGTATAAACATATTAATTAAATATTAGCACAGTGTTTACTTGTGCTAATGCTAATTTGCTTCAATCATGCCTGACTCTTTGTGACCCTATGGACTATCACCCATCAGGTTCCTCTGTCCATGGGATTCTCCAGGCAAGAATACTGGAGTGGGTGGCCGTGCCCTCTTCCAGGGGATCTTCCCCACCCAGGGATCCAACCTGCATCTCCTGTGTCTTCTGCATTGGCAGGCGGGTTTTTTTTTTTTTTTTAACCACTAAGCCACCTGGGAAGCCCTCACTTGTACACACACACACACACACACACACACATATATATAAATGCTGATAGTGTAGCAGTTAATTAAAAACAGAGAAAGGAAGATCTCAGGCTTTGGAGAATTTGATGAGTTATATCTTGGGGAGAAATGAAAACTAGAATGTTGGAGTTAGTCCCAGATTCCAGTTCTTGTCTTGGTATTGGTTAGCGATATGATGGACCCCTTAGACTCACTGTGAAAAATTGAACCCAATGAGAAAACCTAACTTGTAGCTTTGTTTTTGTGAAATAAGTAAGAAAATGGAGATGAAGTGACTGACCCAGTACCTGACCAAGTAAGCATCCAATTTAAAAGATGTTAACTAATGCATTCTTTTTGTGTCTGCATTAAAAAACCCAGCAATATAATACAATAGCAATAATCCTAGTTATGTTTAAGTGTTGTGAGAAGGCAATAAGGCCCAGTATATGAAACAGTATCAAGCTCTTCCCAAAGTGATCTCCCAAAAGGTTTCACCCATGAAACTAGACTGTAGGTTGGGAGAGTTTTAAAGATGATTCATTCTTGAATTTTTAATTTTTTTTGAGTGAGAATATTGTACCATTTTGATAACTTTATAAATCTCACTTATTTTTTTTCTGCTCAGGATGATGACTTAAGTTTGCAACTCTACTAGACTAAGAAGATATAATGTTACCCTGAAATAAGAGTTAACTACAGACAAACTATTTGCAGGGCAGTTAAAAAGATGAAGTTAAGGATAGGTTCTACCTCAGGGAATTGAAAGAAAAAAAATGTGATGCTTAAAATACTATTTTCAACCCTTATATTACCTTACCCCACATGATTGAGATAAGTTTGTTTTGCCTAAAATACTTTATAGTGTCTCCTTTCAGGAGAAAAATCTGTGGGAGAGGAATTTGAAGGAAGCTGTGACCAACTAGCTTTTTATTAGGGACAGAATGCTGATTAAATTTCAGGCATTATTTTAAACTCAACTTGTCTTCCCAATACTATTTGGGTTTAGTGTGAACACTGAGGTATTTTGCAACAACCATTGGCGAGAGCAAAGACCAACTACTGACATAGAACTAAAAGGTTTTACTCAGAGGAGCAGGACTAGACTTTGGCACTTTGGCCTTTATCCAGCAATTTCCAAGGACACACTTGAGTTTCAAAAGAGATATGTGCTTCCTGAAACCACAGGCCCTCGCCTGGACAAGTCAGTGTCAATTCAAACCAACTTTCATGTTTTTCTGTGAGAAAAGGAAAGCTCCTCATTTAGAGTGGCATGTTGTATGTTCCCAGAATGTTCTAGTTCTTTTGCAAGGGCTGATTTTATGAGATGTCAATGATATGAGGGGTCCTGGGAAATAAATTCCTATATCATTGTAAATAATTGTTTATACCATCAGCAGCCCTGGGACCTGGAATTATATCAGACGTTCTTCTGGGGTTATATTTCGGTTTAGAGAGCCAGTCACACTTAAGGACTGAGTCTCTTATCTTTTGTCAACTCAGCACAACCTTGTTTCCAGAAGCCTCCTTCAAACACCACCACTTTGGAAATCAAATCTGCATTTCCACTTCAAACTGCATGGCCTATAACTCCTCATGCACAGGAGAAATGTACAAAAATATTTTACTATGGCATTGTGAACTATAGCTATTGGGTATTGTTTTTCTAGAATAAAGGAAATCACATTTTTCCCCCCCATTCTGTCCACAATCACTTCTCATTTCTCACTTGGGGGAAGTCTCTAAAGGAGGCCTGTAAGGCACAGGCCTATTTGGGGGAAGCATGACATCACAGATGATTCGGTCCTTGGCCCTATCGGCTGGAAATAGTAACTAAGTCCTTTGTCTAAGCTGGTAAGAGAGGAGCTGCAGAAAATCAAATTAGCAGGAGAGAAACTATTCGTCTTCATTTTCTTGTTTCCAGCCTGCAAATACAGATTGTTAAATATGCCTGTTCTCTAATCCTCATTAGGAAATCTTGAAGAATAGCAGGACAGGAAAAAAGGCATGGGGGTTATGAGAAAACACCACCACTAAAAAATAATACAAAGTCAGAATCGTTCCTTCTCATTCAGACTGTCTTACGTGTTTAGAGGTGGTAGAATTTGAAGTTTTTCATTAAATTATTTTATTTCAGTTATATGTGGATGGATGCCATGTATACAATCACAAACATATCATTTTATTTAGAATTTTCTTTTTCCTGGACTTGAAGAGAAAATAATTTCAATAGAATACCCAGTGTATGAAATCATTTTGCATTCAGTGGTAGCCCCAGGAATTGTTAAGTTCACTGGTATATTAATTTCAGAAGGCAAAACCTTCATTATAGTAATCTAATGGTGATGCCATGCACCACTAAATCTCTGTTATGGGGGGTGGTTTATTAGGCCCACAGACATGGGATTACAGGTCAGTGATAGGCAAAGTATTCTTGAGGTATATCAAAGGCCCCAAACATATCAGTCGGTGGTCCAGGAGGAACTGACATCAACTGCAGGGTTTTAGTGATTAGCGTTCTAGTAGTAGTCACTGATGATGATGGCTACTGAACCAGTCACTGGGGATTGAATCATGTACCTGACTTCTCTTCAAAAATCTCTCCTGTGAAAATATCTCACTACATTTCAAAGCAGCTTCAATCATGAAACCATTTCAGTTTAAAAATTTCATTTGTTCCCCTCTTCTAGCATCCATTCTAAATTATGTCTCTAGTCCATCTGTCAGTTGATACCCTTCAATTTTTGCTTTACAGATACTGGTCTGTTTGCTGTGTCTTAAATATGCCAATGCATTGCTGCCTCAGGGCCTTTGCACTTGCTCTGCTCTCTCCATTGATCCATCTTCCTCCACACAGTTCCTTTGTTCTTAGTAAGGAGGCTTTCCCTAAACTCCTTTTAGAACTGCACCCTTCTTCCTCACTGCTTCTACACTCTATTTCCATTCTTCATGTCATCCAACATATTCTATACTTTAACTTTTTTTTCCTGTCCAAATGCACTGGAATGTTCTATGAGGGTCAGGATTTTTGTCTGCTTTGCTCACACTTTGTCCTTCATGTTGGGAATAGTAATTGGCATGTAGGTGTCCAAAGAAAATACTTATTGAGTAAATAACAGCAGAATCTGTTGTAAACTGCAGCCCTAAATAGGAATAACTTGTGTTTAATATAATTTTCATTCAGAAGACTTTACTCTCATGACATTTCTTTGATTTTTGTATTTTTGGAGTCAGAAGAAACAAACTTTAGGGTTACCCCACACCTGCTCAGTAATAAACTTCTGGGTCACAATAGTTGCAAACTGAAATGCCATCAGGATTTAGACAGTTAAATTTAGGTGTGAAGCATCATTGAGGAGTGATGGGGGCTTTGACAAATAGTTGAGTTCATGTACTATTCTCCCTAAAGGCATTCAGATTTGGAAAAAAAAAAAAATTAAGCATAGCCCTGTCAGAAGAGATCCGTCTACCTGTGGTTTTAAAGGTCAATAGGACCATGAGGACATTTCTAAGTCATACTGTTTTTTCTATCTCTTTGCAACTATTCACTCAGGCTTGGGTATGTGCCTGATTCCACTTTAGGACAGGAATACTCAGCTGATAAAATCTAATTACATTTGCTTCCCAACTAAATTGCATGTCACCTTCCCCTCTTGCGACGGAAATGGCCCCTCTTGGGTCCTCAGCGTCTGATTATTGCAAACCTAATTGATTTGCGACATTTCATTAATAAAGTTAACTAAAACTAATTATACATATTGAAAAGAAGTTTCCTGTGAAATGAATTATCCTATTTAGCTTAAGGGTTCTTAATTGTTAGAATGAATTGTTGAGGAGGATTGAAGCATTATTTTCTCTTGAGATCTTTATATATATATATATATAAAATACATATATATGTACATATAATATAAATATGGATTGATGGATGTTTATACTATAGTAACTGAAAAAAAGAAGAAAATGGTTAAAAATGAAGGTTAGAAATAACAAAACATCCTCCTCAGAAGATAAAAATCACAAAATAGGTTGTGCATAGATCTCTAATCATTTTAAGATGTCAAATTAGGATCTGTTACATTTATCATACAAAGGAAGCTAAAATCAATTTTTAAATTGTTTGACATGTATTATTTTATTCGTAGCATAAATTTCTTTTCACTGAACTGGTTCATATTGTATTTCTCACTCTTAATTCAGATGCCATGTGTCTAATTCACCAATCTAATTAAATCAAAATTCTAGCATAAATCCAGAGGGAGCCTATACTAACTATTTCAATTGCCCCAAACCAAGCAGATGCATTGTGGGTCAGTACTTTTCACAGGGTCATTTTCAACATTCCCTATTTGTTCAGTTATATGTAGATAAATATATTCTACATAAAATGAAGATGAGAGTTCATTAATGGTTTGCTGCTAAGTCACTTCAGTCGTGTCCGACTGTGTGCGACCCCATAGACGACAGCCCACCAGGCTCCGCTGTCCCTGGGATTCTCCAGACAAGAACATTGGAGTGGGTTGCCATTTCCTTCTCCAATGCATGAAAGTGAAAAATGAAAGTGAAGTCACTCAGTCGTGTCCGACTCTTAGCAACCCCATGGACTGCAGCCTACCTGGCTCCTCCGTCCATGGTATTTTCCAGGCAAAAGTACTGGAGTGGGGTGCCATTGCCTTCTCTGCATTAATGGTTTAGAGTTGAATAAACCATGGCTGGGCCGTTACTGTTACAGAATAACCTTCTGTATCACATAAGAAGCTGTTCTCGTGAATGACTTGAATTTACATTGCTTTTACACTGCCAAAGCAGGTGCCAAAGAATTTCCTTCTTTGCATTAAGTAAGACACTGAGTTGTTTTATCCTCTTGCTCTGTATACTGACTGCACTGGACAGACCATGAGGCAGCAAAATGCCCATCCTGTTCTTCCCCCTTGGCCTGAAGCATCACTGAGTCAAGGTTCAGACACTAGGTCAAATGATAGCCTTTATCCACTGCCTGGTTTTATCTACAATGGCTTTGTTTGCTTTTTATGGTGGCCAGTGCTGTGTGCAGAAGTACTTTGGCTTTGCTTGGGTAAAAGGAGAAGGAAGGCTGCTTCCGATGGGACTTTGGACTTGCGATGTGACATTATACCTCTTGTCCCAGGGACGCCCTGGGAGAGTCCAATATTTTTTTTCAAATCTGGAAAGGTGCCAAAAACCTAATTCTAAATAACTGGTTATCATCTGCCAAGTTTGTACTGTACTATTACATTTCTGAGATATTTTAGATATTCCCTGAATTAAAAAAAAATGACTCATATATCTAAATCGTTTTAAGAGTCTTAAAAGGAATGACTAGCTAGTTGAAGGGAGAAGATGACAGCACTTCTAGTACTGGTGAAAAGTGCTTCCTGCCAGCAAAACCAAACTGTGAAATTAAGAGGTGAATTCTCTGAGCTCTTTTAATGATTAAAAATATTAACAGTAACCCAGTTTAAATTAGAATCTCCTATATAGTTGTATGCTGTGCATATCTAGCTATATTGTTTAAACCTAGGATGACTATTCAGAGAAGGCAATGGCACCCCACTCCAGTACTTTTGCCTGGAAAATCCCATGGACAGAGGAGACTGGTGGGCTGAAGTCCATGGGGTTGCTACAGTTGGACATGACTGAGTGACTTCATTTTCACTTTTCACTTTCATGCATTGGAGAAGGAAATGGCAACCCACTCCAGTGTTCTTGTCTGGAGAATCCCAGGGATGGGGGAGCCTGATGGGCTGCCGTCTATGGGGTTGCACACAGTCGGATACAACTGAAGTGACTTAGCAGCAGCAGCAGCAGCAGGATGAATATTACTGTGAATAAACTATATGGATAATAGGTTATTTACAGTAAACCTATTATTTTATAAAAAAAAGCTATTTTTTGGTTTATTAAAGAAAAACAAAACTCCACAGACAGCTAACATTTACTCTGCCTTTTTTTCATTGGTAAGATTTGGATTCATATTTAACAATTCAAAACTGGGTTTGCACCTTTATTATTTATGCTTTCACTGAAAAATGATACTGTTAAATGTGTAAAGGAATACTGGCTGGGTAGTTATGTCTTTTTCATAGCTAGTTATATAGCTATTTCAAATCTTTGATGCTTCAATGACTCAAAGATAAATTTGCTTTTAATTTCTTGCCTTGTGTAACATATAACCATTAGTCCAAGAACCAAATTTAATTGAACTACTAGATATAAGTGACTGGAAAATAATTGAAACTGATATTAAATGAATGGATCACAGTAGAGGATCAATGGTGAATAAGAAATTTAAGTATATACTGTAAAAGGGGGTGATTATATTAATTAAAATTATAAACAAGCTATTATTCTTTGTTATACAATAAGTTGGAAATCCAGAGACCATTAATATAATACACATTTCCATAAATGATACAGAAATAAATGATCTAATAGTTATTTTGTTTGGTTCTTCGGTTGCTTAAAAAAATAAAGCTTTAGTAAAGTTGGTGTGATTGAGACCCATCTATCATTGTAGGAAAAATAAAATCTTACAGAATATAAAGAACAAAGAAGAAATACTGGCCTTTAAAAATGATCCTACATCTTTTCTAGTTTTGCTTACTTGAAGACGTCAGTGATTCAGTAAAAAAGCCAACAGCCATATATTAGGTCAACATAACTATATGTACAATTTTTCACAATTTTTAAGGAAACAAAAACCTCTAATTTTATAAGAATACATAAAGTATTTAAATAAATATTTAAGTAAAACAGTTAATTCCATATATCTTAATATGCAAATAAATAGGAAAGAGGAAAGGGGCTTGTGAGAGCCATACACCAGATAACCTACAGTTAAGAAAATTAGCATTTAAAAAATATTTTTAAATTTCAAAAGACATATAAAAGAGCCCAAAACTTTCTTACCAAGTAGCAATGGAAGCCTACTGCATTATTAATAATTCCTTTATAATAGTACTGTCTAGTAGAACTTTCCATAATGATAGAAATGTTCTATATCTGTGCTATTCAGTACAGTAGCCACTACCTACATGTGTCTATTGAGAACTTGAAATGTGGCTAGTATCATGCAGGAACTCAGTTTTTAACTGCATTTATAATTAATGTAAACAGCTACATGGAGCAGATGATTACCATAGATTTTAAGCCCCTGAATATTTTTATTCTTTTATATGTATTAACCATGTTTTCCCATTTATCATAAGTAGGTTTCAGCCTAAGTATTTTTGTTTCTACAGTATGAAACAAGCTCTGGAATACTGTTTACACATTACTGGTTTAAATCAATAAAAGATCAAAGTTCTGTAGTTTTAAGTTGATGAAAGTTTTAAAGTGACAATACAAAGTTCAGAAGGCCCTTGGAAAACACTTTTTGTATTTCAATATGACATGGGTTGGGACGGGGCTTGGAGATTCTTCCAAAGGCAAAGTTGCTAGTTAGTGGAAGAACTGTATGATGTTAGTTCTTCAGTGGAAAATAACTTATTAGAATTAAGTATGTTTTTGCTCATTTATCTGAAACTTAAAGGTCTGAAAAAGTTTAACATTGTACAGGATGTTTTTTTCAGTGTTTTCTTATTTGTAAGCAAAATGTTGTAGTTATTTGGAAAGTTTTACTACAAATGTGTGAATGTTAATCAGAAACTTAGGGGCTTCCAAAATACAGGAGGAGAGGCTGATCTAAGGACCATTTCCAGGAGGAACGCCCCTGTATTATTATCCTGATTCTTCTGCTTTAAGGCTGAGGAGGTGAATATGTAAAGAGCTCCTTCTGTTCAGTACTCTTAGGATATAAAAAAAAGCTGCTAGTTTTGGTATCTTCCTAACTGGGACATATATTTTAATATATTTTCCCAGAGCTGGATTTTTGCTGAAAATGTGCATAGCCCAGCTTCCAAAATTTCAACTACACCTCACAAAAAAACCCCTAAAGATTTCCAGTGACAGAACTCTGCAGAACGTTACTATTTTTGTCTTCCAAGATTAGAGTAGTCCTAAATAGTTTTCTAACACCACTGTGGACTGCCTTCCAGCAAGTGTTTCCTACTTGTCAATCAAAAAGACTAGTTACCTCTAACATAGGTCTGCCCACCCATCACCTATCTTATCTACCTCCTACTTTGATAAAATCCAGCCATGACACATTCAGAAAGGGACAAGCTACTCTTTTCATTTTCCTTGGAGGAACTAGGGAATGTCTCCCCTGTTAATTTGGGAAGCGGAGGGTTTGTTCTTTGAGCTGAGTTTATGTCAGGAGAAAAAAATCCTGCTAGCTGGGTAAATCAAGGAGTATTTTTATGAAAAATATCATACAGTCTGTGTGATAAGAGTTGAACTGACAGAGCACCCCCCTAGCTGCTCTGTGAGGTTCTGAGTGGAATGCCCCACTGTGTGACTCCATGGGGCTTATGTCTACCAGGGGTTAAACTGCTTTGGAATTAATGGGTACCTCTGTATATGGTTTTTCCTGTGGTCATGTATGGATGTGAGAGTTGGACTGTGAAGAAGGCTGAGCGCCAAAGAATTGATGCTTTTGAACTGTGGTGTTGGAGAAGACTCTTGAGAGTCCCTTGGACTGCAAGCAGATCCAACCAGTCCATTCTGAAGGAGATCAGCCCTGGGATTTCTTTGGAAGGCATGATGCTAAAGCTGAAACTCCAGTACTTTGGCCACCTCATGCGAAGAGTTGACTCATTGGAAAAGACTCTGATGCTGGGAGGGATTGGGGGCAGGAGGAAAAGGGGACGACAGAGGATGAGATGGCTGGATGGCATCACCGACTTGATGGACATAAGTTTGAGTGAACTCCGGGAGTTGGCGATGGACAGGGAGGCCTGGCGTGCTGCAATTCATGGGGTTACAAAGAGTCGCAAAGAGTCAGACACGACTGAGCGACTGAACTGAATTGAACTGAACTGCAGAGGATATAGGCTCAATCCCTGGTCGGGAAGTGGAGATCCCACATGCCTTGGGGCCAAAAAGCCAAACCATGAAACGGAAGCAATCTTGTAATGAATTCAATAAAGACTTTAAAAATGGTCCACATCAAAAAAATCTTTAAAAAATTCATATTATTAATAATATGTATGTTCTTTATATATTGGAAGGAATGGGCTCAGAATGTCATTCTTTTCTACAGCTTCTGTTTCTGTCACCTGACAATAGTGTGTGTGGCTTTATGTGCTACCTTCATGGTTGACACATTAGAGAAAATTACTGACAGATACAATGTTATAGGTGTAAGCCATTTACCTGGATGCAGACCTTCTGGAATGGCTTCAATGACTTAGTCAGATAAAACCTGTCATTTTAGATCAGCTTATCATACATCAGTCTGTAAAGAAAAAAAAAAACATTAAGTGATTCACTGAAAAAGGTCAGATTTTTATTTTCTAATTTATAAAATAAGCATTAACACTACATCTTAAGAATGTTTTTGAATGGAATGAAGCCATCTGTCAACATCGAGAACATATTTTTCCTTATACAGACTTAGGCTCTACTGGGTGACCATCTGTCAAGGGACCTTGTCCTCTTCCTGATTATAGTCAACATCTTCCCTCCTTGTAGATGAATGCTAGAGAAGGTGAAAAAGAGTTTTTGGGTCAACAATAATGCAATTTCTAAGGCATTTCTGGGAGAAGGCAATGGCACTCCACTCCAGTACTCTTGTCTGGAAAATCCCATGGGCGGAGGAGCCTGGTAGGCTGCAGTTCATGGGGTCTCACAGAGTCGGACACGACTGGAGCGACTTAGCAGCAGCAGCAAGGCATTTCTGTAGCTATAACTACTAAATATAAGAAACATCCTTATAGATTAGATTTTTACTTGTGAATTAACAAACTTTGATATATGATTATTAGAGTATAATTTCTATACAACGTCGTGTTAATTTCTGCTGTACAATGGAGTGACTAATTTATATGTATACATATATCCCCCTCATTCTTGGACCTCCTGCTCACCACCCCTGCCTCCATCCAACCCATCCAGGTCACCACAGAGCAATGAGCTGAGCTCCCTATGCTTTATAGCATGGTAGTGTGATTCTGTTTTATACATAGTAGGTAGTGTGATATACAATTCTTTTCATATAAAGCTTCAGTTCAGTTCAGTTCAGTCGCTCAGTCGTGTCCAACTCTTTGCGACCCCATGAACCACAGCACACCAGGTTGCCCTGTCCATCACCAACTCCTGGAATCTAACCAAACCCATGTCCATCGAGTTGGTGATGCCTTCCGACCATGTCATCCTCTGTCATCCCCTTCTCTTCCTGCCCTCAATCTTTCCCAGCATCAAGGTCTTTTCAAATGAGTCAGTTCTTCACATCAGGTGGCCAGAGTATTGGAGTTTCAGATTCAACATCAGTCCTTCCAATGAACACCCAGGACTAATCTCCTTTAGGAAGGACTGATTGGATCTCCTTGCAGTCCAAGGGACTCTCAAGAGTCTTCTCCAACACCACAGTTCAAAAGCATCAATTCTTCGGCACTCAGCTTTCTTTATAGTCCAACTTTCACATCCATACATGACCACTGGAAAAACCATAGCCTTGACCAGACAGACCTTTGTTGGCAAAGTAATGTCTCTGCTTTTTAATATGCTGTCTAGGTTGGTCATAACTTTCCTCCCAAGGAGTAAGCATCTTTTAATTTCATAGCTGCAATCACCATCTGCAGTGATTTTGGAGCCCCCCAAAAATAAAGTCAGCCACTGTTTCCACTGTTTCCCCATCTATTTGCCATGGAGTGATGGACCAGATGCCATGACCTTAGTTTTCTGAATATTGAGCTTTTAAGCCAACTTTTTCAGTCTCCTCTTTCACTTTCATCAAGAGGCTCTTTAGTTCTTTGCTTTCTACCATAAGGGTGGTGTAATCTATATATCTGAGGATATTGATATTTCTCTAGGCAATCTTGACTCCAGCTTGTGCTTCCTCCAGCCCAGCGTTTCTCATGATGTACTCTACAAGTGTTATTGTGCCATAATTTTGAACAAAATCTCCTTAAAAGTTTTTTTCTGTTTTAATTTTCCATAGAAGTAATATATGTATGTGGTACAAGTGCCTAGTTATGGAAATGTATAAAGTAAAAGTACACATCTCTTAATTCTCTAATTGTCGCTCCAGGTCTACTTCCCAGAGATATATACTACCAATAGTTTTTTTTATGTGTCCTTTAGAACTTTAAAAAAAGTGCACCCATATATATAAGTGTGTATATCCATTGCTTCTCATTTTATGCATTATATGTTCTGTACTTTGCTTTCCTTTAAAAAAACAAAAGTAATATGTCTCGTAGAACTTTCTACATCATTTACACAAATCTATCTCACATCATTTACACAAATCTATCTTACTCATAGGATTCTAATCATTGCACTGAAACATGATAATTGATATAATCAGCCCCTAGTGGGCCTTGGGGGCTTTCCAGGTGGCTCAGAGGTAAAGAATTTGCCTGTCAATGCAGAAGACTCAGGAGACGCAGGTTCAATCTCTGGGTGGAGAAGGTCACCTGGAAGAGGAAATGGCAACCCATTCCAATATTCTTGCCTGGGAAATCTCACGGACAGAGGAGCCTAGTGGGCTATAGCCCATGGGGTTACAGAGTCAGACTGAGTGACTCAGCACACATCATGGGCCTTAAGGGTTTTTTTTTTTTTTTTTGCCTTCTATTTCCCTTTTTTGAATGTAAAAAAGCCTCAATGATCATATTTATATATATGCATTTTTGTACTTATATGATTATACTGGTAGAATGAATTCCAAACATAATTGTCAATACAGATTGTTTATACACTCTAGGTTTTTGGAAGATACTTACAAAATGTCCTCTACAATGGCTATATGAATTTAAGATACCAAAAATCTGACTTGTATAAAATTTTGCATTTTTTTCTCAGTCTGATAAGTGAAAAATATATATTTGTTTTGGTTTACCTTTTTTTTTGGTTAGGAATGAGGTTGAGCTTCTTTTTGTTTTCTTATTTTTGCAATTATTTTTCTACTAGGTTGCCTAGTTATGGCCTTCACTCATTTTTCCATTGGGTTCATTGTTTCTCGTTTTAAAAAGCTCATGTCAAAAACTGGCATTTTACATGTAATGTGTGGCAAATAGCTTTCCTAAGTTCCTGTTTATCTTTTGTGTTTGTTTCTGGTGCTTTTTACTACACAACCATTTAAATTTTTTTATGTAGCCAAATTCATCAATATTTTTCATTATGGTTTGGGGATTTTTTAAAGTAAGAAATTGTTTAAAGTTAATGAATCAGCCCTGGGATTTCTTTGGAAGCAATGATGCTAAAGCTGAAACTCCAGTACTTTGGCCACCTCATGCGAATAGTTGACTCATTGGAAAAGACTGATGTTGGGAGGGATTGGGGGCAGGAGGAGAAGGGGACGACAGAGGATGAGATGGCTGGATGGCATCACTGACTCGATGGATGTGAGTCTGAGTGAACTCTGGGAGTTGGTGATGGACAGGGAGGCCTGGCGTGCTGCGATTCATGGGGTCGCAAAGAGTCGGACACAACTGAGCAACTGAACTGAACTGAATGAATTACTCAAGAAGATTGTGTATAGTTTTTTTTTTTTTTCCTAGCAACAACGTATATGAGTTTTCGAGTTTTACTATCACCTTGTGGTACAGGAGGATTTTGGCATTAGAAGAATATATTTTTAACTTATTTTTTGGTGTTTTTTTTTTGTCATAGCAAAAATTTTCCCATGAGATATTTTTTCCTATAAAATGCCACTCTGGTGTAAAATCTGTGAACTCTTATAGGGCTCTAGTGTACCTTAGGGAAAAAAATAGAGACAGGGTTGACTTGCCAGGATCATTCTCCAGAGGGTTAATGGTGGGTGTCTATAATCTGAAATCTAGAGTGAGTTAGAAGGAAAGGAAAAGAAATTCCAAGATAAAAAGTATGAACGGAGGCTCATGATAGGAAAGTCTGAAAGCGCATGCCAAAAAAGGGGAAAGAAAAGTCATGTTTGATCTTAGCCTTGATCTTAATAATCCTCAAAAGCTTTAAAGATTTGTTATATATTTTGCCTAGTATTTCTTATCTGTTCGTGCAAATATGCAGACATTTAAAAAAATCTCTAAGTGATTTTGCTCTCAAATCAGTGCTAGTATAACTGAACTGTTTTCATTAGAACACCAATGACCCAAATAAGACATTAATGGCACCTTGACAAGAATCTATCAAAGACACACACACACACACACACATACACACTCTCTCTCATTGGATTTTTATTTTATACACTGCTGTATTCACTTGTGATTACCTTTCCTTGTCACTAGATATTTTAAAATATATACATATAAAATACACAATGACTGTATAATATTCCATCATGTGGCTTAATGTAATGGGAATTTAAAAGAATAGATTTGTATTTCTCGCAAAAATCCACTCTGTTAACCCAGTATGTCAAAAGCTAGAACACAGTCAGGAAATTATTACATAGGAATCACATCAGATTATTTTCCATTCCTGATAAAGTGGCAGCAGTTAACTGTGTGAAGGTTAAGTGCTGGAAGACATTATTTTATGCGACATGACATTTGAATGGAAGGAGAATTAGATGATTAAAGCTGGGTTAATGGAACGTTCTTGTTCTAGCAGCATACCACGTAATTTACAAGTATGTAAGATGCATTTGAGTTGCATAACAAGAAGAGTTTGGGTCCAAGAGTGAAGAAAAGCATGTATGATGATGAAATTGTAAATGGATGAAGTTTAGAAGAAGTGCTGTGAGGTTTTTCCTTTTTTTTTCAGTTTATTTAGAAAAAAAAAAACCTAGTGTTGACTAAATTCAGCCACACTCACAACTATTTGGGGTTAGTGAGATGAGCAGGACTGTAAAGAGTCACAAGAGAATCGCTGGTACTTTATCATTGATCAGCTCTAAGAAACTCTGCCTGCTAGTATGCAGGATGTCTCCTGGGCACAAGTTCCCTTTTGAGCCCTCACTACGTGGCTTTATGGCATCCCTGGGTTGATTTTTGCCTTCATCTATAACTTACAAGTTAGACACTGTACTATTAGTGCTGCCGAAAGTTCTAGATCTAAGCAGCTGGTGACATTCTGTCTCTCAAGGATGTCCCTTTATCACGGAGAAAATCGTGGCTGCTTAGTTCTGTTGACATGCCTCTCCTCTCAAACATGATCACAGGGAGCCCAGACTCACCTCGGTCTTCTGACCCACATCAATGAGCCTCTGTCAAAACAACAGACATTTGACCCAATCCAACTG
Source organism: Bos indicus (assembly GCF_029378745.1). NCBI lineage: Eukaryota > Metazoa > Chordata > Mammalia > Artiodactyla > Bovidae > Bos > Bos indicus. Next base: position 119,887,482 of record NC_091760.1, read on the forward strand.
ACAGCTCTCAGAGAGTCTATATGCACTGGGAAAAATGTCTCAGAGACTCATCATTTGAGGAGTCACTGGCTTAAAATCAGGTACCCTTAAAAAAAAAATCAGGTACCCTTGTTTGCAGACTGACTGATTAGTATTATATTCAACTAAAATTTTAGAAACTATGCTTACAGATAAATGTGTTTATATTAAAACTATGCTTATAGATAAATGTGTTTATATTAAAAGCTGAAAGAGTGATACATAATTTGAGTTGGAAAGTTTATATATGTTTATATATGTAGGATATGGGTTATTCAACTCAAGAACTTTTTAAAAAAGTTCATCAGAACACAAAGGTTAAAAAAAAAGATAAATTTCAGGTAAGTTTTGGGAAAACAGAGATATCAAGTCTTAAATTTTAAATTATGAACTATCATAGTTTTCTTACTTGTTTCCCAACTAAAGAAGGAATTCCTAGAATTCCTCATTATTGAAGTTAAAGGTAAGATGACAGGAAAATGTTATAGATCTTGCTTTTTTCTATGAGGAAAACAGAACTTGATTTCCAATTATAACTTTCTAATAATTATCCAATAATTAATTGGTCCAATAATTAATTGGTCTTAAAAAGCAGGCAGCCTAATGTAGAGCAGACAGTGTGGGTGGCAACAAAGAGCACAGAATCAAAATTGTGTTCAAATCTTGACTCTAACAGTTACCAAAACTGGGTAAGCTACTTATCACATTATTATTTGATATCCCAATCTATAAAATGGGGATGAGGCAGTGACTATTATATAGGGATGTTGTGAGAATTAAATAAAACACAGTATTGAAAGGCTGAACGTTGTTTGGCACATTATATATGCTCAATACATGTTAGTTTTGTTAAAAATGTTATTTTATTAAAAAGCCAAGAAAATAGCCTCTAGGTAATCATTTGAGCAAGCCAGAGGTTCTGTCACTTGTGCTTTTCTAGCTTTAAAGTCCTTTTGAATCATGTGAAGATCTTGCTAAAATGCAGATTCTGATTCAGTGGGTCCAGGTGGGGTCTGAGAGTCTGAATTTCTAATAAGCTCCCAAGTGATACTCATGATGCTAGTTGGGGGACCTTGACACCTGAGGTAATGTGGCGGTTCTCAATAGGGAAGAAATGGGGAAAGGAGAAACAGGGGAAGTGCAGACAATATGTACAGATTTAAAACACTTCCCAGGTGATTTTCATATGCTTGCCTTACCTGCTCTTTGATGCCTGAAGAACCACTGCTTTGATATTTCAACCTTTTATTCTTTTCATAGCTCTTTTTCTTATTCTTTACCTTTCCCTTGCCTTATTTTTTTTAAAATGTATTTATTTTAATTGGAGCTTCCTTGCCTTAGACTTTTATAGCTTTAGATTTAAAGCAATTGTGTTAATGCTTAGTTATTCCATTAGTAAGACTAAAGCAACACTTTTAAGTCACTTTATTGTAATAGGAAAGGTTTCTAACATTTCTACAATATAAGGATCTGAAAATGTATTTAATGTTTTCCACAAATTAAGCCAAAAACAGACAAACAGGCAAGAAAGTGACTTTAATAACAGAACACAAGACAGTTGGGTGTGGTGCATACTATCAAAGGAGTTAAAACCCCATGGGGAAAGGAAAGTTGTGGTGGTTATTATGGAAGGGGCCAGAATGAAACATGTAACCACATTAGATATTCTACCCTGTCTGAAAGGTAGAAGGAAGAGGGTTTTTTTAAATGGCTTCCTACCCCAGCGGCATTGAGATGACTGGCGAGACCTATATCTAAATATGTACTTAGCTTGACCAACATCTCTCTAGGACAAAGACCATTTTTTATACTTTGGTGTGTCCTCAGGACCTAAGATCTCTCAGATCCATTGCATTCCCTCAGTAAGTATCTTCTACTATTGTTGATATAATTCTTCCTTTTCCAAGGCAGATAAGAGGAGCTTTGATTAAAATAAGAAATAACTAAAGAAAACTTATAGAGGAAATTAGCAGTCATTAACTCTCTTTAAAAGTACAGAATTATATCCATATAACTTTTATTACAGTATATTGTTACAGTTATTCTGTTAAAAAAGTACAGAATCAAATGTGTATTCTTCAGTATTCTTACTCTGAAGTTAACTATGTAGCCAAAGTACTTTAATTCATTGATCTAAATGAGATTTTAACATCATCTGATGAAGAACAAGGAAACTTTGATTATATGAAGAGAATAAGAAATCCCATAAAACTTGACCCAAACTGAATGGTTATTAATGCTATGATTTTAAATATTAAGGGCATGCAGAATTGGGACTTAGACTATGAAAAATAAAGCATACCTATTTCTTACCCATTTTTCCAATTTGTGTTAGAAAAGTACACAATTTAAAATATTCTTGACTATAGGAAGGAAAATCAAATGATAACTGGAAGATTCTAGACACCTACTTCTAGTATATGTATATATATACGTATATTCTTTTTTAGTAAAATATTTTGAAAGAAATTTTGGTTTTCATAGTCAAGGAACTTTTTCCCACAGTGATCATCTGCTACGAAGAGAAAGGATCAAAATCAGATAGAAAACTTTTAATGTTAATACAACCACAGCTAAGATTCACTTGTCATGTTATGATTGTTCTAAATGTATATTTTGTTTTCTAACTGTCAAGTTTGTCATTAAAATAACCACCAAACAAAGCATCTGGCAAATTTATAACTCTTTAGATTTTCTTTTTTTTTTTTTGCTGTGATGTATTTTATATGTATTTTAGAGCTTTAATAGGATAATAGTAGTAATTTGCCAAATTATTTGCCTATTACCTTAAATCTGTACAGATACTTTTAGATTTAAGATGGCTTTGTATATTAAGCCATTGAAAAGCTGATTTTTCATAGCTGAAATTCATATTGTGATTAAAAATAAAAAATGTAAAGTGATAGCTAAATTTAGGCGGGAAATGGAACAAAATTTACTTTTGCTGTGGAAGCTTTAGTGTACTGTTTTAATAGACACTAATGAGAAAAGAAGCAAACCGTGTTATCCAATGACTTCAGACAATTTTGAAAGAGAAAATTTATAGTGATTTTGTAGAAAATAATAGTACTTTCCAGTAGTGATGGGTTAAGAAGCTGATTTTTCCAATTTGCTAGATAACACGGGTGAAAAGTGTTTGGTTCCTTTTTTTATACTTGGACATTTTGTTGCTCTGGCTCTGTATTTGTTTATTGCCACAGTCTATCTTCAAAACAGCTTTTAAATTTTTATAACACTTGGATGTACTTCAAACTTCTAAATAAAATTTGTGATTTTTCAGACTGCTCTGAGAGACTCTGGCATTGCTCAGTCATGACTGAGCAGGAAAAGGGCTAACTAGTGAGCTTGGGGCAAAAGACCGGGAGCCTGCATCAGGCAGCCAAAACATCTAAGTGTGATGGGTCTGGATCTTGGTCCCTGCATCAAATTTGAAAGCAAAACACAGCAACTGTCAGCTGCATAAAAAGGACACTGTGAAAGCACAGATAAAACTATAGGAGACGTGAATCATGCATTTTAACTGTGAGTTTCAAACTCCTTTTCAAATGTGTGAATGTGTAACTCAGTCGTGTGCAACTCTTTGAGACCCCATGGACTGTATGTAGCCTGCCAGGCTCCTCTGCCCATGGAATTCTCTATGCAAGGATACTGAAGTTGGTTGCCATGCCCTTCTCCAGGGGATCTTCCCGACCCAGGGATCGAACCTAGGTCCCCTGCATAGCAGGCAGATTCTTTACTAGTTGAGCTATCTGAGAAGCTCTCAAGTATTTTACCTGGGCTTTGAGTAAGCAGCACATTTTCTTTCATTATTTTTCATCTAGCACAGGAGAAGAATTAGTCATAGTAACAACAGCAACAACAGTAATAAGCAGCAGCAGCAAAATAACCCCAAATTATATACCAGCACACACACACAACTCTTACTAAAAGTAGGAAAAGAAAAAACAAAGAAGAAACCTGAACAAAGTCACAGTTTGAGCACTAAAGCAGGGTAAGAGGGAGATAGCAGAGATTTGATCTCAGAGCTCTTGGGATGCAGAGCATTGCCAAAGCAAGAGTGACTGGGAGACACTTTATAAAACTTGTCTCCCTTTGGCTTCAGTGGAAGAAAACCAGCTTTCTTTTGGGTTGGATAATGGGACAGTCGATTCAGTTTAAGATCAAAGAAGAATCGAGTTAGAAATCGAGGCCTCATGATGGACACAAAAAACAAGGAAATTAGAAAGAAAAAAAGGGGGCTGCAATAGAGTAGATAATGGACTGCTGCTGCTAAGTGGCTTCAGTCGTGTCCAACTCTGTGCGACCCCATAGACGGCAGCCCACCAGGCTTCCCGTCCCTGGGATTCTCCAGGCAAGAACACTGGAGTGGGTTGCCATTTCCTTCTCCAATGCATGAAAGTGAAAAGTGAAAGTGAAGTTGCTCAGTCGTGTCTGACTCTAGCGACCCCATGGACTGCAGCCTACCAGGCTCCTCCGTTCATGGGATTTTCCAGGCAAAAGTATTGGAGTGGGGTGCCATTGCCTTCTCCGAGATAATGGACTAGATACTACTAATCATGAGAACTTTAGCAAAGTTGAGATCCAGCAACTTGGGGCCACTCCCTGAGCCTTAATTAAGCCAGGTTGTAGAAACTGCCAACTGTAATCTAGGGGATGGACACTTGGACCTAATGATTTTTCAGAGCAGACAATTTACCAGGAGAGCTATTTAGACACTTTTGAGGAGCACAAACATGGGCTAAAAGGGTAATTATTTTAGACTTTATTTTTTAAAGCAATAACTAGGAAACAAAAGGAATCAAGGAATTTTATCACTAGAGAGACCTGAGGTTTGAGTTGTGAAATAACTCTAACAGCACATGGCCAGTTATGTGGGAGTCTCCATTCCCAGCTCTCTGTGCTTCCTTGCCGCTGCACTGTCTTCCAGATGGGTGTTGGAATCCATCACAGTCTCCAGAGAGATTATCCATGTGGTGGGGCCTTGAGAGCTAGGGAAACACCAGCAGGCAACAAGGGAAACAGGCAGTTTCCTTTAAAGAAGACTTATAAAGGTGTTACAGCTTATGCTAAGGAGAATAAATCTTGGAGACCCAGGGTGGTATAACTACCAAGAGAATCATGTTGGGGATGACAGCAACTTGAAAAGGAGATAGAGGTTGTTCAAAAAAGTCATAAAACAGAGCAGCAGGGTGCCAGATTTCCTTCTTGCCTCATTGTTACTCTCATCTAGGAATGACACTAGAAATAGCCAGGTGGAAAATGTGATCCCAAGGGAAAGTGAGCACCCAAACTTTCACCAAGAAGAGAGGGCTCCAGAGGGCCACTCGTGGGTGTTTGATTCTTAATCAAGCCATCAGCAAAGAAAGATCAGGTAAAGAGGCCCGCAATGTGCTCAATAGCTCAGGGCAGGAGACTCTTCTGGAGACAAAGCATCTGGCATTGTGGATAGATCGGGCTGGACATTTAAGAGAACTGGAGAATGGGGTGCTAGGTAGAGGGGTGTATGAAGGGAAGGCGTCAGCAAGAGGTTCTGCTCGGTCTTGGAAGCAGAAGAATTTCTCCTAAAATCCCCCTCAGTGACAAACGTGCTCTGGCCAGGGTTGTGGGGATTGGCGTGTGCGAAGCTCCGTTTTCCTTCTCCCCAGTTAATTCGATGCGGACTCAGCATCCCGGCCCAAGGACCCAGCGTTATCGTTTGAAGAGGGGTGGTAGGGAGGTGAGCCTTGCTGGTGCCTGGCCTGCCTGGTTAGCAGAGTGTGGGGACAATCAAGTACGCCTTTAAAGTGGCACAACTTTTAAAGGGACTCCCGCCTCGAGAAGTAATATGCTCAGATCACAGTTTAAAGACACGAGTTAGCTAAAAGCCTCGGGAAGAAAGTTTCCTTGGTTGCATCCCATCTCTGCAGATTCCTCACTTGTGCTCGACAGAATTTGGTCAAATCAGAATGAAACGTCGGGGGCATGCGGCAAACAAGATCAGATTGCTTCTTCCCACATCTGATTTGGGAAAGGTCCTCCACCTCCCAGTGGGCGCCGGGGGGACCTTAGCTTTTTCTCGCCACCGTCCCCGAGAGCCTCCCGGCACTGCGCCCGCAGCTGACACCTTGGCACGAAACTGACACCCCGCCCCAGCCCCCAAGCTGGCAGGGCAGTCCGCGCCACTCACCCGCTCTCACTCGGGACGCTGCGCCGGCGTCGGGCCGAGCTGGCGGCGCCGGCTCAGGGTGCGCCCTCACTCCTGGGGTCCGCTTGGGTTCCTCCTCGTGGATCGCTGTCTCGGGTAGGCAGAGCTGCTAGTCGCGCGTCTGCCCGGGCACTCAGTCGCCTCAGGCCCTTGGCTGACTGGCGCTGGAATCGTCCTCTCTGAGGCAGCTCCAAATTTATAGCGAGGGGCGTTGCTGCTTCGAGGGTTCCAGGGGCGAGGCTGTGTTTTGCACTCTCTCCTCCTCCGCCCCGCCCGGGAGACCCTCTCGGCCCAACCCCCTTTCCTCTCCAGATGCTGACGGAAGCGGGATGATGCCACAGTCATCCCCGGTGTCACTTAATAGATCTGCGAGTACCTGGCACTGAATCCGGCATCGGGGGAGGGAGTGGAGAAAGGGGAGAGAGCCGAGGGTGCAGGACCAGTCATTTACATCAAGATCCGGGTTACTCCACTTTTTTCATTTTAAACTTGGGAAACTTTAAAGGATGCATTTGGGAACTTCTTTCTCTTCCCTGGATGTAGCTCAAACTTTGATAATACCATTGTTGATCAAAGATCGCTGCCATAGATTATAATCTCAGAGTTGTTACAAAGTGAAAGGGTGGACATTCATTTCCTTCTATTGGGGTATGCTGTTGGAGTTACATTTTTAAAAATGTAAAAAGTTAAAAACCAAAATATGACTAAATATTTAAGGAATAATTAGTATAAATTCTTTATCGATTCTTCCGAAGAAGATGATCACTTTGCAACTCATGCTATGAGGTCAGTATCACCCTTATACCAAAACAAGATGAAACATGAGGAGAAAATGTCCCTGATGAATGTAGATAAAAATCCTCAGCGAAATATTAGCAAATAGATCTGGTAACATATTAAAAGGATTATACACCATGTCCAAGTGAGATTTATCCCAGGAATGGAAGGTTAGTTTATCAAAAATCAATTGTTATAGTATACCATATCAACAGAATAAAGGACAAAAGCCACAAGATAATCTTAATAAATTAGAAAGCATTTGACAAAATCTAACACTTTTTATGATAAAATCATTCAGCAAACTAGAATAGAAAGGAATTTCTTCAAACTATGAAATCTATCTGTGAAAACTCACTAACATCATACTTAATGTTGAAAAATAATGTTTTTGCATCTAAGATCAGGAAAAGGCAAAGTTCTTTGCTTTCCACATATCTATCAAACATTGTTCTAGACGTTCTAGCTAGGGCAATTAGGCAAGAAAAAGAAATGAAAGGCATCTAGATTAGAAAGGAAATGAAACAATTTTTATGTGCAGATAGCATGGTCTTGTATTTAGAAAATCCTAAGGAATCAATTAAAAAGCTGTTAGTGCTAATAAACAAGTTCAGAAAGGCTTCATGATACAAGAGCAGTATACAAAATCAGTTGTATTTCTGTATGTCAGCAATGAGCAATCAAAAAATACAATTAAGAAAAAACTGCTGAAGATCAAAAATATTAAACCTTTAAAGAATAAATTTAATAAAAGGATGTAAAAATTGTACTCTAAAAACAGAAAATATTGCTGAAAGAAATTAAATTAGACCTAAATAAACGGAATGACATTCCATGTTCATGGGTTGGAAGACTTAATATTGTTAAAATAGCAATAATCTCCAAGTAATATACAGAGTAAACACAAACTGTATCAAAATCTGAACAAGTTGTCTTTGAAGAGATTAACAGGGTGATCCTAAAATTTAGGAAAGCACAAGGGACTCAGAATAGTCAGAATAATCTTGAGAATGAACAAAGTTGGAGGACTATAACTTGTCTCATAATATCATAGACATTTGGAATCATTTATCCTAAGACTTTCTGTAGAAAAACCAAAAGTAGGTGACAAATTCCAGAGTCTGTGAGTGACATTAGGAAATGTTCCTGTGATTATTGTTTTAAGAATCAGGGGAGCTTCATGTTTTTCAAATGTATTTAGTGCTAGAAATCATTAACCATTGTCCCACCTGTACTAAATTCCACCTTGATTTTAGAAATGATCATAGTTTTGAGAACTATGATCTCAGAAGTTTGTTACAGTCAGTTGTTTTGGGTGAAACTTCTCAAAAGGGTGGGGTTGACTCACTGGAATGTTATATCATCAGACACAAGCAGATGAAAAGGAGAAGATTCCAAAAAATTAATGGCATCATTATTATTGTGCTGAATCAGCTGAGAAATAGGATGGTTTAAACACCCAACACTTAAACTGAACCCAGCTTTGCTGCTTCTTAGCCTTGTACACAAATTTATGCTCTGTTATGGATTTTTAAAATATATAGAGTAATAATGTTCTCAAAACTCTTGTTAGGATTAAGAGAATGTGTATATATAAAAGCCTGTGCCTGGTACATAGTAAAGTGCTTAATAAATTGACAGTCATTTTCAGTGAGTAACCCGCTGTTTTCCATGCCCATCAGGGTCTTATTGATGTATTTTTGCTGCTCTAAAAAAGAGAAAGAAACCTCTTGATATCCTTCTGATGATTAAATTTGTTTCTGATATTTAACATTTGAAATTTTGCATAAATAAAATCTTCTCATACACTGGATGAAGGAGTAGGCTTTTTTCCCCTATCTTTCTTCTCTATACATGCCATGTGAGGCAGAATCAGTGAACCATCAGCATGAGGCTGAAAGTGGGAACACGAAAGGAAAGGGCAGTGGGCTGTTGAAATGCTAGGTGAGCAAAAGCAGAATGCAGAGCCTCACTGCTGCTGAGGCCAGAGCTGGGCTCACGTCAGATGATAGATCTTTTAAGAAACTCTCACTTTGGAGAAAAATGCAACAGGACATGGAAAAAAGTGCTGTGCCCAATAAACATGAAAAAGTGTTTACTTTACAAAGTAATAAAAATGAAATTTAAAGCAAAACGGTGCAGTTTTTCACCTATAAAAGCATTAGAGACTAAAGAAAAAAGATGACACCAGAATTCAATTTTTACAAGGTAGTAGGTAAGTTGGTACTTAGAAGTATAATGTATATTACACATATATGTACATGTGTGTGTGTATGTGTATATATATACACAATGCTGTAGGATTGTTGCATGGGCTTCCCTAGTGGCTCAGATGGTAAAGAATCTGCCTGCAATGCAGGAGACCTGAGTTTGATCCCTGGGTTTGATTCCTGGGTTGGGAAGAACCTCTGGAGAAGGAAATGGCAACCCACTCCAGTATTGTTGCCTGGAGAATCCCATGGACAGAGGAGTCTGGTGGGCTACAGCCCATGGGTTTGCAAAGAGTTGGGCACTATTGAAGTGACTTTGCATGCTTGCATGCATCCAAATTAAGTAAAACACACACCCACACATATACACACATATATACATACACATGCCTGTGCATGGGAAAAAAATCAATGTATAGTCACTAAAATATGTACAGTGGTTTATTCTGAATGAAGAATACAGTAATTATGGATGCTGTAAAATTGTATTTTCTTTTTATGTTTGTCTGTATTGCTCAAATTTTATATTGTAATTAAATTACCATAAAATAGTTAGTAGAATGAACAAGAAGGCAGGGAACTCAGCACAGGGACAGTTTGGAGATCAAGGAACATTGAGGGGCACCTCTCTTGGGGACAGTTTTTGCTGACACTAAACTTGAGTGCCCCATGGCTTCAACTCTGTGAGTATGCCTATACCTGTACTGTTTATGAATATATAAAGTAGCATGACTTTATGGGATGATATGTTAACTTGGAATTCAGAGACCTGGAGCCCACTCTCCATTATCTCTAGCGACATCAGTGGAGCTAGGCCAAGCCAGTTGACATCTACAGCTCTCCCTAAAATAAAGGTTTTCCAATATCCTATTTACTAGCTGTGTGAACTTGGGCCAGTTATTTAAGTTCCTATCTTTTAACTTACTTACCAGCAAAATGTATTAATAGCACCCAATTCAGTTAGATGAGGATTAAATTAATGTAAAGCAAATAGAACAGTACCTGCTCTGTTGTTAGTACTCAATACATATTACTTAATAAAAAATTAGCTCTAATAATTCTACATATGTATGTTGTCCAAATATTCAAATACAGTCACTAGTCTAAGAAATCCTTTTAATAAGACAGGGATTTATCTTACCCAATATACTTTATCAAAGTTGAAAGCCCTGCGTTAGTTTTACAGGAATATAAAAAGATGAATATGACAACCAAACAACATTGTTAGCATTCTTGACTGGGGGATGTCAATAGGCTCATTAAATATAACTGAATTTTACAATACCGTGTGTTTTAATGAGGGTCTGTGTCTCAGGAGGCTTATTTCAGTTGTCCATATAGTATACTGAAGAAACTGATATGTAGAGTGAATAAACGACTGCTTTACCCCTCTTATTTTCTAAGTTTTATAAATCTCACTGCTTTAAAAAAATAGTTCTAAACTTCACAGGTCATGTCTATGGATTCCATAGATCATAGACAGGTTTTCTGTTTTCTTCAGTTCAGTTCAGTTCAGTCGCTCAGTCGTGTCCGACTCTCTGCAACTCTTTGCGACCCCATGAATCGCAGCACGCCAGGCCTCCCTGTCCATCACCAACTCCTGGGGTTCACTCAAACTCATGTCCATCGAGTCGGTGATGCCATCCACCCATCTCATCCTCTGTCGTCCCCTTCTCCTCCTGCCCCCAATCCCTCCCAGCATCAGAGTCTTTTCCAATGAGTCAACTCTTCTCATGAGGTGGCCAAAGTACTGGAGTTTCAGCTTTAGCATCAGTCCTTCCAATGAACACCCAGGACTGATCTCCTTTAGAATGGACTGGTTGGATCGCCTTGCAGTCCAAGGGACTCTCAAGAGTCTTCTCCAACACCACAGTTCAAAAGCATTAGTTCTTCGGCTGTTTTCTTACCACCCCATTTATAAAGATGGAGAATGAATATTTTCAAGGTTCTGTAACTCACCAGAACTTAAAGATATTATTCAATGAATATTATCCAATGATACTGGAAAATGTGATAGCATTTGTAGAGACTTGGAAGACTCTAAAGGAATAAAATATGTTTAATAAAGTTAATTTTGCTCTAACTATGAGTTAAATTTTAAAAATTATTTAAGTGCTTATGAGGAAAGAGGAGAAAGGTAGTAGGCACAAAGCTATTCTTAATGTTAAAAATGAAGTCAGAGGTAGTAAATGAAGATGGATCAATTTTGTATAGAATTAATTTCTAAAAAAGCAAGGTTGCTATATTCACCAATGAAGTGTTGCTAGATAATAGGAAAGAATGAAACATTTTATTTGCTACACAAATATAATTCCCAACTGGATAATTGTAATATATGACTGTTTCTTGTATATGAATATCATTGTTAATAAACATTGAATAAATCCATCATACTTTGTATAGAGGGACTCACATACTAAGAGTTGAATCGATTTCCTAGAATTTAACTGTAAGAGAAGGAAGTTTTATATAGCAAATGCTAAAAAATGGAGATGCTTAGAAATGCATTATCTGGAGAAAGCAAGGTCGGTATTTAGGATGGCAAAGAGGATATATTAATATATTGACCCATATAAAAGCTCAACAGACTTTCAGATATAAAAATTCTAGAAAAATGTATGACATTTGCAAAACTCTGTTTGAATTTAACTTTCTGAGGAAACATACAGAGGAGAAGCTGTCCCAATTTAATTTAAATTCCCCTTGTCTTCAGAATACAATCCAAATATTTTCCACTATATTTCTTATTTTGTTCAATTCTGCTGAGTGGCTCCTTCTTTCCTGTCAAATAGTGTGTTCACACAATCATGTTGTCAGTTCTGTACTCACTACAGAGGTCACGATAACAGACTGTCCACTGTGGCTGACGCTTCTCTGGCACACAGCTACCTTGAGAACTGCCTGCTGGCTCACAGCACACTTCTGCCCTGCTGTTGAGCTGCATGATTCCTGGTCCAAGCAGGAGGTTCCTCCCTAATCAGTGAAAGGCCTGTGTTTGACAGAGGGTGATACTTATAGCTGATCTGAGCTCCATTGATCAGAGAGACCTCCTAATGAATAAAGCTTTTCCTGGCCCACTTAGAATTTCCAGCTTGACCCTGCAGTCTGAATATTTCCTAACACATAGGCAAATTATGTTCAAAAAGTAAAACTTGATACACTCACCTGTAACCCCTGGATTGCTAGCTGCTGTCATCTTGTCAGGATTCCGTCTCCACTAGTTTTCATGCTGGAGTCATTCACAAAGAAGTCCATATTTAGCTGACTTGAAAACCACTTATTAACAGGGTTTGAGTGAATTGCTTTTTGGGAGATGAAGTATGAATATGGATCGAAGTAATGCCATTGGCTCTCATATGCATTCTTGGAGTTTGGTGGTGGAGGCTTGGTTGGGTTTAAGATATCTTCTGATAGCAAGTTTTAAAATAAGTACTGTCTTTTCTAGTATAGCAGTCAAATGTTAATTTATAGTTATCCTTATAGGCTTATTTTAATTGAAAACAACTTTTCCACCTGACTATTGGTATAATTTTATATAGACAAATTCAGGTTTTTTTTGGCTGACTCTGCTTATACTAACACTTTTTGTTTGCTTTGTATTTCACGATCTTTCTGCACGAACTCATGCTGGTAGTTGCTCATTAAATTGTTCTTGCGTAACTACTTCCTGATCAATTCTATTATTATTTGTTCTTTTCTTTCCTCGTATTGATGTGAACTGCTTGGTAATTTCCTGGATCTCCCCTTTGGCACTTCTTAAAGATGAGAGTAGTTTTAATTATTTTCTCGAATCTTTCTGCAGCCCATCCATCCTTCTCTATTTTCTGCATTGTTTATGACTTAAGGGTCTAGAGAATATAGATGTATTATTCATATAAAGCAAATATCTTATTGTAAGAATAATATTCTCAAATATTTCTTAGCAAAGATATTTGTATTTCACTAAAATATGATTTGAAGATACTAAAATAAGGAAAAATTTAGAGATTAAAATAAGCATTAACAGCTAAATATGTCTTTATTGGCAGGTCATTTAGCTTTTCCTGAATGAACAAAGTGTAAAAGTAAAATTTTAAAAGTTTATAACTTAAATATGCAAATAACATTATTTTGTTCATATTATTTATCCATGAACAATATATATTGTCTCTAAATATATTTTACTGTGTAATTTTTTCCGATATTGCTTGTTACAGTTAACTGTAAAACCAGTTAAACCAGTTAAACCAGTTTTTAGCTTTTAGTCACAGAAGAGACACAACTAATTAATCAAAGCACCAATAATGACTGCTGAATTAGGCATGGGGACATCAGAAAGACACAGCCCCTGAATATAAGATGTCCACAATCCAGTGAGGTAAGAGTAGCAGAGGTGTATAATACTGTGTTTAATGATAGAGATAAGCTCAGAGAATACAAAGAAGGCCAGTGTTAATTGTGATATCCACAAGTTGGAAAAAGTTTCCACACCAGAGGAGGTATTTTAGCCATTCCAAGAAAGTTAGGGTATTCTAAAGAGAGATCACAACATGTGCAGATGGTACTATGAGAGTGTGCCTTTTCTAAAATGGGTAGGGGGAGATGCAATGGCTCTTAGTTTAATCTTGATCTCTTCTGCTGGATTGGAATGCCTCAGTAAGCTGAGACTGTCCTGGTCTTATTCACTGCTATGCCAACAGTCTGGCATAACATTTGGCACATAGTATATGCTCAATAAATATTTGTTGAATGGAGGATTGTGAAAGTCCAGATGCAAGTGTTTGGATTCATCCTGTGGGTAGTAAGAGTTGAAGGGGTCATTGAGCAGGCAGTCCCTATAATTCCATTAGTTGTGTAAGAAGATGAAAAGTGATTCTGGTGGAAATGTAGAGGATAAATCCAAATGGGGCCAGCCTACAAGCTCACTGATTTTGAAATTCCAGAGAAGAAATGAAGAGGACTTAGCATGATGACTTTGTGGATGGTGGGGCAAGCTTCTGAGATGCAGTGGAAAGGATTCATTGACTAGTTGAAAATGATGGGTGAGAGAGAGGTAGAAAGGAAAGTATGAGATTTCTGGGTTGGGAGAATGAGTGGATGGCTATGTTATTAACTGAGATCAGGAATATGAAAAGGCAACATATTTTCAGAGGAAGGATGAGTTCAGTTTTGGGTGTACTCAGCTTGCTTTCTTGAAGGTCTTCCAAGTAAAGCAAGACCCGGCCCAGGTTTGTAGTTTTGGACGTCGTGAGTATGGAGAAGATGCCCAAGGCCATGGGAGGAAATGAGTTTAAGAGAAAGGATGTGAAGAGAAAAGAGGCACAGAATGAGGATACATCTTGAGGAACACACATCTAAGGGATAGATAGAGGGAGAAGAGTTAGCAGACAAGAGTGTTCACATTGATTGAAACACAAATTGTGGGACAGATGCTATATTAGGTACACTGAGTATGTTTTGTGTGATCTTCACAGCAGCTCTGGGGGGCCCTTATTGAAGAAGGAGCTTTACCAGGAAAGGCATCCTGACATATTGTCTGGAGGGAGTTTAAGTAGGAATATGTAAACTTTTTCTCTAAAGGGCCAGATGGTAAATATTTTAGGCTTTTTGAACTATACTGCCTATGCAATAACTACCCAACTCTGCCTATGAGGCTGAAAGAAGCCACTGTTGTTCCCTTGCTAAGTAGTGTCTGACTTTTGTGACTTCATGGATGCAGTATGCCAGGCTTCCCTGGCATACTTCCTATCTCCCGAAATTTGCTCAGATTCACGTCCATGGAGTTGGTCATGCCATCCAACCATTTCATCCTCCGTTTCCCCCTTCTCCTCAGGCCCTCAGTCTTTCCCAGCATCAGTCTTTTTCCAGTGACTCAGCTCTTCTCATCAGATGGCCAAAATATTGGAGCTTCAGCTTCAGCATCTGTCCTTTCGATGAATATTCAAGGTTGATTTCCTTTAGGGTTGACTGGTTTGATCTCCTTGCTGTTCAAGGGACTCTTAAGAGTCTTCTTCAGCACCACAATTTGAAAGCATCAATTCTTCAGTATTTAGCCTTCTTTATGGTCCAGCTCTCACAGCTATACGTGACGATTGGAGAAACTATAGCTTTGACAGTCTGTACCTTTGTTGGCAAACTGATGTCTCTGCTTTTTAATATGCTGCCTAGGTTTGTCATAGCTTTCCTTCCAAGGAGCAAGCATCTTTTAATTTCATGGCTGCATTAAAAAAAGTAGCTGTAGGTAAGCAAATAGAGATGACTGTGCTAATAAAACTTTATGGACACCACCATATATTCATATAATTTTTCTGTGTCAAAAATATTCTTCTTTGACTTTTTAAACTATTTAAAAATGTGAAAACTAATTCTAAGTTCATGGGCCTTATTAAAAACAAGAGCAGGCTGTGGTTTTCCATCCCTTGTTTTAAAGAAAAAAAGAGTGTTAAGTGTCAGATGTGACATATGAGCCCTAAAAATATCACTGAGTGTTGCAAACAGGAGGTAGTTAATGACCCAGTAGGGATGGTGTTAATAGGGTGAAGGGGAAAGAACCCTATTGTAATAGGATGGGGAATAATTAGAAGGTCAGTAGAGTAAGTATAGGAACTTTTAATAAACAAAGTTGGCAAGGAAGAAAAGATAGAGTTAAGGCGATTCTTTAAGGGAAAGGTAACGCCTAGAGAAGTTTTTTGTTCTGTTTCCTTATTTTAGTATTTAGGCAATTTGATCATTTTTTGAGTGTAAAGGAGCCAGATTTAAAAAAAAAGGAGATTATTGATTTAGTAGAGATAAAATTATTGGCAGAACAACATCATGTGGAAGATAGGAAGACATAAAGTTCTGTGCACGGGGGAAGATTACCTTTGGTTGAGATTTGGACTAAGCCATCATACCCTTCTCTGTGATCCCTGTTCTGAATGGTGTTTTTAAAACAGCTTCTATGATGGCTAAGAGAAATTCTATTTGATCCTTAAAATAATCCTCCATGACAGGTAAATCTGGTGTTACCCTTCCCATTTTACAAGTGAAGAACCAAAGGATCAAGAGTTAAACGTATCCAGAGACATCTAGCTAACAGATGGCAGATTAGAACCTAGTCAGGCTAATTCCTGTTCCAGTTCTCTTTCCATTGTATTCTGTTTCCTTTCCTACTTCTAAATAAATTTGAAACACTTAAGAGAGTTTAGTGGGCTTTCCAGATGGTGCTGGTGGTAAATGGTGCTGGTGGTAAAGAACCTGCCTGCCAATGCAGGAGACCAAGAGATGCAGGTTAAATCCTTGGATCAAGAAGATCCCCTGGAGGAGAGCATGGCAACTCACTCCAGTATTCTTGCCTGGAGAATCCCATGGACAGAGGAGCCTGGTGGGCTACAGTCCATGGAGTCACCAAGAGTAGGACACTACTGAAGTGACTTAGCATGCATGAAAGAGAGTTTAGTGGTGATATTTTAAGTAAGATTTGAATGAAACATTCATTTATTTACTGGTATTTAGAGATCTTTTGACTAAGGGCTTATGTTAAAATGGAGTCATATCCCTGTAGTTTTCTATTCTGGAACTCTGAAGTAAATAAATATTAATTTCTTTTATAATTAGAGTTTAATTTTTGGATTCTAGTTGTTCAGATCTTTTAGGAACTGTGAGTTATAACTCTGAGCTATATAACTGTGTTTAGGTAATTCCTATATGTATACACAGGGGCCTGATCTATTGATATCCAGAGTACAGTTGACTCGGCGTAGCCATCCCTCAGTTCTTTCTAGCCATGAGACAGAGAGCAGACAAATGGATAATTACTGAGTGCTAAAAAAAATTTGCCAAAAACATAGGGATGTTTGTAAACATTTCAAAAATAACAGAGAGAGTTTATTTAATGTATCCTGAAATAATTTTAATATTCACTATATCAAAAGTGCAATTTTCTTTTTACTTTCAAAATAATTGAGGAATGTTGTTGAGACATTATGAGATAATGTTGTGAGACATTATCTAAAAATAGTGAGGGAGAAGAAGCAGTGATGTTTAAAAACTAAGTTTTACCTGTAGTTTCAATTTCGCTAGGGCCTCCATAGGTCCAAAGCAGTTTAGAGACTAGGCTGTCTCACCTGACAGAAAGTAACTGTTTTTCCTTTGGCTAGTCCCTTCCCCTCTTCCTCACCAATGGGACAACCTTACTTCAGTTCTACCAGTCCTTAATGTATGCTAACCAGAAAGAGCAAGAAGGCTCCAGGGAAAGTCATTTAAAAGGAAAGATAAACAAGCATAACAACAGTTCATGCATTTGGAAACATTTTAGGTCATGAGGAGAATATGTTGGGAAAAAGAGTTTGACAGAGAAGGCTGTCTTTGTGTAGCTTCAATACACATTTTCATTTCAAAATAGAAAAAAAAAGTTAAAGAAAAATGGCAGGAAAGGCTAACACTCAAACCTACTAAGTTATTATTTAAATATTTTATATAAGTGACATCTCTGACATGCTTGTATATGAAAGAAAAATAATGCCAAGATATAATAGAACGTTTCTAAATTTCAAGAAGTAGAAATCAAATATATTATATCAAGACTGGATTATCCTTTGACTAAATTATTTCCTGGTTCTAATTAGGATTCTATGTTAAGTTACATTTACTTTCATCAGGCCCTTTCCCTCCTGTCCTAGACTCGCTCTCTTTTCACTTCTCTGGCTGCATCCCTGAGAATATCACTTTCTCATCACTAACCTTGACCCTTACCTTGATAAATCCCTGAGCCAAAAGTCACCCAGAATCCAACTTTATATATAGTTTTGCACACTAACATTATTTTAATTATTATTTAATGGTGTTTCCATAACCCTAATTCTTTTCTTCTGAGATCAAATAATGCAGTTATATTTTCTATGCTCTATTTCCTTCCAAAGGCAAATGTTTGGCACGTGTGTTCTGGGACAAATTGTCTTCATCAATAGAGAAACACCTAAGATGTCTTTTCCAAAGAGGTTTCATAGACAAAATGTTTTGGCTTTTCCTTCTAATTTATTATATTTGGTGAGTGTTATAATTAAAGATTAGGAACCAAAGAAAATTATTTCAGAGCTTAGAGTTCCTGGAAAGGAACGATTTAATTACCAAGAAGCTACTCATTGTAAAATTCAAAATTTTCAGGTTAAAGAAACTCAGGTAATAATTTTAAAAACATTTTTATTGTGAAATATCATGCACATATAGAAAAATACACAGAATAAATGTACACTGTGGTAAATAATTCTAAAGCAAGCATCCATGTAAACACCATCTATCATAGAAGGGATTGCATCCTCTCCAAATTCATGTGTTAAAAGTCTAAACCCAACTGTATTTGGAGACAGGGCCTGTAAGGAAGTGATAAAGGTTAAGAGAGTTCATGAGAGTGGACCTTAATCTTTGTTGGACTTACATCCTTTTGAGAAAGGAAGAGACACAAGAGAACTCTCTCCTACTCCACAAGTGTGCAGAGGAAAGGTCATTTGAGGACGCATTGAGAAGCCAGCCATCTGAAAGCCAGGAGGCAAGGCCTCAATTACTTCCCAAATGGCTCAGTGGTAAAGAATCTGCCTGCCAATGCAGGAGAGGCCAGAGATGCAGTTTCGATCCCTGGGTTGGGAAGATCCCCTAAGGTAGAAATGGAGGATCTAGGCAAGAAAGCTTGCCTAGAGACCCCCATGGACAGAAGAGCCTGGCGAGCTATAGTCTGTGGGGTCACAAACAGTTGGACACCACTGAGCACGCACACACTGCACTTTGCAAGTTAAAGGCTCACTCTTTGTGTGTGTGCAAGGCCTCAGTTAATAATGGCACCTGGATCTTGTACTTCCAGCCTCCAGAACATGAGAAAATAAATGCTGATTAAGCCACTGAGGCTGTGGTATTTAGTTATGGCAGCCCTAGCAGACTAATACACTATCCAAAGCAAAAATTAGAACAGGGCCAGAATGTCAGAGGCCCCCATGTATCCCTTTTTTGTTACATTCCTTTTAGAGGTCACCACTATGCTTACCTTCATGGCAATCATTTCCTTGCTTTTCTTTATACTTTTTCCACATATGGCCATATTTATAAACAACATAGATTTTAAGCTTCGTATAGATGGACCCTACTGTTAATGTGATATGCCTGAAGTAACTTAGCTTGCATGCACTGTTAATGTATTTGTCTATGTGTTGCTACTTTTGCTCAATATTATGTTGGCAAGAAGTTTCTGTGTTGCTATGCTTAGCCCTAGTCTGTTCATTTTCATTATGATAGAGTATTTCATTGTATAAATATACCTACCACATGAATTTTATTGTGGGTAGACATTTGGGTTGACCTTTTGGCCATCATGGGTATTGCTGGAAAGAACACCCCTCTCCATGGTTCCACTTATATACACATTTCCCTGGAGAAGAATAGCTGGGTTACCAGAGTCTGTTAAGATAATAATTTTCAAGTGTACATTATTTTAGAAGTGTAGCTTCATTCTTCTGTTATTCACCTCAAAAGACGGGATCATTCCTTATTGCAGAGAAAAAGTCCCCATAGTAGTATCATAAGCTTTAATTGGCCATCTTGTAATAGCGTCATAGCAACCGCTGTCTTAGGAAATACATTTAAGTGTTTTTGTTTAAATTTTTTAATTTTGTACTTTTCTTGCTGTTATTACTTGGTGAGCCCAAAGAGCATCCTATTTAACTGACTACCGCTCTTAAATCTAAGGGCACTTGGCTCTTCTGGTGTGCTGATTAATCTTCATCTGTTCCCCCACACCATCTAAACCCATTCTTTCTCCTTCTCTATCCTGAGTGTATCTATTCCTCAGTGTATTGATGCCTCCTACTAAGGGCATTACTTCATCTTCTTTCTGGCTATGGCTTCGAACTATAGAAGATTGGATTTGAATTCTGGTTCTGGTGTCTTGTTAGCCTTGGCTAATAGGCAGCAGATCTGAGGGGTGAAAAGTTGGAGTATTTTTCCATGGCTTCTTCTCAGCTTTGACATTGAGCCTCATGTGTCTAGTTCCTTCTGGGAGTTTCATTTTTCTGGCCTCCTGTTTTCACTGAGTTCCAGGACCACCATTTCATTCCCTGGTCTCTTTAGTCCTGGGGATGGTAATGACTTCTCACAATTGTTTGTCTCTAAGCTCATTACTGTACTGTATTTGTTTTCTTAACCCTACCTAGCCTTCTGTAGACCTTTTGAAGATCTTTACTAATCCTCTTGGGGTAAATTCTCTTTCTTACTGGGACCTTGCCTGATACTTGGATTTAAAATTTCTGTTAAGTAGAAAGAGTCCCTTGAACTGCAAGGAGATCAAATCAGTCAATCCTAAAGGAAATCAGTCCTGAATAGTCATTGGAAGGACTGATGCTGAAGCTGAAGCTCCAGTATTTTGGCCACCTGATGTGAAGAACTGACTCACTGGAAAAGACCCAGATGCTGGGAAAGATTGAAGGTGGGAGGAGAAGGGGATGACAGAGGATGAGATGGTTAGATGGCATCACTGACTAAATGGACATGAGTTTGAGCAAGCTCTGGGAGTTGGTGGTGGACAGGAAAGTCTGGTGTGCTGCAGCCCATGGGGTCACAAACAGTCAGATACGACTGAGTGACTGAACTAAACTGAAGTAGAAATTTCAAGTGTTTTTCAAGTATAATGTCCGTCCAAATTTTCCAAATAGTTATTACATTTTATTTTAGGTTTAAGAAGAAAATTTTTGCTAAAAATGAAAACCCCAATCCAAATACAGAAGGAGGTACTAGTGTAACTGAGTATCAAGTGATATACCTGAAACTGAATTGAAATAAGCAGTATATGAATTAATTCAGGATCATATGTGCCTTTCCTGTAAGTTGATGGCTAGTCAAATTTTTCTTGGTTTTCTAAATCTCTAATATTCAAGGGTTTCTTATTTACCTCACTTTTATAAGATTAAGTTTAGGAGGTTCTTCTTTTAGATTAGCTAAGCTATTCTTCATTTTATTTGACCTCCTTTTGTTCTCGTCTCTGAAGAGAGTACATCATACTCATTAAGTGTGGTAAAATGGCTGGATCTTTGATAGAATCAGGAATTTCAGCATTTTTACTGGCTAGAGGTTATACTGGCTTCCTAATGGAACAGTAGGTAAAGAATCCACCTGCAATGCAGGAGACTCAGGAGATGCAAATTTGATACATGGGCTGGGAAGATTCCCGGAAGAAGGAAATGACAAACTACTCCAATATTCTTGTGTGAAAAATCCTGTGGACAGAGGAGCCTGGTAGGCTATAGTCAAAAGGGTTGCAGAGTCAAACACAACTCAGCAACTAAGCACACAGAGGTTATACCTTTATTTTCTAACACCTGATCTTGGAAGAAGAAAATAGGTACAAACATTCCAAAATTTCTGTTCTATTGAGCTCAGTATAGTGCATAATCCTAGCTTAAGATTTGAAAGGCATTGTTGGTATTTATGTCTCTAAGCTAGGCACAGATTCCTAATCTACACTAAACAAACACCTATGCTTGCTAATCTATTTTTATCTTGGGTATTCTGATTTTTATCAAACTCCAGCGCTAATGACTAAAGGAGTTATTTAAAAGAGAAGTTGTAGCTTAATTTGACTATAATATGAAAAAACTGTCTTTTTCTATCACCATTTATATTATTTCTGAATATAAAAGCATGAACTGTTTAAGCACAAACACCCAAACACCCAACTGCTCCACACCTATAGAAAGAAGCAAACAAAAAGTAACAAGCTGCATATTTCATTCAGTTCCGTTCAGCTCAGTCGTGTCTGACTTTTTCTGACCCCATGGACTGCAGCACACCAGGCTTCCCTGTCTATCACCAACAGCTGGAGCTTGCTCAAACTCATGTCCATAGAATTAGTGATGCCATCCAACCATCTCATCCTCTGTTGTCTCCTTCTCCTCCTGCCTTCAATCTTGCCCAGCATCAGGGTCTTTTCTAATGAGTCAGTTCTTCGCATCAGGTGGCCAAAGCTACATATTCAGTTGACACCAAATATACTGTATTACTCTTGGGTAGGTAAGTGGTAAAGATTTTATTTGTTGAAATATTTTAGTTGGAGTCCTTGTGAATACATGAACCTTGTATGTATCTAAAATAGTATAAGAAATCTTGGTCTTGGTGTATTATTTCTCAGGAAAACAATGGTATAATATTGCTAATGATATCCCTAGCACTCAGAACAATGGTTTGCACAATGTAGATGCTCAATAAAGATCACATGTTGTTGTCAAGAAAGCCAAATGTCACCCATTCACTGAAGAGATCCATTCTGATTCTTCATAGCTGCCAAATATTTACTATCATATGAGCCTTATTTGGTATTCTAACAGTTCTGTTGCTTATAGCTCTAGTGTTTTGCATGCAGTGTGAAACAAATTGTAAAGATGAACTCCTTTGGAAAATGCTGTGTTTGAGGCTAATTCCCAACCACCAAGATGCTATTTGTATTGCTTAATAGCCTCTGAAATCAGTGTGAGACTAATGTACAGTTAATAATTTTACAACTGTCCTCTCCTAACATAAAACATATGGCTTTTAAATAAAGAGAACAAGTTTAAATATAATTTGCATCAACACATTACAGTAACATTTGCACCTGGGGAAAAGAAAAAGAGTGTAATGGGTTTTAATGCATATTGCAGTCCAAGTAGACACTCAGCATTGCTTTGACCTTGCAGTGTCTTTATAATTTTCAAAATTAATTATTTTTCCCTTTCTTTCTACTAACTTTTAATTACTTAAGGTTCTTAAATAAGTGAAATTTCTGAAGATGTAGAATGAATCTATTGTTGTTGTTTGTGTACATACACACACATGCATGCATATTAATTTTTAAACTTTTATAGTTAATGATTCTGGCTTCTGATCCTTGGGTGTATTTTAATTGAATGGCATTCAAGACTTGGAAAAATACAAGATGAAACCAATTAATATCATGGAAAAAACCAGTGCTAAAGTAGGATGCCAAAGTGGAAATAGAGTATAAGTAACATTAATAATAGAAGGAGCAGGCTGCCGTCTATGGGGTTGCAGAGAGTCAGACACGAACGAAGCGACTTAGCAGCAGCAGCAGCAACCAATTGATTAAAGTTCTTGGGTGCTTTACAACTGTGTAACAGGAGAGTTTGCATATAAAAACATTGATCACAATCTGGAACCTAGAGAGAGCTAAATGCATTATTAGCCATATTCATCTTCACTCTCTTAGAGAAATAATATCCCCCCTAGGTGATATGTTGTAAATCACCCATATATTCTTTAAAGCTTCCCTGTTGAATGAAATTTGTATAGATTTTTGTTTTTCCTCACTACAGACTCAGGAAAGCACAAGGGAAGTGTCCTCCTGTAGAGACATACTGGTTTATTAGATTTTTAAAGCTGTAGACATCTGTACAGAACTCGCAGTGTCCTTCCTTGTTTAAGTGAGGACATTGAAGCCTAGAGCAGTGAAGCAACTCATTTAGATTCACTCGTTACTGATAAAACCAGGACCAGAACACAAATCTCCTAACTCCCTATCCAGTGCTCTATTATTTAGCACACGTGAAATGATGAATTAAACTGAAAAGAATTGTGATAACTTAGGAAAAACCCACTGTTCTTAGGAGTCTTAACTCAATTGATACTCATATGCATTACTACAGGACAAATGTCTTTCACACACATACAAAAATAAGGACTAAAAATAACAAATAAATTCAAAATATTTTAAAGGAAACAGTGTGATCTGATGAGAAAACAAGAATTTTTACTATTGCCATACATTTCCACAGGTTGATAATTTTGCTGTTTTATAGAAAGTAAAGGAGAGAAGAAAGAATACACGAGAAGACTGGAGTTCTTGTCCTGGAATTTATCATGTCTCTGCATTTGATTTTGGAAAGATTAACTTTTCTGAGTCTCACTAATTTCAGCTTGACAATGGATATATTTTTCTTGGTTTTGGTGAGAAGATGGGTGGATGGCATCACCAACTCAATGGACATGAGTTTGGGTAAACTCCCAGAGTTGATGATGGACAGGAGGCCTGGTGTGCTGTGGTTCATGGGGTCGCAAAGGGTCGGACACTACTGAGCAACTCAGCTGAACTGAACTGAACTGGAGCAACTTAGCACAGCACGGCACACCATAGTATCAGTGTGTTTTTTTAACACTATTGGTTCAGTTCAGTTCAGTTCAATTCAGTCTCTCAGTCGTGTCTGACTCTTTGTAACCCCATGAATCACAGCACGCCAGGCCTCCCTGTCCATCACCAACTCCCGGGGTTCACTCAAACTCATGTCCATCGAGTCAGTGATGCCATCCAGCCATCTCATCCTCTACCATCCCCTTCTCCTCCTGCACTCAATCCCTCCCCACATCAGGGTCTTTTCCAGTGAGTCAACTCTTCACATGAGATGGCCAAAGTATTGGAGTTTCAGCCTCAGCATCAGTCCTTCCAATGAATACCCAGGACTGATTTCCTTTAATGGACTGGTTGGATCTCCTTGCAGTCCAAGGGACTCTCAAGAGTCTTCTCCAACACCACAGTTCAAAAACATCAATTCTTCTGCACTCAGCTTTCTTCACAGTCCAACTCTCACATCCACACATGACCACTGGAAAAACCATAGCCTTGACTAGATGGACCTTTGTTGGCAAAGTAAATCTCTGCTTTTCAATATACTATCTAGTTTGGTCATCACTTTCCTTCCAAGGAGTAAGAGTCTTTTAATTTCATGGTTGCAATCACCATCTGCAGTGATTTTGGAGCCCCAAAAGTAAAGTCTGACACTGTTTCCACTGTTTCCCCATCTATTGCCCATGAAGTGATGGGACCAGATGCCATGATCTTCATTTTCTGAATGTTGAGCTTTAAGCCAACTTTTTCACTCCCTTCTTTCACTTTCATCAAGAAGCTTTTTAGTTCCTCTTCACTCTATTGGTAATGACATCAAAATGGTCTTATGTTATAAAATTGATATTTGTTTCATTGCACAATTTATAGTATGATACAGTAGTAATAATTATTAAGAAAGGAAAATGTTAATCTAAAATATTTCATCCAGCATGTGTGGCTGAATCCCTTCACTGTTCAACGAAACTATCACAACATTGTTAATTGGCTCAACCTCAATATAAAATAAATAGCTAAAAAAAATAGCTCATCCATTAAAATGTATGAAATACTGGTCAAAAATCAACAAAGAGGAAGTTCCTTGAATAAATTCACATGGAGTCATTCGAGGATGAGATGGCTATTTAAAAATCAGTCTAATAAGTATCCTTAGAATTCTTCTCATTTCTTGGCTCAACTGACCATTATAACCTTATTTGTCTTTATGATGATTCTTCATTATTCCCAGCTGTGCACCATGTCTCAGAATCATACAGGAAAAAAACGGACAGATTTTGGCCTCAGTCTAGTCTTTAGAGAGAACAATTAAACATGTAACAATTAGTAAAGTAGCTTGTACTTTGCATGTGAACAAGAAGAAGATGAGAATCAATAAGTATCAGGTAAACAGGGTTTTAAATAGACTGGTAAGGTTTTTGATCACTGGGTAAATTCCTCTCCAAAGCTTAACACTTTAACTTAGTAAAACATTTTCTCTGTATAAAACATATTTTGAAAAGAGGAGAAAGAAATTCAGTTTGCAGAAAGAAACTATCAGGAACCCAGTTTGTAAAATTTTTGAATTGATAGGGGTATAGGTTCTTCAATTTGGAGGAAAGTACATAATTGAGTGAGATCTTTTTAGTGAAGATTAATGACAATGTGATCTGCCATATAATTTTAGAGAAATTTAAATTGCCTCATTATCATTCATTGATTTTGAAAGAACCCATTGTTGGGCAGACAAGGGGAAGCGACCCTCTGAGGTCCCATCTGGCTCTGACAAGGAACATTTATTATAGGAAACTCATAGTAAGGGAACTCTTGCAGGGGTATTGCCCAGCACTCTGAGGGAGCACACAGAGACCTCATAGTATCATACGCCATTCCCGCCACCAAGAGAGAGAACTCTGGGGCTGGGGATGCATAAGCTGAACAATTAGGGAAGACTAGCCCTCACCCTGCCACAATGAGGAGTTGAATGAACATCCCTCAAGGATGATGAGGGGACTTCATTTCCTCTTTTCATTTGTTCATGGGATAGTTTTATCACATTAGCTAAAAGCATGACTTTGTTATTATTATTTTAGTCACTCAGTCATGTCTGATTCTTTTGCAACCTCATGGACTGTAGCCCACCAGGCTCCTCTGTCCATGGGATTTCCCAGCTAGGGTACTGGAGTGAGTTGCCATTTTCTTCTCCAGGGGATCTTCCTGACCCAGGGATTGAACCCACATCTCCTGCTTGGCAGAAAGATTCTTTACCTCTGAACCACCTGATTTCCTGTTACTATTTTTATTTGGATGCTAAATGCAGTTTAAAGGCATGTATAAATGCCTCTCAATTTCTTTCACTATATGCATCCAATTGGGATAGACCACAAGAGATGTATTTTGCAAAATTTGGAGGATGGAAAAGAAGCAGGCCTCCATATTGTTTTTAGACTCAGGTCAATGCAGGTACAGTTACACACAGCTCACTCATGTTGTCAGTTTGCTGGTGTGGGACAGCAACCAGCAACTGCTGCTGCTTCATCTTCCTCTGAATCCTCTTTCAGCTTCCTCCACTTTGGGGCGAGATGTGTGTTTAGTTCCATGATGCAGAGAACCAGCTTTTTTGGTAAGACACCCATGTCATCCAAGTCAGAGATAGAGTCTGACTGGGTTGCCACCTATCTGTGGGCTCCAGTTTGAGCTTGTGGGCGACAGCCCTCTCTGTAACCCATGAGAGGGTCACTCTCTCCTCCATTTTATATACATCTTCTTAATTGCTTACCCAGTAGACTTCAAGCTGCAACATCAGATGTGAAGACAAAAACTTTACAGAAAGTTCTATGCCAACTCCTAAAAATACATAAGGGGAAATTCTATAATTCATAATATGACTGTGCTTCTGCTTCTTTTATTGAACTCTTATTAATACAGCATTTGGTATCTAGAGTATGTTTTTCTTTGAAAGAATTCTATTTTATATAAGAGGAAGGGAAATGGTTTAATTGCAGGGAGGATGAGATGTGGCACAGATAATTTATTAAGAATGCTAAAGAGAGTGAGAAATAAATTTGGGTGAGCACTGGAAAATACTTCTTAGAAAGAGCAATATATAAGCTATACCTGAACATGTACTTAGACATGTAAAATCAAGGGGGGTTAACATTTTAATAGAATGAGTGTCACTAGTAAAGCCACAGACTAGTTGCCACTTTCTAACATTTTTCACTATATATCTAGTCACCAAAACCAGTGGGCATTGTCTTTGATTCCTTCTTCTCCATCAAAAGAAACAAGATAGTCAAGTTTATAGTAGGAGGGGACTTAAAAAAAAACAAGTCAAAGAGAATAGGTATAGAAAGGCCAACAACAAGCCATCAGTGCAGTCAATCACCCTCCATATATAATAAGCCATTAAGCTCAATTGATTAAACCTTTTCAAATTCTCTTGAACCTGTTTCCTTGTTGGTCTTCTGTCACTATCTTAGTTTTAGCTTAGCTTCATCTTTTGACTTGGATATTGCAATAGCTCCTCTATTGGGATAAATAATGTTTTCCCCTGCCACATTTACACTCAGAATGTGAGAATGTAAGCTTATTTGGAAATAGGATCCTTTGTGTTAATTAGTAAGTTAATAAGTAAGTTAATTCATACTTGCTTATAATTCCAGTGGCTGGTGTTCTAATAAGAAGAGGGTAATATGGACACAGATACAGAGAGGAGAATGCCAAGTGAATGTAGGGACACCCAGAAAGAACATCAGGTGAAGATTAGGCAGAGAATGGAGTGAGGCATTTACCAGCCATGAGATTTACAGGATTGCTGGCAACTTCCAGAAGCTAGGAAGAGACAAGGAAAGGAGGGGTTTCCCTCTTTTAAAACATTTAAAAAACAGTGTTTTGTTTTTTTTTAAATCATAATGCATAGGAGTTAGTCAAGCAATGAGTGGCCATTTTCCTCCCACTGGAATTTAGGCCACATGGGACCAGGGATCTTACTTGTTGGCTCATTGAGATTTGCCCAGGACATAAGACTTTGCCTGGCACACAGTGTGCACTCAGTTAGTATTTGTGGAATAATATTCACGAGGCTGTTTTGACTATCTTAACGAGATTGTCAGGATTGTTAAATCGTCAAAATTTTTAAGAGAGAAATTTGATTATTTTTTGTAATATTTTAAGAATCTTAAAGATTTAGTGTGCTTGTTTCTGTTTAATAACTTTTCTGGGGTTTTAAGACATTACCTTGTTTTTGACTGCTTTTATTATAGGGATAAACATGAAGCATGCCGTTTCGTAGAGTGTTGATTGAAATGGACTCTCTTTTCATTAATGAGGTATTTAAAATCATAATAGTGTTGTTTTATGTTACCTTAGAAAGTGGAGTCATTGTTTTCAATCATTTTCTCTTTCATCCCCCATGTGTGGGTACATATCTGACTATGTATGTACACATCTGTGTGTGTACGTTTGTATGTGTGTGTGTGTGTGTGCATGTGTGCATGTATATGTATGTGTGCCAGGAACGGAGAGGCTACACAAAATCAATAATTATTTTATAGCTAACACAAATTTTTGCTAAGTCATTTTATCATCTTGACTTTGCTGTATTTGATTTCAGGAACTTAATCATATGTACCTGGTTAGTGCTTAAAATTTAAAGAATAAACAATTATAAAAGCCCTTCACAGAAACAAGTATAAAACATGGAAGGTTTCTTTCATTTAAAAAAGTTACTTAACTAATTTTTTTTGTTTTGTTTTTGAGATGTTCTGTGTGAAATTAATTCATATAATTTTACTCTCCACATTAATACATATTTATAAATTTGGTAAGTAGTGTTTTCTTAGAAGTCGCATGTCACCATAAGTAAGTTATCAGTAAAACGGAGCCACCTACACTGCTAGTAATTTACTTAATTTATTAAAAAATGCATAAGTTCCTAAAATTTATGTATAAAACTTCAGATACTTGAATGATGGACAGTTTCTCAGATCATGTCTTGTCCTGCTGTAATAAAAACCTGCCTTGGTCAGGCAAAATAAAGGCAGAAAATTCCAGAAATAAAGGCTAATTATCAAAAATTTATCCCTTATTGTTTCTTAGAATTCTTTCCTGCATTGTCATCACTCCAGTCATGTAGACCATATGTCACTTCTTAAAGCAGAGTGACTGGAGATATTCAAAGACTATGTTTTTTTTTTTTTTTTTTTATTTTTAAAATTTACATAATTGTATTAGTTTTGCCAAATATCAAAATGAATCCGCCACAGGTATACATGTGTTCCTCATCCTGAACCCTCCTCCCTCCTCCCTCCCCATACCATCCATCTGGGTTGTCCCATTGCACCAGCCCCAAGCATCCAGTATCATGCATCGAACCTGGACTGGCAACTCATTTCTTACATGATATTTTACATGTTTCAATGTCATTCTCCCAAATCTTCCCACCCTCTCCCTCTCCCACAGAGTCCATAAGACTGTTCTGTACATCAGTGTCTCTTTTGCTGTCTCGTACACTGGGTTATTGTTACCATCTTTCTAAATTCCATATATATGCGTTAGTATACTGTATTTATGTTTTTCTTTCTGGCTTACTTCACTCTGTACAAAGACTATGTTTTGTCTTATCTGTCCATCTGTCCATCCACCCAGCCATCCATCCATCTGTCCATCTTGCTTGCTCATTCATTATCTGCAAATATTTACTGGGTATCTGACATACGCCATACACTGCTTATACCTAACTTTATTATAAATGTATCAGTTCAGTTCAGTTCAGTTGCTCAGTTGTGTCCGACTCTTTGTGACCCCATGAACCACAGCATGCCAGGCCTCCCCGTAAAGGCTAATTTTCTCCATGCTATAAGCATGGGAGGTGCATAGTTCAGAATCTTTGGCTACACTTGCTGTCTGGCTCTGAACTATCTTTTATGTACCTGGTGTGACTTTTGCTCTGCACAGCATTTTCAAGTACACAGTATTTTATACTTAATAGGGATAAGAAAATTCTTAGTTTATAGATGGAAAAATACTATAAAAATAAAATATAAAAATCCTAGGTTAAAAATGTGAGATAAGCATACCATGTTTATCACAAGATAAAAATTGGAATAAAATAAGTAATAATAAAGCCATTTATTTTTTGCCACGTGGTTGCCATGGAGAAAGAACAGTAAAAGAAGTTGAGAATATTGGCAAGTGATAGTTGAAGAATAAAAATATTGAGGCTAAACTTGAGAGGAAAGTGATGAAGCATGAAGGGATTGGTGGCTTAGAACAAAGTGGAGGGGTTGTGGGACTGGAGAAACCAGAAATTTAAGGAACAGGAAAAGTAGGAACTGCAGCAGGTAGCTGGTAGGAATGAAGTTTGTGGTTCAAAACGAGGATGCTTTCATTTAGTTTTGGAGGTGCCTATTTCAAGTCCCAGGGCGGCTGTGAGTGAACTGGACGTCTGGGTCCCTGCCAGTGAGGAGACCAAGGAGAAAGGTCAAAGTATTGAGTAGTGTGTATGGATGTTGATGTCACCCAGGATGACATCAGATCTAGGGGTGGAGAAATACAACAAGAGGTACCATCATGTCTTCCCAGAGTGATGGTGGTGTTGAGGATATTGCCAGTGAGGGAAAGCCTCAGAGAGGCAGCTGTTTGCTGCCCAAGTTGGAGAGAGGAGTAGAGGTCTAGAGGAGGCACTGGGAAGTCAGCTGACTCTGTCTCCCCTTGTGAAGCCACAGAGACCGTGGTGTTTCATGAGAAAAGCCAGTTTCTACACAGGGAGGTGGGAGATGTAATGTTCAGTCAAGAATCTGAGGACAGTTGACACTCTGTTTATAATTCCCAGAGATGTTCCACTGGTGGAGTGGGGAGATCTGAGGGGCAGAGTGGATCTGTGGGGGTGAGAGCTCAGTGCAGGATGGGGTTCAGCAAAGGAAAGATATGAGACATGAAGGTTTTCACTGCTCCCACCAAGTGTTCCCAGCTGTCTCCTGGTGTTTGATGAGAGGAGAGGAGGACCAGGCCTCTCAGGAGGGATCAGCTGTTTCTGAGATGAGCCACTTGTCCTGGGAACTCTTGGTACAGATTAAGCTGGTCCCAGATCTTCATCGCTTTTATGTCTAGTAGTTAAAGAGATTTGAGTTTTACACTAATGATTTGCATGTTTTACTTAAGGGGTAATGTGGTGATAAAACAAAGTGCATGCGAGACAGAGTAGCTAATTCCAGACCCTTTGATTTGTATGACTGAATTTCCACCATGTGCTGTATTTCTTAAAAAGGCAAATTGACTTTTCCGGTTAATCTCGGACTAGAGTTAAGTCCTATGAATGGAAAATGACAGATAAGCACTGAGAGGGCAGTGATCCCCCTGTGTGAGCACTTTCATCCCCAGGGTAGACAAAGTAAATGTGAGCAAGTGAAAGGCGATGTGAGAGAGAGGTAAGAGTACAGGGTTGGTATTGAAATTTGGGGGAAGAGCAAGTATCCCAGACTGTGAGGGGGATACGTGGAAGTGTTTGGGAGTTTCTTCCTGAGTTGTCTGAGCTGAGGATGTCTAGGCAAGGGGCTTTGCAGCCAATCTTCTTGATCAGATGTAGACTAAGTGGGAATAAAACCTTTTCTGGACACCAGTATCTTACTGACAAATACTACTGTAGCTCTGAGACCATAAGAGATGAGGGATACAGACATTCACGCACTGTCCCACTTCCCCAGGTAGAGTAAGGGGCTAGGGCATTGCCTCAGAAGTAGAGTGTGTGTAGTATCATTCAGGTGAAATACCACCAGATGCCTGGGAATATTAGGAAGAGCAGAAGTCACACCAGGAATAGAAGTCAAGTAAGACGGTTGGCAGCTAGACTGTGAGTCTAGTCCTGGGGTCTGTGCTTTATAAGGAAGATACCAGGTGTTACAACAGTGTTGTACCTTATATACTCATGGAGTTGACAAGACTCTGGATTTCCGAAAATGGAGCAGAGCACAGAATATCTTTCCATTATTCTCAAGCAATGATGTAGTAATTTTTGTCTCCAAAAAGCCCAAAGAGCTTCTAATGCTAGTGACTCCTTCCTATGAAATCCCTGGCCATCCCAAATAGTTTTAACCCACTCCTGCTATCAAGAGAAAGAGAAGTGTTCTTATGGAGAGTTAAGAATCTGTCAAGATCTTTGCTGGGTAATTTAGCAAGTCAATGGGTAAATAAACCACTGCTATCTCAGGGCAAGGAAGAAATTGTGGATAATATAAAATTCTTTACCAAGCTGATTTGAAATGAAAGATTGTATCAGAAAATAATTTCAACTCTTTCCCAGGAAAAGCATAGAGATGATTTTTTTACATTATAATAAAATCATTAAGCTTGGTTTTTATTGAATTAAAAAAATAAGAAATAAAAGAATTAATGGAATATATATGTATATGGGTGGCATCACCGACTCAATGGACATGAGTTTGAGCAAGCTCCAGGAGATGGTGAAGGACAGGGAACCCTGGCATGCTGCAGTCCTTGGGGTCACAAGGAATCAGATATGACTGAGCAACTGAACAACAACAATTTATTAAAACTACAGAAATGAGAATACTTTTAGAAATTAGGAGTGTGAAAATTTCCCCTTGAATATTTGAAGAAAGACTCAATATGTTCAAGTACTCTTCTCCAACACTGATTATATATTTCCAGAATAGATGGACTGTGTCTTAATAATTTTTGTAGCATCCAAGAGCAGTGATCATTAATCGATACTTATTAATTAAATCCAGTTGCATTAAAGAGAAGTGTAGTGGCAAGTGCACTTAAATACAGCAGATCATATATTATTGTACCTAATATTGTGGAGATATCAAAAACATGTTGTCACATTCAGAAGGAAACCTGTTAGTCAGTTCCTATGCTGAAATTGTATTTATCTGTTCTTCTGTGTTTATGATGTTATAACATACTCTTAGGGCTTGCCAAAAGAGAAGAACTTGGGCTGAAATGCTTTTGGTAGCTTTGATACCGATGGTATGATTTTCAAATTATTCCTGGTAAATGGTGGAAGTGGGGAGCGAGCAGGGGGAAATGGGGGGCCCAGTAGGGAAAGAGGAAAGTAGAATCTGGTTAGAGTAATAAACTGAGCTCCCTTCACAAATTTTCTATTTAGAATACTAGAAGCAGCGTTGATCCAGACCCATAGAAATCATCTGGGATTTCACTTCTCTTAATCTTTTAGGTTGACCTCTCAGGAAGTACAAGAATGCTCAAATAATAAATGATGAGGAAAGAACAATTTGAGCCCCTACTTGAATG
Source organism: Bos indicus (assembly GCF_029378745.1). Classification (NCBI taxonomy): domain Eukaryota; kingdom Metazoa; phylum Chordata; class Mammalia; order Artiodactyla; family Bovidae; genus Bos; species Bos indicus. The sequence goes on from NC_091760.1 coordinate 119,921,035, forward strand.
CATTTACATAGTTTGAGATAGAATTTACTAAAAGGATCATCTAACTATCTGTCTATTTTTAGATTTCAGATATAGAGAGCAGAGTTAATCATAGCCCTCAAATCATGTTGTAATATCCACATTGGTTGGTCCCTGCAAGCCCTTTTTTTAATTTATTGTTTATTTATTCATTCCCCTTTAAACCTATTTTCCCACCAAGACAGTGATTCCAATGTGTTTGATATGCTTCCTTTTATTTATGTGTGTTTATGTAATTGTGTGGACTTGTTGATATACATGTATATTTAATTTATATTAATGGTGTCTTAGATTGGTCTCTTTGGAAGCAGAGCCAGAGACAGTAATTTTCATTCCTGTGATTTACTGGGGGAACATTTTCAGGAGGGGAATGAGGGAAGTGGGGATGGGTCAGGAGAAGAGCAAAGCAAGAATATGGCTTCAGAGACCAGTTTCAGTCTGATTTCACAAGGAAGCTCTTAAGTACCAGTTGCCCTACTTGTGGTTCACCTTGAAGCTGGGGTGGTGGTGGTTTAGTTTCTAAGTCATGTTTGACTCTCTGTGACACATGGGTCATAGCCTGCCAGGCTCCTCTGTCCATGAGATTTCCCAGGCAAGAATACTGGAGTGGGTTTACAGTATTCTTTTTTCCAGTATTCCATTTCCTTCTCAAGGGGATTTTCCAAACCCAGGGATTGAACCCAACCTCCTGGTTGGCAGGTGGATTCTTTACCACTCAGCCACCTGGGAAGCTGGGGAGGGGATGATTTTTGCATACCTGGTTTCTACTCCAGGTGGGTTGGGGGTTGTACTGGTTTCCAGGACTAAGAAGCTCCCAGAAAGGGGCAGTTGTGAGCCATTAGCAGCTAGCACACACAACAACTCAGAGTGCTGTCCCAGACAGAAGGGAATCGAGGCCACCAGTTATCAGTAATCTCCATGACAGGCTTCCTCTCGCCTCCCTTAGAAACATTTGCTTTTAACTTAGTTTTACTTTCTCCAGACACAGCTTTTCCAGGATTCTGTTTGATTACAACCTGAAAACTTACAAGAGCATTTTTGGTACAGCAGCCTTGATGCTGTAGTGGATCCCCAGGCTATCACTAATTCTTCTCATTTGCATCCTCTATCACTCATCCCAGGGCCCCTTCCCTTTGGTTGCCCCTTCTCCTGGACTGGATGTAAGTTTAAGAATATCCTTCTATGGAACCTCCCCTACTGGGAATCAGGGCCTCTAGTCCCACAGCCTTGGAAGTTGCGTGGATAGGATGTGCAGATTCCCCAAGAGGTTCCCTGGGAATGATGGTTTGCAGTCCACTCCTACTCTGACCTTTTGGTTTTTGGGCCCATGTGTTTACCAGTCAAGGACACAGCATCATATAATGGCTTTGGTTTAATGTGCATGTCACATCCTGAAAGGGAGTACCTCATCCTTACAGGAAGTCATATTCAAGCTGACCCTTAGCTGTGCCTTCAAGAGCCTATGTTCTTGCTGATCAGTCAGACTGACAATTCCTGGACTGTGTGGTACATGATAAGATTATTGAATCACCTTCTCATCTATTCATCACAGCATTTTCTTTGCTTTAAAATGAATCTTTTGGTTGAAAATACTATGTGGGATTCCATGAAGGTAGAGCAGATATTTCATGATGCCTTAGATGGTAGTCCTGGCCAAGGCACTGTGGCTTGGAAGGCACCTGCATCTATAATACATATTATTCTTGGTCATTGTGAAACCAGGGTACACAGGGCTCAATGTAATCATTTCCTGTGAGGCATTGCACCTCGATAGGGAGCTCAGGGTCAGTCTCTGTTGCTGGCAGGTCATTTGGGTAGTAACTATGTCAACTTGGAAAATAGTAAGACTAAGCTGTTGGAACCAGCCAGCACCTCCAACTTTGCCGCCATGGTTACTCTCTTCTTGAGATAAATGTACAAACACTAGGATAGCCATGAACAGAGGCTGACTGAAAACTATGGACCGAGCCCTCTTGGTTTGTTTAGCACCTCTTTTTTTAAAAATTTTATTTTATTTTTAAACTTTACAATATTGTATTAGTTTTGCCAAATATCGAAATGAATCCACCACAGGTATACCTGTGTTCCCCATCCTGAACCCTCCTCCCTCCTCCCTCCCCATACCATCCCTCTGGGTCATCCCAGTGCACCAGCCCCAAGCATCCAGTATCGTGCATCGAACCTGGACTGGTGGCTCGTTTCATACATGATATTATACATGTTTCAATGCCATTCTCCCAAATCTCCCCACCCTCTCCCTCTCCCACAGAGTCCATAAGACTGATCTATACATCAGTGTCTCTTTTGCTGTCTCGTACACAGGGTTATTGTTACCATCTTTCTAAATTCCATATATATGCATTAGTATACTGTATTGGTGTTTTTCTTTCTGGCTTACTTCACTCTGTATAATAGGCTCCAGTTTCATCCATCTCATTAGAACTGATTCAAATGTATTCTTTTTAATGGCTGAGTAATACTCCATTGTGTATATGTACCACACCTTTCTTATCCATTCAGCTGCTGATGGGCATCTAGGTTGCTTCCATGTCCTGGCTATTATAAACAGTGCTGCGATGAACATTGGGGTACACGTGTCTCTTTCCCTTCTGGTTTCCTCAGTGTGTATGCCCAGCAGTGGGATTGCTGGATCATAAGGCAGTTCTATTTCCAGTTTTTTAAGGAATCTCCACACTGTTCTCCATAGTGGCTGTACTAGTTTGCATTCCCACCAACAGTGTAAGGGGTGCCACATACTCAGGTATCCATACACTGAGGAAAGGGAATATAGATCAGAATGACCATAAAGCATGAAGATATTTTTTATTGAAATTAATACCCACCAAAGACAATCCACTATAAAAGAGGTGCTAAACACCTCTATATTCCCTTTCCTCAGTGTATGGATACCTGAGTATGTGGCACCCCTTTTCAGGGGAAAATTTGAGGAATCACTGCTATACATATTTGCTTGGTGTTCCATATTTCTTTCTTATAGAATATTGCCTTTCCTTCAGTTGATAGTTTATATGTTTGAGAATTAGTCATATAATTCATGTGTGTATGTGTGAGCACAGTCGTGTCCGGCTCTTTGTGACCCCATGGACTGTAGCTCACCAAACTTCTCTATCCATGGAATTCTTCATTCACGAATATAGAAGCCAGTTTCCATTTCCTCCTCCAGGGGATCTTCCCAACCCAGGGATTGAACCCACGTCTGTTGCATCTCCTACGTTGGCCATCCCACTGTGACACCGGGGAAGCCCTAATCTACTTCATACTAATACTCTAAAAATTTATTTTTTTAATGAAAAAACAGGAAACTCTTAAATTTCAACAATAAGAAAACAAATCTGACTAGAAACTGGGCTAAAAACTGTAATTGATACCTTACCCAAAAAGAAATTCAGTTGGTGATAGGCACATGAAAAAATGTTCCACATCATATGTCATCATGAGAATGAAAATTAAGACAACCTTGTGATCCCACTACATACCGTTTAGAATGGACAAAAAATTGAGACACTGACACCACCAAATGCTGGTGAGGATATAGAGCAGTAGAAGCTCATTCATTGCTGGTGGGAATGCAAAATGGTACAGCCACTTTGGTGATTTCTTACAAAACTAGCCATACTCTTACATAAGATCCAGCAATGATAATACTTGGATTTTCCCAAAGAACTTGAAAACTTATGTCCACACAGAAACCTGCATACAGATGTTTATAGTAGCTTTATTCATAATTGCCCAAAAGCAACCAAGATATCCTTCAGTCGGTGAATGGAGAAATAAATGGTCACATCAAGACAATGGAATATTTTTCAGGGCCAAAAAAGAAATGAACTATTAAACCATAAAAAGACATAGGGGAACTTTAAATGTATATTAGCAAATGAAATAAGTTAGTCTGAAAAGTCTGCATAGTATGTGATTCCAAGGACGTAACATTCTGAAAAAGGCAAAACTGCGGAGTTGGTAAAAAGATCAGTGGTGCCAGAGTTTGGAGAGGGGAAGGGAAGAGACAAATAGATGAAGCATTTCCAGGGCAGTGAAAGTACTCTGCATAGTGCCATTATGATGGATAGGTGTTATTATAAATTTGTCCAAATGCATAGAATGTACAATACTAAGAGGGAACCCTAGTGTAAACCATGGACTTGGGTGACTACAATGTGGCAAGGGAGCTTCATCAGTTGTATTCAGTGTACTTACTCTGGTGGATGATGTCAATAAAGGCAGAGGCTGCACATGTGTGGGAGCAGGGAATACATGGAAATCTCTGTACCTTCTTCTCAATTCTGCTGTGAACCTTAAACTGCTGTAGAATGATAAAGTCTTAATATAAAAAACTGGTCTGTAACCAGCATTTGTTGACAAGTACAAAATCAGATAAATGGACTCCAGAGGAAAAGTCCAAGGAATTCACAATCCAATTAAGGAATCAATATCTATACATATGGAAAGGTTACTGAAGTCTGTTGAGTTAGATTGCCTATTACATTTCATCATAAAATAATTTTCTGAATATTTTTGAGCTCACCCAACATTGTTGTGGTCAGAGAAATGAGATTTCAAAATCTGCTTTTGCAAGATTAATGCTGGGCCTAGCACAATATTCTGTCTATAAAATGAGAATCCTTTGCAGACTTAATTGCCGGGGTCCAGCCCCGGCTGATCCAAGGAGTTTGAAGCGGGGACAGCGTCGGCGAGGATCAGGATACAATAGCTTCAATTAGATATTAATTACAGATATAAAGAGTAATAGAGTGAGGATAGCTCAGTAGGAAAATTCAGTGGAGAAAAGAGGTTGAGTAGCTTGGTTTATGCGGGAGACCAATAAAACTTCAAGACAAGAAGTTTGCACCACTTACGTAGGCCACAGGCGTCCTTCAGTTCTCCCAAATGAGAGTAGACACTGAGGCCTCCCTGGTTGGATCTTAGAAGCCCAGGCAAAATTAGTAAGCATGGCGGGTTCCGCACTCCAGATGGAGACTCAGCCAGAGTTTGAGAGAGAGAGAGAGACATGGGGAGACCAGTCTTTCGAGGAACTGATCCCAATTCTTTATTTTCCATGGTCTACTTTTATACACTGAGATGTTATCCAAAAGTCATGCGGGGTCAGCAGTCCTGACTTTTATCAAAGTCAGGTGCTTCATACAAATGTATACAGAGGTCTTAGGGGTGTTACATCATCTTCTGGCCAGGGGGCCTGCTGACAATTTATGACCCTCTCCTTGTGACAGCGGTCAGTCAACCAGGGGTTATTTCTCCAGGGGTGATTATTCTTAAAGAAGACTCCACCTTCCGAAGGTACCAGATAAAGTTACATTCCTATAGGGTGAAGGTGTAGTGGGTTTTAATTAAGGAAAGAATTTACTTAGCCTAAGGTCTAACGTGATTAATATCAAAGGTTAATACTTATTTCTTCTACATATTCATTAATGTGTATAAGGGCAGGGGATGTGGAGACTTAGCAACAAACATTGGCTCAACAAGTGAAAAACCCTTCACCAATACAATTTCTAATCAGCCCACTATACTTATACTAATGGTTTTTTAACTTTTCTAAGGAACCTGTTTTTAGAAGGTTTAAAGCATCTCGTGCCTCTCACGGTTGGGAGGCTGTGAGCAATCACATGTGGCCGGACAAGCCTGTCAGGCAGGCTAGAGAACCTTCAGAGGAGTTTGTAGGTTAAAACACTCTTGTCACACCCAGGAGTTTTTATTAACTGGAGCTCTAAGTTAACTCCTTCTCCGAAAGAGGTGGTGGGGGACAGCCCCCTGAAAAGTCAGAGGTGTAGGTGAGAGCACAAAGTAGTAAAGTAGGCAGGCTCTGGTTATGGGGGTAGATGCTCGAGGATTTCCAGGGGGACTCTTGAGGCTCGATCCTGCCTTTGCGTATGTCGAGCCTCCTTCCTCATGACCTTTGCCATGGGCGGAGTGCCTCACGCTGGCCCCCAGCACTCAACTCCTCTGACAAAATGTAAATTATTTTCTTCTGCAATTTAGGCAGCTTTAATTAGAAGAGCCACATATAATCTAGGAATTGAACAAATGCAAAAATCCTGAAATTGAATGGTTTAAAAAAGAGGAAATAAGAAGTGAACCTCTTCTTTTAACAAGTAAATATTATACAATCAGCATGGAAAATCCTATGGAAATGCAAACTAAATTTTCTCCGTCTTAGGGGTATGCTTCCCCAATATTAGTCATATCTCTTTTGGTTCCGAGGAGATGCTATTTCCAGGAAAATATCTAGAGGAATCTACAGGAGGTAATTTTCATTTGGTTTAAATGATGCATCAGGGATTTCTTAAATCTGAGCTTAAATAGATTAAATTTACTTTTATTTACAATCTCTTCAAATAACTTTCTTTAAAATTGTCATTCTTTTAAATAAAAATTTTCAGTCACCCCAAGTTCTCCCTTAATCACAAAAAGCTCAGTAAAATGCTTCCAAGCAAAAAAAATTTCTTAGTTTTGATGATTAATTTTGTAAAAGGTAAACCTTAGCTTTTTCAGTGTGCTTCTTTTTCTTTTTACAGCTTTCACAATTGATCAGATGCCACAGTCATATATGTATATGTACATGTAGTAAATATAATGGAGAAGGCAATGGCACCCCATTCCAGTACTTTTGCCTGGAAAATCCCATGGACGGAGGAGTCTGGTGGGCTGCAGTTCATGGGGTCGCTACGAGTCAGACACGACTGAGCGACTTCACTTTCACTTTTCACTTTCATGCATTGGAGAAGGAAATGGCAACCCACTCCAGTGTTCTTGCCTGGAGAATCCCAGGGACTGGGGAGCCTGGCGAGCTGCCGTCTATGGGGTCTCACAGAGTCGAACACGACTGAAGCCATTTAGCAGCAGCAGCAGCAGCAGCAGCAGTAAATATAAATATTTTAATATAAGATACTTTAAAATTATATGTATTATGGGCTTATAACATATAACACAAATAATGTATACATATATATATTTCATGGGCTTCCTTAGTGGCTCAGTCCTCCTGGGTTGGGAAGATCCCTGGGTTGGGAAGATCCTCTGGAGAAGGGAATGTCAACCTACTGGTATTCTTGCCTAGGAAACCCCATGGACAGAGGAGCCTGACAGTCTACAGTCCATGGAGTTGCAAATAGTCAGACATGACTTAGCGACTAAACAGCAATAACAACGTGTGTGTGTGTGTGTGTGTGTGTGTGTACTAGGCTTTCTTCTATAAGAAGGGGTGGTAGAAAAAACTTTCCATATCTTCATCCTTGAAATTATATGTACTTAAAAAAATTGTAATTTATGCAATTAACTTCCAGTCTAAGAATTAACAATAAAAGAAATACAATTCCTAGAAACAGTGTCCTTAAATGTCATCAAGAAAAGGGAGTTAAAACATGCTTTGAAGTGAAATTAAGTGGCTCAATCGTGTCCGACTCTTTGCTACCCCATGGACTGTAGCCTACCAGGCTTCATCCATGGGATTTCCCAGGCAAGAATACTGGAGTGGGTTGCCATTTCCTTCTCCAGGGGATCTTCCCGACCAGGGATTGAACCTAGATCTCCCACATTGCACGCAGATGCTTTACCGTCTGAGCCACCAGGGAAGCCCAAAAACATGCTTTAGTAATATAGAAATAATTGTAATCTCCCTGTGTGGATCACAATAAACTGTGGAAACTCTGAAAGAGATGGGAATACCAGACCACCTGATCTGCCTCTTGAGAAATCTGTATGCAGATCAGGAATCAACAGTTAGAACTGGACATGGAACAACAGACTGGTTCCAAATAGGAAAAGGAGTACGTCAAGGCTGTATATTGTCACTCTGCTTGTTTAACTTATATGCAGAGTACATCATGAGAAATGCTGGACTGGAAGAAACACAAGCTGGAATCAATTTTGCCGGGAGAAATATCAATAACCTCAGATACACAGATGACACCACCCTTATGGCAGAAAGTGAAAAGGAACTCAAAAGCCTCTTGATGAAAGTGAAAGAAGAGAGTGAAAAAGTTGGCTTAAAGCTCAACATTCAGAAAACGAAGATCATAGCATCTGATCCCATCACTTCATGGGAAATAGATGGGGAAACAGTGGAAACAGTGTCAGACTTTTTTTTGGGCTCCAAAATCACTGCAGATGGTGATTGCAGCCATGAAATTAAAAGACACTTACTCCTTGGAAGGAAAGTTATGACCAACCTAAACAGCATATTCAAAAGCAGAGACATTACTTTGCCAACAAAAGTCCGTCTAGTCAAGGCTATGGTTTTTCCAGTGGTCATGTATGGATGTGAGAGTTGGACTGTGAAGAAGGCTGAGCGCCGAAGAATTGATGCTTTTGAACTGTGGTGTTGGAGAAGACTCTTGAGAGTCCCTTGGACTGCACGGAGATCCAACCAGTCCATTCTGAAGGAGATCAGCCCTGGGATTTCTTTGGAAGGAATGATGCTAAAGCTGAAACTCCAGTACTTTGGCCACCTCATGCGAAGAGTTGACTGATTGGAAAAGACTGATGCTGGGAGGGATTGGGGGCAGGAGGAGAAGGGGACGACAGAGGATGAGATGGCTGGATGGCATCACTGACTCAATGGACCTGAGTTTGAGTGAACTCCGGGAGTTGGTGATGGACAGAGAGGCCTGGTGTGCTGTGATTCACAGGGCTGCAAAAAGTCAGACACGACTGAGCGACTGAACTGAACTTGCACATGTTGCTCTGTCTTACCTGGTGAACTTGGTCATGTTTCACCCTCTTACATATCTCCTTTTCTGCAGGTCCCCTTTTGCCCACTACTTTCTCATTGTTTAAGCCCAGCTTAATTGCCATCTTATCCAAGAGATCCTCTCTAATACCCACACTGGGCTGACTTCCACGTTTGAGTTCATGGCATGTGGTTTTCTCCATCAAACCATGGACTCTGGACCCTCTGGGACTATATATCTAGTGAGGTGCCCTTTATGGGATTCTGCCAACAGGTGGAATTTTTGAGTTAGTTTCATGTGTTTAATGAAATTCATTGTTTTAAATAAGTCCTAAGGATTTTTCCCAAAGTTGTGCAAATATTGTTCATGACATGATAGATGTTATTGGGAATGTAAATATGATTTAAAAATACAGTGGGCACCAACCATAAGTGATATAGAAGCTAAAGAAAACACCACTAGCTTCCCCATGATTTGTTTCTCCCATTGAGAATTATGCTTTGTGAAATTTAGTAATCTAAAGTCTGCTTGTTTTTTCCTATGCGGTGTTTATCAAATCCTGTGTTTCACACAGATATTTTCCTGAGTTAGATAAATTCCATAAAAATTCATCCATGGAAGCACAAAACATTTGACCTTCATTTCATTTCACTCTTCTAATCAATTGAATGTACCACTAGCCTCACTCCCACGTATTTCAATGTTCATCCTACCCCTTCTCCCGCCCCTTCCCCTCAAATAACCCTCAGAGGAGGAACAATTATTTGAGAAAATAAAATCAACTAATAAGCTCTATTAAAAGAAAAACCAAGTAGCCAGCTATATTAAAGATATGTGGGGTTTGTGTGTCTGGGTGAAACAACAATAAATATTTATTGTGATGCTTTTTTTTTATGAGCATTTCAGGGCCCATCTGTGGTATTAATGGCTTATCAGGCAAACCTATGCATTAAGAGAAACTGTTTTCATTTAGATAAATGAAAGCAGACGCAAAGGAAAATGATGCAAGGTTCACCTTGTAAAAGTCACAAATTAGATACGAAGTACTGCCACAGGCAAATTTGAATTCAATAGAATAAAGCTGGCAGCCATGAACATAAAGTAATAGGCTTATCAAATGAGGTTTTGTATTTTTTTTAATAATGTACCTTTTATGGGGACCAGTGTAAAACTAGTCAGTAACATAAAATATAATTTACAAAGAAAAATTCAATGAGAGATTCTCTTTCTAAATTGAAAAGCAATTTGTCTCACATTTGCACCAAACGAAGGATGCAGAAAAGTTTGTAAATAGGCTCCCTTTCCTCGTAATGCCTTATGACCATCCACAGCATCTCTTATTCTTCCATGTATCATCCTCCAACCCTGCCTCAAAAAAAGGATAAAGAGGAAGAAAGATCAGGTCAGCGCTTAGGTTATAAAACCACATGGATTTAGCTTTAAAAATAGTTATTATTTTAATCACTGATATCATTCTGTAGGTGCATTTATAGTTTGTTTAGTCACTAAGTTGTGTCTGACTCTTTGCGACCCCATATACTGTAGCCCACCAGGTTCCTCTGTCCATTGCATTACCCAGGCAAGAAAACTGGGATGGGTTGCCATTTTCTCTCCCAGGGGATCTTCCCGACATAAGGATCGAACCTGCATCTCCTGCATTGTCAAGTGGGTTCTTTACTGCTGAGTCACCTGGGAATCTGTAGGTGCATTTACCCCACATTTACTGAACACTCATTATATTTCAGGTCCTATTCTAGATGCCTTTGCATGTATTACCTCACTTAATCCTTACAAAAATTCTAGCAAAAGGCAGGATTACATCTTTTAAGTTAACAATTTACATATATTAAGATACAAATACTGCATGCCATAAAGGCTTTATGTTGAGCTTCTGTTATTGACCTAGGGAATCAGACCTTGCATGTATATCAGGATCCTGTTTCTCTTGTACTTATGCCGAATTTAGAAATCTGTAGAAGTGCGTGCGATTTTTTTTTTTTCATTTTCTTATTTGCAAGGTTGTATTGCTGTTACTCATTCAGTGAGTAATTAGCTGCACACATCAGGATTCCTTCCCTTCATAGCTGTCCACATCTTAGTGGCTAACAGATTCTGTTTATGATCCTCCATGGATCAGATTAACTTAAAATAAACAAAGTCCCAGTTACATAGGAACCCAGCATATAGTTGTAAATCTTCTCTTATGTAGCACCACCCTTCTAGGAGCTTTAGAGTGTAGAAACATGACAAATGTGTACATTGTAAAGTTGACATATTTATAAACAGAGAATTCTAAAATATTGTGATGTATAGAAGTGGAATTATGTGCAAGCTAAGGAGTACACTTACTCCTTGGAAGGAAAGTGATGACCAACCTAGACAGCATATTCAAAAGCAGAGACATTACTTTGTCAACAAAGGTCCGTCTAGTCAAGGCTATGGTTTTTCCAGTGGTCATGTATGGATGTGAGAGTTGGACTGTGAAGAAAGCTGAGTGCCGAAGAATTGATGCTTTTGAACTGTGGTGTTGGAGAAGTCTTGAGAGTCCCTTGGACTGCAAGGAGATCCAACCAGTCCATCCTAAAGGAGACCAGTCCTGGGTGTTCATTGGAAGGACTGATGCTGAAGCTGAAACTTTGGCCACCTCATGCGAAGAGTTGACTCATTGGAAAAGACCCCGATGCTGGGAGGGATTGGGTGCAGGAGGAGAAGGGGACGACAGAGGATGAGATGGCTGGATGGCATCACTGACTTGAAGGACATGAGTTTTGGTGAACTCCGGGAGTTGGTGATGGACAGGGAGGCCTGGCATGCTGGGATTCATGGGGTCGTAAAGAGTCGGACACGACTGAGCGACTGAACTGAACTAAAGGAAGTACATGTCAGGAATGGAGCCCATTGGCAGAATAATCCTTCACTGAACATTAGGGGTTGGGTTTCTAAGGACTAATATAACTTGATCAAGGACAAAGGGCTGGGAGAAAGAGTAAGTGGAAAAAAATAGTATTATAAACAGAAGGTTCAGTGTTGTACACACAGGGAAGCATGGACTTGCCTGGTCCATCTGGAAAATAGCACATAGGTTGTTACTGCTGAAACATAAAGTGCAGTTGGTAGGGGATGGTCTTTATTAGTATAGTCCTTGCTGCTGTAATAAGTCAATCTTTAAATTTAAGCAGGTTAACTGAATACAAGTTTATTTCTTATCCATTTGAGGGATCAGTAAATGTATTTCTGATTGAAAGTATCTTTCTTCTGTGCCCATACAGTGAATCAAGGATCCAGGCTCTTTTCATCTTGTGGTTCTGCCAGCCCATAGCCTTTTTCTTCTCTTGTATCCAGAGGGCAAAAGATAAAAGAGGGAGGGAGGAAAAGGCACATACTTCTTCAAATATTTTAGCTCTGAAGGACACATCTTACTTCTGTTGACAGCCCATTGGCAAGAACTAGTTGCACTGGATTCACCTAGATGCATGGAGAACCGGAAAATGTAGTCTCTGGTTGGTTCACCACTTCTTAACAATGGTTTAGATTGTGGAATGAAGGAGCACCAGTGTGGTGGACAGCCAGTTTTCTCATCCATGAAGAACAACTTGTTGCTTTAACCTATTGACCTCTTACCAATCAGCTTAATTAAAGGCTGAAGTTAGAGCTGAAGAAGTATGGTAGCTGGTAGTGGGAGCATTGATGGTAGAAGGAAAATTATTCTTTCTACCCTTCCCGAAGCCCCTAATCTTTCCAGAGCAGGTGGGGATTCACTGAAGGACCATATTTGTGCATCTTCTTAATCAGTCTTCCCTTCAATGGATCCACAGCTACTCTGGAAAAATTTGGGGCTTCAGGAAGGGTGCAAAAGACAACTGTTTTGTTCTTCTAACAAGGTTTTAACCTGTGATTAATTTGAGTCCATTTTAATTGAGATGTCAAAGAGTTAATGTTCATTTTACTTCATTGATGGAGATCTCAGATTGTTTTATTTAGGAGCAGTGTTTATTGTGAAACCACCTGTCACACAATGATTTCTTGAAATTTCAGCTGCAAATCAAATGTTTAAGTTTCGAGTTTATATGAAAAACTTGCGTTTATGTGTGCACTGATTCACTCATTTTACTCAACAACTTTTCTTGAACACATTACATACTGGGCATGGTGCTTGATGTGAAACAGAACGGTAAGTATACCTCTGGGTGGGTGGAATTTAGAAGAGTATTTCTCACCTCTTTCTGTATAAGTGGACATGAGGGCTACCACATATTCACAGTCAGCAACAGTGGCTCTTTGTGGCATTGATTTTCAGCCTACAAGATATGTAATTCTCTCCACTCCTGCCTGCCATGGGAAACAATGCCAAATCTCCAGTGATGGATGTCTCTACATGTAGCTTGACAAAGAACTATGAGTGGTTCTGTGACATTCTTTGGCAGGCCCTGCCCCTATCTTGTGTCCCACTGATAATTACTGATTCTGAGATTCAGCTACTACCTCAATAAAACTGAACATGTTCCACATGAGTAAGCCCCGGACCTTAACAGTTAGGAAGCAGGGACTCAAGGAAGGCGAAAAGGCAATAGGAAATAGTGTTGTAACAGAGACTGCTATATCCTAATAAAGAATTGTTTTAAAAATATTACATCCTGACTCTAGCTAACCATCCAACTGTGCAATAGCTACCTAATTGCCAAAGACAGCTTTGGACAGATATTATCTGTGTGTATTTTCACCTGAAGTTAAAAGGAAAAATATAGTAGTATGCAAATTTAAGATACAAAAATACAAAGAAAATGTTTGAGAATTTGATGTTTTTATGCAGTTTAACAATGTTGATGCGATAGAGCTACTCTTGAATAAAAAGGTCCAATTACAATGGATGTTGGGAATGTTCAGTGAAATAGGTCCCTGGTGAGTCTCAGGTCTTTTAAAAACTGTGCATTATATAATCTATAAGAACTGCTTGCACAAAATCAAGTACCTGGTTGGCATATATTTTGCTACATAAAACTCGCTCACATTTTTTTAGATGAATTAATAACCTCTACAGTTTCTAGCTTCCTAAGAGGCAGGTCTCTGTCTTGAATGTTTATAGAAGGAAACAATTTGCTGCTATTGTGGGTAGATATCAATTGCCAACTTGGGTTCCACAAGCCTGGAATAGTATTTTTACCTTCTGTCACTTTGGGGTCAGTTTCTTATTATGAATGAGAAGCTGCCTTTGCCCTTCAACAAAATGAGATAAAACTAGGATAACCTTCCTGATTCCACTGCCTGCCTTCCTAGCCTAGTATTTCAGCTTCTGAAGAGTTTATTTTTGGATGTCATTAAATATAGCTAGTGATCCTTTAAATGAAATGGATTAAATGGCAAATGGCTTCCCATCTTCCACCCTTAAGTTAAGTCACCTGAAAAAATTCATAATTCAAAATATGATTTATAAAGTAACCCTAGCTCATCTCTATTTCTATTATTTCTTTGGGAAAAAAAATTTCATTGATGATAACGCTGCAGTCTATGCTGATGTGAGCATCTTCCATCAGTATCTTCTCTTGGCAGAAGAGAAACTAGTCTCTTCAGTGTGTCTATCTTCAGGTTTGGAAGTTGCCATGGCTTTCAAGATTTTCTGGGGAAGGAGAAATATGATTACCCCCAAAGATATATTGTATCAATGGAAAGTTTATTCTCTTTAGGAATTTTCATAGATGTGTGATGTTTTGAGCTATGTATTTGTTAATTATGATAATCTTTTACAAATAGTTTTATCTGCAAAAGCTAGGAATATACTGTAGTTTTATCTATTATATATAGCTTAAGTGTATATACATATGGTTGTGAGTCAGTATATATAAATTGTATGTGTGTATATATCTATAGATACAGCTGATGAAATTATTTAAACATAATAGTTGAAAACCAAAAGTCTTTTTAAAGCTAAAGAACATTATATCACACATATCCTTTCTTTTGTTATTTCAAAACTGAAGTCTTTTCTTTTGTGATGAGATTCAGAATTGATTGAACATATGCAGAATTATGGACCCAATTGTCATTTGTCATTAAGGGGAATTACTTGGGTAAATCACTTGGAAGGTTTTTTGTTTCTTTCTTTTTTTTTTTTAGCAGAACTAATTTCTTTATTTGTGAAATTCGTTGGATTGAATTAATATGTATTGAACATCATCTATATGTGAAGAAGCCAAGTATTGAAGAGAGGTACATGTATGAAATACAGAAGAAATCTCTGGGTTCCCAGTCCTTCAAAAAGTGTCAGTTTAGGACCAAGCTTAATTATGGGGCTTGGTGATTTGTAGTCAAAGCTATGGTTTTTCCTGTAGTCATGGACAGATGTGAGAGCTGGACCATAAAGAAGGCAGAGCACTGAAGAACTGATGCTTTTGAACTGTGGTGCTGGAGAAGACTCTTCAAGGTCCCTTGGGCAGCAAGGAGATCAAACCAGTCAATCCAAAAGGAAATCAATTCAGTTCAGTTGCTCAGTTGTATCCAACTCTTTGCGACCCCATGGAATGCAACACAAGTTTCCCTGTCTATCACCAACTCCCGGAGCTTACTCAAACTCATGCTCATTGAGTCAGTGATGCCATCCTACCATCTAATCCTCCGTCATCCTCTTCTCCTCCTGCCTTCAATATTTCCCAGCATCAGGGTCTTTTCAAATAAGTCAGTTCTTCACATCAGGTGGCCAAAGTATTGGAGTTTCAGCTTCAGCATCAGTCCTTCCAATAAATATTCAGGACTGATTTTGTTTAGGATTGACTGGTTGACTGGTTTCCTTTAGGGTTGATCTCCTTGAAGTCTAAGAGACTATTAAGAGTCTTCTCCAACACCACAGTTCAAAAGCATCAATTCTTTGGTGCTCATCTTTCTTTATAGTCCAACTCTTACATCCATCCCTGACTACTGGAAAAACCAAAGCTTTTACTAGATGGACCTTTTTTTGGCAAAGTAGTGTCTCTGCTTTTCAATATACTGTCTAGGTTGGTTAGAACTTTTCTTCCAAGGAGTAAGCGTCTTTTAATTTCATGGCTGAAGTCACCATCTGCAGTGATTTAGGAGCCCAAGAAAATAAAGTCTTTCATCATTTCCATTGTTTCCCCAGCTATTTGCAATGAAGTGATGGGACTGGATGCCATGGTCTTTGTTTTTTTTTTTTTTAAATTTTATTTTTAAACTTTACATAATTGTATTAGTTTTGCCAAATATCAAAATGAATCCGCCACAGGTATACATGTGTTCCCCATCCTGAACCCTCCTCCCTCCTCCCTCCCCATACCATCCCTCTGGGTCGTCCCAGTGACTGGCAACTCGTTTCTTACATGATATTTTACATGTTTCAATGCCATTCTCCCAAATCTTCCCACCCTCTCCCTCTCCCACAGAGTCCATAAGACTGTTCTATACATCAGTGTCTCTTTTGCTGTCTTGTACACTGGGTTATTGTTACCATCTTTCTAAATTCCATATATATGCGTTAGTATACTGTATTTATGTTTTTCCTTCTGGCTTACTTCACTCTGTATAATAGGCTCCAGTTTCATCCACCATTTGAATCAGTTCTAATGAGGTGGTCTTCGTTTTTTGAATGTTGAGTTTTAAGCCAACTTTTTCACTCTCTTTCACTTTCATCAAGAGGCTCTTTAGTTCCTCTTCACTTTCTGCCATAAGGGTGGTGTCGTCTGCATATATGAGGTTATTAATATTTCCTCCCAGCAATCTTGATTCGTTTGTGCTTCATCCAGCCTGGCATTTCCTATGATATACTCTGCATATAAGTTAAATAAGCGGGGTGACAATATACAACCTTGATGTACTCCTTTCCCGATTTGGAACCAGTCTGTTGTTCCATGCACAGTTCTAACTGTTGCTTCTTGACCTGTATACAGATTTCTCAGGAGGCAGGTCAGGTGGTAAACCCTGAATATTCACTGGAAGGACTGATGCTGAAGCTGAAGGTCCAATACTTTGACGAAGAGCTGTATTGGAGTTATTGGAAAAGACCTTGATGCTGGGAAAGATTGAGGGCAGGGGAAGGGAGTGACAGATGATGAGATTGTTGGATGGCATCACTGACTCAACAGACATGAGTTAGAACAAACTCCAGGAGATGGTGAAGGACAGGGAAGCCTGGCATGCTGCAGTCCATGGTGTCGTAAAGAGTCAGACAAGACTTAGCGACTGAACAACAACAATTTGTATGAAAATAAATCAGAATCTAACATATCACAGTCATTTTCCTCATATTTTTTCTCTCATTATCAGAACTGTTTTAATAGCATAGGATGTATAGAAATCAACCTGACCCATGTATTAGGAAGTCAAGGACAATAACATGGAAACTGATTTTTTTTTCACATCAAGTAGACTCATCATTTGGTTTCTACTAAGAGATTATATGTCAAAATATTTTTAGTTTAACCTTCTTCTTTAAGTTTCCTCAGTTACACAAGAAGATGAGCAGAATATCAGTACAGGCAGGGGATCTGTGGAAAAGTGTGGTTTGGTATTGTGATTAATAAAAATGGATAGACTGAAAATTCCATGTCTAATTATGCTTTAGAAATGATCATTGACTAGGAGAGAACTAGGTGAAAATTTGCAATGCAGGCAATCAGCTTGAGAAAAACTGATTTATACAAGTATGGGATAGCCATCCTCTGTCTCACTCTTGCTGACAATGAGGATTATCATTTTGTTTATCCTTTCCAGATCAGCAAAGATCAGTAGAATACCTGGCCCACAGGAACAGAGGAGAGGAGGGCTGGTGGTTTGAAACAGATTTTCATGGAATCCAATGGTAGGAGTGTAAAAACAGAAAAACTTAATGGAGACTCATTTGGTGAGAGAAATCAAGACTTAAAAATTCATTTTAGCTCAGCAATTCTACTACTAGGACCTTATCCTAATGGGAAAAAAAAATGTACAAAGATGATTATTCATCATAAAGCTTTTGTAATAATGAAAAACCACCCCAAACAGGGAATTGTTTACCCAGAGGGAATAAGTCAAGTCAAAGGTAACTGCAGCTGGTGAAGGAGGCTGGGTGTAGGACAGTAGGGATTAGTGGTGAGTTGGTGGTGGTTTGGTTTAGTCGCTAAGTCATGTCTGACTCTTGTGATCCCGTGGGCCTGTCAGGCTCCTCTGTCCATGGGATTCTCCAGGCAAGAATAGTGGAGTGGGTTGCCATTTCCTTCTCCAGGGGATCTTCCCAAGTGGCGAGATGGGAATGTGGCAAATCATGCAGGCAACTCTTTGGGGATGTTGGCTCAGGCTTGCCAGAGTTTTTGACTTGCCAAAATAAATTAACATACATATTTTTTTTTTTGTAAGCTACCATTCAACTTTTAAAATTATATGCAGGCAAAATCAAAGTAGTTGTAGGCCCTGAGTCATGGGCTGCCAGTCTACAGCATTTTAAGAAATAACTTATATGAAAATCTGTGGTGGAACAAAATGCCATTAGTAAAAAATGATGCTATAATTGTATCTTTATTGACCTATAAAGATGCTCCAGATGTTACAAAGTAGCATAGGTAGTACGGTCACGATTTTTGCACATACACAAAATATATATTTGTTGCATTTATATGCAGAGGGGGAAAGGCTTACATTACATTCACTTAAATCATCATGTCTCTCTCTGGGTGAGGAATTCAGGGACTTTTGGGTTTTTGTATTTCCTAATTTTTCTTGAGTATACATTGTATAATAAAATTTAATTTAAAAGTGTAAAATATGTTTGATTCTACAATGGAGGATACAATACAAAGTACAGCAGAGCAGAATGAGAAAAACCTGAGAATGGCAATGAATTTAATAGGAAATTAGCAATGCACTAAGACTGTTCAGGGAAAAAAGTTAATGCATTCAAAAATCAATTTGATAAATTTGTTTTATATTGCTAGCAGGGTTATTTTCTAAAAGGGTACCAGAGTTACAAAGATAAATAAGATGGTGTCTCCTCCCTCTAGGAGTCCACAGTTAATGAGGATCTCCTAGCGTTACCTTTTAATTGTGTAACTTAGAAAGGTAATCACAGAATAAAATAAGGACATAAGAACAAAGCAATTTAGAAAGTGGAAAAACTGCAATTTAAAAAATTTTGTGGCCTGTTTTAGAATGTCAGGATAAAAGTCTAAAAAGCCATATCGCTATAGAATTATACTTGATTTTTACCAGGAAAATGTTATAATTTAGAACTATTTTAAAATACAAGGGAGATTTGAATACTAATGATTTTACCAGAAAATTCTGCACAGAAAATTTGTAGTGATGTATGTCATTTGTGTTCTTGGGATTACACACATGATTAGGTAAATAGCATGTTCCAAATACAATGGTCACTCCCTAAAGTAAGTTTGTCTTGGACAAAAATCTAAAGTTTAGTTGCCAAAAATGCTCTTCATCATTAAAGATGTTAAAAGAGTCACAGCCCCAAAGATAACACTTTCAGGAGACTTTGGTGTATTTTCTTACTGTAATGAAAAATACAGAAGAGATTTAAGAAGTTAAAGTTTCACCTGGTTAAAATTTTAACTCTTGCTTTATAAAAGCATCATGTAGAACCTCACACGAAACATTAAAGACAACTAAAATATATAAATGGAGCAATCACTTGCAAAATGAAACATGAATTGACAATGATGAAATGTGCAAATGACATACAATCATGGCGAGGGATGCTAGGCGTAAAGGTCGCCATAGATACGAGGGACCTTGCTGACTAGAAAGAGCCTATGTAAATATGTGCTATTTGTAATTCAGTAGATAGAAATGTAAGGTAATAATCCTAGACACTAAATTCAAAACGAATGTGCTGTCAGTAGCCATATGCTGCAAAACATTTAGGAGACAAAGAATCTCTGGGTATTAGTAGACAAACACATAGGAGTTTCTGCATAGGTTTTCATAGCAATAACCCCCATGAACAATTCCACGAGGCATAAATGAAAGCACCAGTTTAAGTAGAGAGAATTATAAAAGGATTTTTTAAAATGTCACTGGGATTATGTTGAGAAAGCCACATATGCTTTCTTTTACTTCAGAGGTAGAAAAATGATAAAGCTTAGAAAAACACTACAATACCAAAATGATAAAAACCTAAAGTTTCCTGAGAAAAGGAGATACACAAAAAAGTACCAATCACAATCAAGGCTCAAAGAAAGGGTTTAGGTCACAAATTAGTACTTTTCTAGGGCTATCTCTTTTAAAAATCACATTTGCCAATTTCTGTTACTTTTATAAATACCCTTTCTCCAATGTTTTATTATACTGACTTTTTGAACATTGGACTCTCACCATGCAAAACTAAATTGACAGAATAAAGAGGCTCTTAAATGTTTATCCTTAAAGACTCTACCTGGTGGTGCTGGGCTTTCATGTTTATCCTCCTGTTGCGGGATATTGCATGTTTCCCATTAATTTCATCAGGCCGTGTTCCCCAGGCATGCTGGGCTCTGTGGAATGAGATCCTGGCCTTTGCTTCAGCTCACTGGGCAGAGGTCTGGGTAAGAACACTTGCTGAATCTAGCCAGTCAGGCTTCAGGGCCCAGACGTTTTCCTTCCCTCTGACCCTTGCTATCACTTCCTCTTCCTTCAAAACCAACTGCTTCCTTCATGTGAAGACCAAGATGTAACCCCTGTGTCACAGATCATACCATGCAGGGTAAGAACAGAATAAGAACAGAGTACTCATTCTGTGAGAAATTGCCTATATTTTATACAAATTTGAATTATGGCAGTTTGAAATATGACAAAATATTAATGAAATCTTAACTGTTATATCAAATTAGAGAATTGATTGACATCACTGTGGTAACTTTTCTCACATCTTTCTCACCACCCCAACATTCAGGAGGAACCTGAGATCCTACCTGCCTGTTCTGCATTTACGCTGAGAATCTCCATCCAGAGAGTTTCCTCCTATGCTCCAAATCAAAAACGAAAACATAACCAACAAAATCGAGACTTGTATAATTTTGATGCTGACAGGCCCAGTCAATGGCAAACGAGGCTGTTTCTTCCACACCTGGTAAACAAATGATAACTTAACCATATCACAGTTTTCCAGAGACTGGGACTTCTTAGAGGGAAGGCTTTGTTGACTATTTTAACCTTCTTTTAACCTTCATGGTGATTATATTTGACATCTTAAGAAATATTGTCTAACAGTGTCATGAGCACTCACCAAGTGGTGGAGAGGGGACTTGTGCTGAACAACTCACCTGAGTACCAGTAACTCTAGAACCAAAGTTAGAGGAAAGGAAACGACTGCCACACTAGTTTAGGAGGGAGGACTCTGCAAAATATCCGTGATTAGTGTTGAGAAAATTTAAAAAGCAGCAATAAGCAAAAATACATTCTCAACATTGTACGTTTACCCCCTATTCTTGTTATTCAGTCTCTTAAGTCATGTCTGACTCTCTGTGACTCGATGGACTGCAGCATGCCAGCCTCCTCTGCCCTCTACCATCTCCTGGAGTTTGCTCAAACTGATACCTGTTGAGTCTGTGATGCCATCCAACCATCTTATCCTCTGCCACCCCCTTCTCCTTTTTCCTCTAATCTTTCCCAGAATCAGGGTCTTTTCCAATGAATCGACTCTTTACATCAGGTGGCCAAAGTTTTGGAGCTTTCCCAACAGTCTTTCCAGTGAGTATTCAGGGTTGACTTCCTTTGAAATTGCCTGATTTGATCTCCTTGCAATCCAAGAGACTCTCAAGCGTCTTTTCCAGCACCACAACTCTTCAGCACTCAGCCTTCTTTATGATCCAACTCTCTTATCCATACATGACTACTGGGAAAGCTGTAGCTTTGACTATATGGACATTTGTCAGGAAAGTGACATCTCTCCTTTTTAATACTCTGTCTAGATTTGTCATAGCTTTCCTTCTGAGGAGTAAGCATCTTTTAATTTGATGGCTATAGTCACCATCTGCAGTGATTTTTGAAGCCCAAGAGAATAAAATATGTTACTGCTTCCACTTTTTCCTCTTCTATTTGCCATGAAGTGATGGGACCTGATGCCATATTTTCCATTTATTTCTTTTTTTTAAATTAATTTTTGGAGTGTAGTTGTTTTGCAATATTGTGTTTGTTTATGCTGTACATCAAGGTGAATCAGTCATATGTATACATATATACCTTCCCTTTTGGACTTTGTCCCCATTCAGGTCACCATAGTGCATTCAGTAGAGTTCCCTTGCTATATATTAGTTATCTATTTTATACATATTATGGGGGTTGCAAAGGGTTGGACAGGACTGAGCAACTGAACAACAAAAACACATACTATCTATAGTGTATACGTGTCAATCCCAATCTCCCAGTTTCTTCCACTCCACCCTTTCCCTCTTGCTGTCCATGCATTTGTTCTCTACGTCTATGTCTCTATCTCTGCTTTGCAAATATGATCATCTATACCATTGTGGCTCAGCTGGTAAATAATCCACCTGCAATGTGGGAGACCTGGGTTAGATCCCTGGTTTGGGAAGATCCCCTTGAGAAGGCAAAGGCTACCCACTCCACCTGGAGAATTACATGGACTGTATAGTCCATGGGGTCGCAGAGTCGGATATGACTGAGCAACTTTCACTTTCATGCCGTTTTTCTAGATTCCACTTGCATGAGTTAAGATACAGTATTTGTTTTTCTCTTTCTAACTTACTTCACTCTGTATGACAGTCTCTAGGTCCATCCACGTCTCTGCAAAAGACCTAATTTTATTCCTTTTTATGGCTGAGTAATATTCCATTGTGTTTATGGGAAAATTAATAGTGAATAAGGCAATTATGGAAGGACCTTCAAGAATGCATGCCTTCATTGCACAAAATCAATCACTCTCTAGCCCTAGGATTGCCAGGGGAAGTAACTAATTGTAGCCCTTTCGGTTCACTGTACCCTGACTTCCGTGCAGGCTGGGAGCAGCCCTACTGCCTGGAGTCTCAACTTGCTATAATAACCCAGGAAAGACAAATCAGAAAAGCATCAGCACTGGAAAATCTGCCTGCAGCTCCACTTGTTTCACTGCTGCATGGTGTCACAGAAGCAAACTTAGTTCAATTTCTACAGTAATAGGAGATAAACCAATATCCTTAACTGTGTTCTTTAAAGACTTCTTTTGTTTTAATATTTATTCATTTGGCCGCATCATGTCCTAATTGTGTCATGTGGGATCTTTTGTTTTGGTGCACGGGCTCAGTAATTGTACCGTGCAGACATAGGTGCCTTGCAGCATGTGAGATCTTTGTTCCCCCACCAGGGATTGAATCCCCATCCTCTGCATTGCAAGGTGGATTCTTAACCACTGAACCACCAGGAAAGACCCCAAGATTTATTTTCTTTAGGTTGACTTGTTCGTGTAAAAAATTCTGTGGGGGGTGCAGGAGGGGTTTATGTAATAATAGATCACTTTTGTAAAGTCTGGATGTATCCTCTGGTCTAAAGCCTGAGCATAATTAGGGACATGGGCCTCATCTATTATATTAGCATCCCAAGTTTCTTGTATTGTGCCTGGTTGGTGCTTGATAAATACATCAAAATGATGAAAAATAGGAAATACGTTTTGTGGTCTTGCCTAGCTGCCTAAACAATATTCATAACATTTCATGTATAGTAAAGTACATTCTAATCTCCCAAACACTAAGTTACAAATGTTGGAACTTATTCTATTGATTTAATATGAAGTTGGTTTATAAACAATAAATTGAGAAATGTTGCTGCAAATGGATTATTTGTGTTCACAATTACAGGAAACAAATATGCCATATCTTTTAGGCAGCAAAATCCCTTTCTAGTCAAGCTATAACTGTGTTTTTAACATCCCCCACCTTCAAGAAATGAATCCATTCTTTTCAGCTATAATCATCTTGGCTCAAAAGACCTAGGTGTTTTGTTTTTATCTCTCTGCAAAGGCCCTGTGATTCATCATAAGAAAAGGAAACTGGCCAAGAGAAATTGTGCAAAAGTTACTCAGGACAAGGAGCCACATATCTAATTGTGGATTTTCCTGATGATGCTCTTTCTATAAGTTAATTGTGTTGTTTTGAAGTCACCAAGGCAAACAGAACACAACAAACAAACAAAAACTATAACATTTCACCTGGGACATTTTGTGCATAATAGTTTTGTACTTTCAATTCCAATGCATGTGTATTCGTGTCAATACTAGAAAATAATACCCAGAGAGTCTGTTAAATTTCAGCCTTTGGAAAGATGTATGCATCATTGTCACACTGTGTCTTGGCCTCACGTTGGTTCAGAAAGATAAATACATCTAATGATTATTGAACCACCTAATGACCCACTGGATCCAAAAAGAGATTTTTATAGGTCAGGTTCAAAGAGCTCTGAAAAGCAAAATTATAATTTGAGTACAAAGTCAAGATCTGCTGGTTTTAACAAAAGATCACTAAAGATGGAAGGCATCTTGCAAGCTGGTGAATATTTGTGGATTAAAGTAAATTCCCGAATTGTCATGTTTCTTTTTTTTTTTTCCATAGAAAATCCAGATAGAACTTTAAAAATTTACAAAAGGAACTCATATACAGCAAGAGTGTAAGCTAACATGGAAGATGTTAATAGTGCTATTAGCCAGTGTGATTTCTGTCATTATCAGCCATTATTCTAAGAATGGTAAGTGGCAGATAAAGAGCTCAGCTGAAATTTCCATCTTTTTTGTAGTCAGCATGTAAAATACATATCCTCTGTCTCTAAATTGTCACCCTTTGTCACAAATTGCTCATTATGTTTGCTTAGACTTATGAAATGGAAAATATTTTATTTAAAGGAAATAAAGCCAAGAAATATTGAGTAAAAACCCTGTGATTTTATCTAGAATGTGTATTTTAAAAATCTTTAGCATTGGTCATAGACTATAAATGAGTTGATAGAAGCTGGTGGCTCAGATGGTAAAGAATCTGTCCGCAGTGTGGGAAAGACAGGTTCAATTCCTAGGTCGGAAAAATCCCCTGGAGAAGGAAATGGCTACCCACTCCAATATTCTTGCCTGGAGAATACCATGGACAAAGGAGCCTGGTGGGCTACAGTCCATGGGATGCAAAGATTTGGACACAATTCAGTGTTTAACCCTTTCTTTCCTGGCAATTAAAAGAAGAAAGGAAAAGAAAGAGAGAAAGACAAAAGCTGAACTGTGACTAATGCATTCTAGAGAAGAGCTCTAGTTTTTTTTTTTTTTAATTAGAAGTAATTTTGAAAGCCTCATTTGAAAGGGGCCTCACTGACACAGTTCAGAAAGCTTTTGAAATCATGTGTAAGTGGCTTACTTCAATCAAGAGTTACACTGGTTAACCTTTGCTGATTATATGTGCATTTATGTGTGACTATAATACCACATATAAAAAGTTGTTAATACTTAGATGTCATATTAAAGGATCAAAATGCAGATAGAATATAATAGAATTTTGGTCCGGTCTAAAGTCAGAAGTGAGAAAAAGATAGAGTTCATATTGTTCTTTTTATGAGAGAATACAGCAATATTAATTTATTTCCAGGATACTGCATTACAATCTTTGACATTTAATTTTTAAAATTCTTCTTGTGGGGCTATTTCTTACATGCTTAATGTTGGGGCAATATCTTGACAGCCAAAAGCCAGGAGAGAGTATGTTGCAGAATTCCAATTTATGTTAAACTTCCCTTTATGCAGAATTCAAACAGTTTGTAAAATGCCCAGCAGATATACTTGAAAGACATGTATTGTACAGTGAGAGTGGCTGTGCATAGCAATAATCCACAAATTACCAGATCTTCAAGTGATTTTTGAAGTAACATCAGGAAAAAATTAAATTTTGTTCCCTAGTTGCTTTATGCAAAACATATTTTGACTGGACTTGAATTCTGTAAGAATTTTGACTATGTATATAACATGTATGAAATCTCTTTCAGCATATCAAAAATTGTTAACTATCTTCTGCCATTCTGAATGTGTTAGAACTGATGGCATCTTATTACGATCTCTAAAAATGCTATTTAAAGGCAAAAATGTTTCATGTTTGGGTTGGCTTTTATAATACAGAGGACATTCTTGCAAATATTATTTTTAATATTTTTATGATAAACAAGCACCTTTACTTACTAGAAGCACCTTAAACAAGTAGTTTAAGTAGTTAGACATCTTAAACAAGTAGTTAGACATCCACCATTTTAAGCCAACACACTAAAACATTGCATCAGTAGTGTGTGCAGTTTCTAATACATGCTTTTTAATCATTCTTCTTGCTTCTTCAAGCAAAAACAACTTACACTCATTGGCATTAAATGACAGAAATCACAGTGAGTGATTCTGGTTGAAGTCTTTTGTTAATACCTCATTTTATAAAAAAAATTCCCTGTTCTAGGTTATAATGTGTACTGCAGTTGAAAGACACAAATGGTACCAGAGAGCATATGCATTTTTAATTTCCTTAAAAATAAAAAGCTAGGGAATTAAATGCTTGCTAATGAAGTGTTACATTTCTTAGTTTTCTGCAACTCATTTTAATTGAAAAAAAAAATCCCTTAAAGTGTCTCCCATTTTCCTATTCTCAGAAGAGAAATAAGAGTGATCTATAAAAGAACATGCAGTTCAGTGACTAAAAAAAAAGAACTAAAGCAAAAAGAGGCATTTAAAAAATCTTGTATTCCTTTTATATACGGGGAAGAGGTACAAGGTTCAGGTATTCATAGATTCATTTTTAACAGACTTCTCAAACATTCAAACAGCTATTTCAGTAGAATAATTTTAGTAGTTTATGGGAGTGACAACTGAACGATTGAAGCTCACCTTACCTTCGGCAACACTGAACTAAATTACTTGTTCTCCAAACAGAGCCCTCTATACATCTTTTTCTCCCTTGAAATGCCAATTAAAACAGCAAGAGGCTGATGAAATATATGTTGTGTTGACACAGGGACAAAGTAATAATGGAAATGTGCAAAATCATAGTGGGGCTCTGGGCCAGGTTGGATTGTAAGATCCAGGAAGACTTCCTGAGGCTTGTGCTATCCACAGGGGACTGTGAGAGGCCTGGGGAAATCTTGAGATGAGAGCCTGAGGGAAGCAGAGCACATCTGTGTGTGTAAGGGACCACGGATGACCTGGGACACCTAATTTCTCCTCTGTGCTCTGCCCTTGACAGAGACAGCAATTGTGCTACTCATAAGGATCTGTGTTGTAACAGTATCCTTGGTTTTGAGCTTTACTCAGTTCAATTCAGTTCAGTCGCTCAGTGGTGTCCGACTCTTTGCGACCCCATGGACTGCAGCACGCTAGGCTTCCCTGTCCATCACCAACCCTTGGAGCTTGCTCAAACTCATGTCCATCGAATTGGTGATGGCATCCAACCATCTCATCCTCTATCGTCCCCTTCTCCTGCCTTCAATCTTTCCCAGCATCAAGGTCTTTTTTAAGGAGTCAGTTCTTTCCATCAGATGGCCAAAGAATTGGCGTTTCAGCTTCAGCATCAGTCCTTCCAATGAATATTAAAGACTGATTTCCTTTAGGATTGACTGGTTTGATTTCCTTGCAGTCCAAGGGACTCTCAAGAGTCTTCTCCAACACCCCAGTTCAAAAGCATCAATTCTTTGGCCCTCAGCTTTCTTTATAGTAAGACTTCCCTGGTGACTCAGATGGTAAAGCATCTGCCAGCAATGCAGGAGACCTGGGTTTGATCACTGGGTCAGCAGGATCCTCTGGAGAAGGAAATGGCAACCCACTACAGTACTCTTGCTTGGAAAATTCCTTGGATGGAGGAGTCTGATGGGGTACAGTCCATGGGGTCGCAAAGACCTGGACATGACTGACCGACTTCACTTCACTTTCCTTTATAGTCCAACTCTCACATCCAAACATGACTACTGGAAAAACCATAGCTTTGACTAGACGGACCTTTGTTGGCAAAGCAATGCCTCTATTTTTTAATATGCTGTCTAGATTGGTCATAGCTTTTCTTCCAAGGAGCAAACATCTTTTAATTTCATGGCTGCAGTCACCATCTGCAGCAATTTGGGAGCCCAAGAAAATAAAGTCTCTCACTGTTTCCATTGTTTCCTCATCTATTTGCCATGAATTGATGGGACCAGATGCCATGATCTTAGTGTTTTGAATGTTGAGTTTTAAGCCAGCTTTTTCACTCTCTTCTTTCACTTTCATCAAGAGGTTGTTCAGTTCCTCTTCACTTTCTGGCATAAGGGTGGTATCATCTGTGTATCAGAGGTTATTGATATTTCTCCTGGCAATCTTGATTCCAGCTTGTGCTTCATCCAGCCTGGCATTTCGCATGATGTACTCTGCATAGAAGTTAAATAAGCAGGATGACAATATACAGCCTTGTCGTACTCCTTTCCCAGTTTAGAACCAGTCTGTTGTTCCATGTCTGGTTCTAACTGTTGCTTCTTGACCTGCATACAGATTGCTCAGGAGGCAGGTAAGGTGGTCTGGTATTCCTATCTCTTAAAGAATTTCCCACAGTTTATTGTGATCTACACAGTCAAAGGCTATGGTGAAATCAATAAAGCGGAAGTAGATT
Source organism: Bos indicus (assembly GCF_029378745.1). Taxonomy (NCBI): domain Eukaryota; kingdom Metazoa; phylum Chordata; class Mammalia; order Artiodactyla; family Bovidae; genus Bos; species Bos indicus. The sequence continues at coordinate 119,949,287 of NC_091760.1, forward strand.
TTTTTTTTCTGGAATTCTCTTCCTTTTTCGATGATCCAGTGGATGTTGGCAATTTGGTCTCTGGTTCCTCTGCCTTTTCTAAATCCTGCTTGAACATCTAGAAGTTTACAGTTCATGTACTGTTGAAGCCTGGCTTGGAGAATTTTGAGCATTACTTTACTAGCGTGTGAGATGAGTGTAATTGTGTGGTAGTTTTAACATTCTTTGTCATTGCCTCTCTTTGGGGTTGGAATGAAAACTGACCTTTCCCAGCTTTATTAGCTGTGGAATAAATGTATAAGCCCAGAGAGGTAGTAGTTGTTGTTCTGTTGCTACATCGTGTCTGACTCTTTTTTTTTTTTTTTAAACTTTACATAATTGTATTAGTTTTGCCAAATATCAAAATGAATCTGCCACAGGAACACATGTCTGACTCTTTGTGATAGCACGGGCTGTAGCATGCCAGGCTCCTCTGTCCTCCACTGTCTCCCAGAATTTGCTCAAACTCATGACCATTGAGTTGGAGATGCCATCCAACAATCTCATCGTCTACCACCCTCTTCTCCTCCTGCCCTGAATCTTTCCCAGCATCATATCTTTTTCAGTGAGTTGGCTCTTTGTATCAAGTGACCAAAGGATTGGAGCTTCAGCTTTAGCGTCAGTCCTTCCAATGAATATTCAGGGTTGATTTCCTTTAGGATTGACTGGTTTGATTTCCTTGTAGTCCAAGGGACTCTCAATAGTCCTCTCCAGCCCCATAGTTCAAAAGCATTAACTCTTCATTGCTCAGCCTTCTTCATGGTCCAACTCTCACATCTGTACAGGACTGCTGGAAAAACTATAGCTTTAGCTATACAAACCTTTGTCAGCAAAGTGATGTCTCTGCTTTTTACTACTCTGTGTAGGTTTGTCATAGCTTTCCTTATGAGAAGCAAGCATCTTTTAGTTTCATTGCTGCAGTCACTGTCTGCAGTGATTTTGGAGTTCAAGACATGGTCTCTGCAGCCTCCCGCAACGCAGAAGAGGGCAAAGGTGATAGGGACTACAGAAGAAAGAGGAGAGGAGGCGTGCCTGAAGGGAACGCAGGCAAGGAGGAAGAAGGAGTTAGAAGGACAAAGGGGAAGAGGAGGTGGAGGAAGAAATGGAGAAATAGAGTGGGAGAAGGCTGATGTCTCTGTCTTTTCAAGGGGAGCATGCTCACTTAGAATCTTTACACAATGCTCAAATACTACGTGTGTGCACACCTCTGTGTATGTGAGGGTACGCTGAGCCCCCACAAAAGCGCATGTACTATCATTGCTGACCCTCGGTTTCCTCTCCCAGAGTGCTGAGTGGGTTCCTGACCTCAAAGTGGCAGGGGCCTCAATGGCACAATGGATTGGATTCTATATTCCCCGAGAAGACTGTGGATAAATCTGTCAGGCCTGTTGGACTTTGCCACATGTTCAGGCTGAGAAAATGTCTTTTCTTACTACCCCAAAACCCTCTGCAATTGTTTATTCAGTCCCCAAAATTCTGAGCATGCCTATAACATATTTTTAACTTTGTTATAAAGGAAATTTCAGTACCTGGGATATCTTGGTATCCAACCATCTGAAACAGCTGATTTACTTACCTAGTCCCTGCCTCTTCCTGGAAGGATGCTGTATCTCTTAGCTGGAATAGGGAAAATGATAGTATCTGCTTCAGAAACATGAAAATTAATGGAGGCTATATCTGAATGAACTTATCTTTTTGATAGGAATGTACTCTTCTAGAAAACATGAGCTATTTACAGCATTCAATTTTCACACATTTCCCCAGAGTACAAATATTTCTTTTGCTCATTTACTGTGAACCTATTTTGCCATGGGATTCAAAGCAGCAGTATGTGCATGGGGCTGTCACTTTTTGAAAATGGATCATTAGTTGAGCGGAAGATAAAGTAAGAGGTGAATAGTCCTATAATAAATTAATTTTTATTTTTATGAATCAGTTCAGTGATGAATTCTTTTTAGAAGTCAAGGTGACTGATCATTGATTTATTTGACTCAAATGAGGGAAAAGATGAAATTGGAAGTTAAAATACGTAGTTAGGTACCACACATGGATGAAGATCAATTCCAATAATGGTAGAGACAGAAAAAATATTGATTATCAGAGCTTATAGTTCTCATACATTTCCTTCCAACCTCAGAGCTAAATTCTGAGACTTCTTTGGGAACATGTTACAAACTGGACAAATTCAACCAGAAGCCTTATTGCATGGGGGCTGCGGCTTCTCCTTTGGAAAGCACTTGCCCTGAAGAAAAAGGTACCTGGATCAAGACATTGAACGAGAGAGAAAGTCCTTTTCAGTAGAACACTGTAATTGTCCCACGGCTTTATTTTCTGGCTCAAGCATCCCTACCTGTGACCCGTGGTCGAGTCTTAAACCAATTAGAGACCTAGCTTTGTAAGTTGTTGGAACACAAATAGCACAATTTTAGAGATGCCTATACTATAGTGAAGCAGGAAGGGGGCCAGATACCTTGTGAGCCCTAAAGTGCTTTGGGATGCTGCTTACCTGAACACTGGAGCATCAGTTGGAAAATTCAGTTCCTGGTGAAAGATGGAAGAACATTTTCACAGCTTGTTAGAGACTGTGGTGCCTCGTAGGAGTACTCTTGTTTTTGAGTCAACTCTTGGAGACCCCCACAAGTATTTGATGGGGATTTTGTAAGGTGCTGAAGGTTTTGAATCTTCTGTCAAAGGCCAGAGCCAGTGACATGTGAGTTACAATTTTTGCTGTGATTTTATTCTTTCATGAATCCCTGTAATACTGAGTTTAAGCAAAACTATATTTTGGGGTAAGATGAGCTGGAAATGTTGGCCCGGCTTGAAGCTTTCGTGGGCTTACAACAACAATATTGGCTTGCAGGCCTTTTGGAAGATCCTCATTGTAGGGAAGAGACTCTTGGTTTAAATCTCAGAAACTGTCAGAATGACTTAGCACTTTGGGAATCTAGACTGAGAATTATGGTCTTGCCAGTGGAAACTGGGATATAAAACAACTCTAGGCTCACAGTTTTAAAAGCTTAAACCATGACCAATATTCTAGGAGCTTTCCTGAAGTGGGCCTGAAAAGTGCTTCTGCAATGCAGAGCCAGTTGCCACACTAACCATACTCACTTGGTACCACACAAATCTGGCATTCTTGTGAAACCCCTTGTTACTGTACATCTCTACAGAGTTTATTTAGAGTACTCCTTGAAGTCCCAGCACTCTCTGTTTTCTGGAATGCAAACTCAGAAATAAGCAAAAAAGATTCTTGAGTACCCAAAATAGCTTCCACATCCCTAGACGAAAACCATGGACTTCCCTTCTTAAAGGCTTCTGTGGTTTCACTTAGAGGTTGTTTATTCTTATTTAACCGAAGTCATAATAATTGTGGGTTTTCTGGCTTTCCAGCTCAAAGTAGATTATAAATAACAAATTAGAAAGGGGTGAGAGAATGTTAGAGGCAAGCAAACTGGAAGGAATGAAAGAACCGTTGTTAAATAAGGAAGAGGAAAGCAAAAAATTAAGAACACAGACAGGAACTGTGTGTTTTACCAAATTATGCAGGGATGGTGGTTCATTATGATGCCGCAGTTATGAAAAAGGCCAAATTATGTTCAGCAGTTGCTATTTTTTAAAAGACAGGAAAGAATTTAATGAAGTTTTCAAAAATTTACATAAAATAATATAAAAAAATAGACTAAGCGTCCAAAGCGGTAAGTTTGAGCATTCTAGATGAAATGTGTGGCCTGCCGCTATCCTGAAGATGATTACTGTATTTGAATTCTCAGAGCAATCAATTTGTACCTTTCTAATGCGGATTACAGTTTTCATCATATTACAGTCATTTGGGTTCATGCTAAATGCCATTTAACTCACTCTGAGGCATGGAGGAAGCTGGATTTAGTGTCTATCATGCCATGATGTACATGACTTTGATGAATTGGTCACTCTGTGCTTTAGCTTTTTTATTTATAAGAAAGGTTAGGAACAAGTGAATTTGAGGTTCTTCCAGTTTGTGAATTTTATTCCTTTTTAAAATAAACGATAAGAATTTTATAGTGAGGAGCCGAGGTGTAGATGGATCCCAAATTTATACATTAAGGACATCTGTAGTCATAACCAAGCCAATTATATGGATGTATTGCCTGATAAACAGTCATCTCTTGCAATGTAAATAAAGGTAATTTTTTCCTAAAGTTATATTTGTAGTCTTTTTTGTTCTTATGTGCTTGGCAGACCTGACAAATGAAATAAGCCAGCCCCTCTGAGCGACTGAACTGAACTGAACTGAAAGTGAAAGTGAAATCGCTCAGTCGTGTCCAACTCTTTGCGACGCCATGGACTGTAGCCTACCAGGCTTCTCAGTCCATGGGATTTTCCAGGCAAGAGTACTGGAGTGGGGTGCCATTTCCTTCTCCAGGGGATCTTCCCGATCCAGGGATCGAACTTGGGTCTCCCACATTGTAGGCAGACGGTTTACCCTCTGAGCCCCATGCTGATCCAATAAAAATCAATCCCAGGACTTTTTCTAGAACTATTGACATATTAAGGGAATATGTAGAAGTTGTACCTTGTTAATGATTTGTATTTTCTGTGATGATGGGCATGCTAAGTTGCTTCAGTTGTGTCTGACTCTTTGCAACCCCATATACTGTAGCCCACCAAGCTCCTCTGTCCGTGGTATTCTCCAGGCAAGAATACTGGAGTGGGTTGTCATGCCTTCCTCCAGGGGATCTTCCCAAACCAGGGATCGAACCTACATCTTTTATGTCTCCTACATTGGTAGGTATGTTCTTTACCACTAATGCCACATTTCTATAAAGATACAAATATATTGCTGAAATATAGCTCTGATTAGCTTATAAATCAACACATGCCAACAATTAAAAATATATTTCTTTCATTCTCTAAATAAATTAATTTAGTAATAAAAATGGGTCATAAATCATCCTAATGAGCTCCTCATTGAAGTGACTTTTTGTAATATACATCTGTGCCTTGCTTATAATGTCCTGTTCAGGTCATGATTTGAAATAATAAAGATGTTAAGCCCTTCCAATGACTTTCCCATCCTCACAATCTTGTTTTAGGACATTATCAGTCTTCCCCAAAGAAACTGTACATCCATTAGCAGTCATGTCTTATTCCTTCTCCACCTACATCATCTCCCTCCCCTCATAGCACCCCACACTGATCCTAAGCAACCACTTATTTGCTTCCTATCTCTATCAGTTTCACTATTTTGGAAATTTTTTATAAATATTATTCAATCAGACAACATGTGGTCTTTTTGGCTGACTTCTTGCAATAATATGTTTTCACAGTTTTATCAGTGCTGTAGCATGCATACCCTGCTTATTTAACTTGTATGCAGAGTATATCATGTGAAATGCCAGGCTGGATGAAGCACAAGCTGAAATCAAGATTGCTGGGAGAAATACCAATAACCTCAGATATGTAGATGACACCACCCTTATGGCAGAAAGCAAAGAAGAACTAAAGAGCCTCTTGATAAAAGTGAAAGAGGAGAGTGAAAAAGTTGGTTTAAAGCTCAACATTCAGAAAACTAGATCATGGCATCTGGTCCCATCACTTCATGGCAAATAGATAGGGAAACAATGGAAACAGTGAGAGACTTTATTTTCTTGTGCTCCAACATCACTGTAGATGAAAAGCTATTACCAACCTATACAGCATATTAAGAAGCAGAGACATTACTTTGACAACAAAGGTCTGTCTAGTTAAAGCTATGGTTTTCCCAGTAGTCATGTATGGATGTGGGAGTTGGACTATAAAGAAAGCTAGGTGCCAAAGAACTGATGCTTTTGAACAATAGTGTTGGAGAAGACTCCTGAGAGTCCCTTGGACTGCAAGCAGATCAATGGAATCAATCTCAAAGGAAATCAGTCGTGAATATTCACTGGAAGGACTGATGTTGAAACGGAAACTCCAATAATTTGGCCACCTGATGTGAAGAACTGGTGCATTGAAAAAGACCCTGATGCTGGGAAAGGTTGAAGGTAGGAGAAGGGGACAACAGAGGATGAGATGATTGGATGGCATCACCAACTTGATGGACATGAGTTTGAGCAAGCTCTGGGAGTTGGTGATGGACCAGGAAGCCCAGCGTGCTGCAGTCCATCAGGTCCCAAAGAGTCAGACTGAGTGACTGGACTGAACTGACTGAGCATGTATCAGATCCGATCAGATCAGATCAGTCACTCAGTCGTGTCCAACTCTTTGCGACCCCATGAATCGCAGCACACCAGGCCTCCCTGTCCATTACCAACTCCCGGAGTTCACTAAGACCCACGTCCATCGAGTCAGTGATGCCATCCAGCCATCTCATCCTGTCGTCCCCTTCTCCTCCTGCCCCCAATCCCTCCCAGCATCAGAGTCTTTTCCAATGAGTCAACTCTTCGCATGAGGTGGCCAAAGTACTGGAGTTTCAGTTTTAGCATCATTCCTTCCAAAGAAATCCCAGGGCTGATCTCCTTCAGAATGGACTGGTTGGATCTCCTTGCAGTCCAAGGGACTCTCAAGAGTCTTCTCCAACACCACAGTTCAAAAGCAACAATTCTTCGGCACTCAGCCTTCTTCATAGTCCAACTCTCACATCCATACATGACCACAGGAAAAACCATAGCCTTGACTAGACGAAACTTTGTTGGCAAAGTAATGTCTCTGCTTTTGAATATGCTATCTAGGTTGATCATAACTTTCCTTCCAAGGAGTAAGCGTCTTTTAATTTCATGGCTGCAGTCACCATCTGCAGTGATTTTGGAGCCCAGAAAAATAAAGTCTGACACTGTTTCCACTGTTTCCCCTCTATTTCCCATGAAGTGACGGGACCAGATACCATGATCTTTGTTTTCTGAATGTTGAGCTTTAAGCCAACTTTTTCACTCTCCACTTTCACTTTCATCAAGAGGCTTTTTAGTTCCTCTTCACTTTCTGCCATAAGGGTGGTGTCATCTGTGTATCTGAGGTTATTGATATTTCTCCCAGTAATCTTGATTCCAGCTTGTGTTTCTTCCAGTCCAGCGTATCTCATGATGTTCTCTACATATAAGTTAAATAAACAGGGTGACAATATACAGCCTTGATGTACTCCTTATCCTATTTGGAACCAGTCTGTTGTTCCATGTCCAGTTCTAACTGTTGCTTCCTGACCTGCATACAAATTTCTCAAGAGGCAGATCAGGTGTTCTGGTATTCCCATCTCTTTCAGAATTTTCCACAGTTTATTGTGATCCACACAGTCAAAGGCTTTGGCATAGTCAATAAAGCAGAAATAGATGCTTTTCTGGAACTCTCTTGCTTTTTCCATGATCCAGCAGATGTTGGCAATTTGATCTCTGGTTCCTCTGCCTTTTCTAAAACCAGCTTGAACATCAGGAAGTTCAGAGTTCACATATTGCTGAAGCCTGGCTTGGAGAATTTTGAACATTACTTTATTAGCGTTTGAGATGAGTGCAATTGTGCGGTAGTTTGAGCATTCTTTGGCATAGCCTTTCTTTGGGATTGGAATGAAAACTGACCTTTTCCAGTCCTGTGGCCACTGCTGAGTTTTTCAAATTTGCTGGCATATTGAGTGCAGCACTTTCACAGCATCATCTTTCAGGATTTGGAACAACTCAACTGGAATTCTATCACCTCCACTAGCTCTGTTCATAGTGATGCTTTCTAAGGCCCACTTGACTTCACATTCCAGGATGTCTGGCTCTAGGTCAGTGATCACACCATCGTGATTATCTGGGTCGTGAAGCTCTTTTTTGTACAGTTCTTCTGTGTATTCTTGCCATTTCTTCTTAATATCTTCTGCTTCTGTTAGGTCCATACCATTTCTGTCCTTTATTGAGCCTATCTTTGCGTGAAATATTCCTTTGGTATCTCTGATTTTCTTGAAGAGATCTCTAGTCTTTCCCATTCTGTTGTTTTCCTCTGTTTCTTTGCACTGATTGCTGAGAAAGGCTTTCTTATCTCTTCTTGCTATTCTTTGAGCAAGAATAAGTACTGAGCATGTATAAGTACTTTATACATTTTTTGACATTTGCTTTTTTTTTAATTTTGACAAAATTTTGAAATGGTTATCCTTGGGATTCATAAATCCCTATACAGCATGAGTTTTGAGTGACTGTAGGAGACAGGAATTATGAAAGAAAAGCATGTCCTGGCAAGGGCCACAAAAGAAATTTATAATTATTGTTAAGCTGGATGCTATAAGGCATGAGACTCTTGGAACAAGTCCAGAGGGAACAGTTCATGATCTTGAAAACAAGATATGATCCTGGGGTCGGAAAGCCGACCCCAGACTGTTTCTCAACTGGCGTCTCAGAGTCACATGTTTTACGTATCTGGTGGAAAATCTATAGATAAGAATATTAGTCTTAGTTATTGATTTGTTATTGATTACTGTTTCTTAATTACTCAATGGTTAATGATCATTTTGTTCTTTGGCCCTGAAGGCCACATGAGTTATAGCTTAACTCCCCGCATAGTCTTTCCTTCACGGCTGAGAGTCTAATAAAGCTGGCTTGGATTCAGGCTCAGCATCTTCACCTTGGAGCCGTGTTGATCCCCTGATCCTCGCTTTTCACTGAATTCTTGTGTCTTGTTTCTCATTCTTTCGCCGTATTGCGCTTTCGGAAACCCTGCTTGTCGAGCCAATCTCGACAGGTGACTTAGTTTATACTTAAAACAAATGGAAAACTTATTCATATTCACATAACTCAAAGATAATCCTGCAATCAATAGAAATAATATTTTATTTGTTTCACGTGGATTCAATGCTTTGTTAGATTTGTGCAGCATGCTATCTTATGGGCAGTAGATTCATAGTGTTTTTTGTTTCCCATAATATCCTACCACTGAATATTTCTGGGGTTTCTTCCCAGGTTGTGTGACGGTAAAGAATCTGCCTGCCAATGCAAGAGACACAGGAGACACGGGTTTCTGTCCCTGGGCTGGGAAGATCCCCTGGAGGAGGAAATGGCAACCCACTTCAGTATTCTTGCCTGTGAAATCCCATGGACAGAGGAGCCTGGTGGGCTACAGTCCATGGAGTCACCTAGTCAGACAACTGAGCAACTGAGCACATACAAAGTGAGAATTTCCTCCTTCCTTTTTTAAAAAATTTGAGGGTAATTGCTTTACAATGTTATGTTAGTTTCTGCTATACAACAACATGTATTCCTTTTATTGTTCAGTTATATCCTGTTGCATGGATATGCTACATTGTATCCATTCATCAGTGACTAGAAATTTGGCTGTTCCCATTTTAGGGATACTATGAATAGCACTACTATAACCATTTGTGTGCAAGTTTTGTATGGACATGTTTTCATCTTTCTTGCTTATATACCTAGGAGTAGAGTTTCTCAGATCTTAAACCCAGGTCTGTCTGACTGTGAGCCCTGCTTTCTTTCCTAGTTACTCAAGACCACTTTTCCACCTTCCATATAATTTCTGTAGAAGAATGTGGCTCTGAGACTTTTTACTTCAGCTTTATTCTTGCTTTAATGGGAAACTGAATGAATAGCAAGTAATTTTTGTCATTCTGTCCCTCACATTGCCCAGCACACTGCCTTTAAAAAGGAGCCAGAGTCTTGTCCATTTGTTTCTGGATTTCTTGCCCCAAGGGAAATTAAACCTACTTTGTGTTTTAAAAGCAATAAACAAGCCATGGAGGCCATTTGGGGAAAGGATGGATGTAAGGAAAAGGAGTGGGGGAATGGAGGAATGGATTTGGTGAGTTTCTGTGAGATACTGTCAATTTGTTCTCTAACTGAAGGGAGTGCTTGTATTTATTTGTTGGGAGGATTCTGGGGAGCAGTTTTCTGTAGTGGAAAGAGCCTCACAGTGGGTGAGAGTGCTGTGTGACTGTGGATGGCTGTCAAGGGGACACTGTGAGCCGTCTGGAGTTACAGCAAAGGACCAGAAGGTAGCAATGCCACTGAATCGTAAATGGGATTGTAGTGACGACCAAGGATTGGGTCCATTCCCTGGTATTCTGGAGCCACATAAAATCCCAGGATCCATGTTAATCTTAAAGGTGATAGCCTCAATAATGACAAGAACTGGACCAGCTCTGCCAAACCTGGCCATTTCAATTTAGAAAAAAAAAATATATATGACTTAGGTGCTGAAAAGGGACTAGTTATACTAGTTTTAAGTTTACAAAGGATGCCAATTTATAAGGAGTCTTAAGATATACAAGCCATCATGCTTTTAAATCGGGTTAAGTTGCACTATTATTGGCTGTATGATTTCCCTAATTCTGAATAAATGATAGCTGATAGGGGAATTTTACTGAGCCATAGGGAAAACGATTACGAATGTAAGGACCATATTACATTTCACAGTGTCCAGATGTGAAAATGGGCAGCCATACTCATAGCTTTTTCTCCTAGGCCATTGGAAAGCCATTTTTAAATCAGGAAATATTTAAATGAAACTTGTTCAGCAATGGATGTTTAACAAGTTACATTAAAATGAACACAACTTTCAATGCCTTTTTTCTTCTTCGAAAGTTTATTTTGGCCTCAGTGTTTTTCACACATCTCATTGAAGGTACATATGTGTATATATAAACAGTCATTTTGAGAAAACAATAATAGGTTATTAATTTACTGATTTCCTACTAGCTCTTGATACTTGCTGGATACATTTACATACATTTTTTCCTTCTTATTTTTACAATAAAAGTTTTTGGTGAATATTACTTTCATCCATACATTGATAAAAAACAAATAAAAAACTAGGGGCTCAGAAGATCAAGGAAAAGGCCAAGAGTATCTACTATCTACTCATACATAGAGTAAGTGGTCAAGTTAGCTTTTGGCCTTGGTCTTTCCACCATGTTTTGCTCTGGGAAATATCAATTATGATAATAGTTCAAACTGTACTACTGAACACCTGCAATGTGCCAGGTACCAGGCTTCGAGTGTCAGGGATAGAGTTGTTCTAGCTGAATCCTCCCAGTTGTCACTTAAATTTTAACTGTCATCAGCCATTTCCCTCTCATCTCTTCCCTGGCTACTTATTTCTTCCTTCTCATCCTCCTGTTATATGCCGTCAGCACCACTGCCTTTTTAATGGTATCCTAACAGTACACTTCCTGCTCAAGATGTTCTAATAAAACAAGTTATAGATGACATAAAACAAGCAAAGACAAAAATAAAGAGGCAGTGAAAATTTATCATTGCATTTACCAGGCTTCCTGGGAATGGCCGAGTGTGAAGGTTGAACACAAATTTAAGATTTAAGGAGCTTTAAGGGGAAATGTTAAGCACTATATGGACATTGGTATATTTTAATGCCACAATCAACCAAAACATATCCATAAGACTTTTAAAGTCTTAATGTAATAAAATATACAGAAATGCAATGTAGATTGAAGATAGATTCAGCAAGTGAAAAATGCCAGAATCATTTAAGGAATTAAACCTAAATTCATTCTAAATCACATGCATTCACTCTTATAAATATGGAAACCTGGAAGAAACTTATTTCTTGATTAGATTTTGGCCATACACATAAACACCAAGAAAAATCAACTGAAAATGTGAATGTGGGGCACTATTTCTTAAAACTTTCTTTTTAAACCTTACACATGCAAAAAGAAATGAAGGAAGGAAGGGTGGAAAGGAGGAACAAAGGGAGGAAGAAAGGGAGAAAGGAAGAAGAAAAAAAAGAAATAAAAACACAGCCAAACAAAAACCCTCAAATGCCAAAAATAAACCAAAGTGAGACATCATGTAAAATATTTCTTCCTTCTACACTAAATGTTTTTGTGGGATAAGTCAGCTTAAAAGAATTCAAGTTCTGTTTTGATTTTCACCACTTACATGGCCTACTCCAGGGACCCATGCCTTGCCCAACTTAGGACCAAAATCCTGAAAATAGAGTAAGCATTTGGTGTGTACACCCCCGCTTGAAGAGGAATGGAAGCAGTAAACTCTAAAATGAGACCAAATGTTTGGAATGGGTCTATAGATGAGAGCTGTGTCTGAAACTGTTTATTTTTTTCTGATTTGATAATTAAATTTTATGCCATATGTTATTGTATACTAACAATTAATTAGTCTTGTTTAAAAGCAAATGCTTAAAAATTCTCATTTTTTTATTATTTTGTTTTCAATAATTCCCATGCTCCATCATTTTTTATGTTTTTTTCATTAGTAGAGACAACATTTTATATAGTAACAAAATTATAAAAACACTTCATTCTCATTTTGCATTGGTTTAACCTCTTATCTAAATGTGCAACTGTTCTTCATTATTTTATTACTTACAAGTGAAGAGGAACTAAAAAGCCTCTTGATGAAAGTGAAAGAGGAGAATGAAAAAGTTGGCTTAAAGCTCAACATTCAGGAAACTAAGATCATGGCATCTGGTCCCATCACTTCATGGCAAATAGATGGGGAAACAGTGGAAACAGTGTCAGACTTTATTTTTCTGGGCTCCAAAATCACTGCAGATGGTGACTGCAGCCATGAAATTAAAAGACGCTTACTCCTTGGAAGGAAAGTTATGATCAACCTAGATAGCATATTCAAAAGCAGAGACATTACTTCACCAACAAAGGTCCATCTAGTCAAGGCTATGGTTTTCCCTGTGGTCACGTATGGATATGAGAGTTGGACTGTGAAGAAAGCTGAGCGCTGAAGAATTGATGCTTTTTAACTGTGGTGTTGGACTGCAAGGAGATCCAACCAGTCCATTCTGAAGGAGATCAGCCCTGGGATTTCTTTGGAAGGCATGATGCTAAAGCTGAAACTCCAGTACTTCAGCCACCTCATGCAGAGTTGACTCATTGGAAAAGACTCTGATGCTGGGAGGGATTGGGGGCAGGAGGAGAAGGGGACGACAGAGGATGAGATGGCTGGATGGCATCACCGACTCGATGGACATGAGTCTGAGTGAACTCTGGGAGTTGGTGATGGACAGGGAGGCCTGGCGTGCTGCAATTCATGAGGTTGCAAAGAGTCGGACATGACTGAGCGACTGAACTGAACTGAACTGACACACATTTTCCTTCATGACTGTTTCCTTTAGTGAAAGAGGAATGCATTGAAATGATCCAAGTCAATCCAAAAGGATTCTTTTTTAAAAAAATACAGAGTTTCTCTGCCTGTGAAGAGAGCATCACATTGACTTTCCTTAGCAAGTTAATATGGAGTAGTGTTTTGGACATAATTAATCAGGGATGGTGGAGAAGGCAATGGCACCCCACTACAGTACTATTGCCTGGAAAATCCCATGGACGGAGGAGCCTGGTAGGCTGCAGTCCATGGGGTCTCGAAGAGTCAGACATGACTGAGCGACTTCCCTTTCACTTTTCACTTTCCTGCATTGGAGAAGGAAATGGCAATCCACTCCAGTGTTCTTGCCTGGAGAATCCCATGGACGGGGGAGCCTGTTGGGCTGCTGTCTATGGGGATGCATAGAGTCAGACATGACTGAAGTGACTTAGCAGCAGCAGCAATCAGGGATGGAGTCTATTATATGTTTGGTATTTCATTTACCAGTACCTTAATATACTTGGCTTTCCTGGTGGCTCAGATGGTAAAACATCTGGCTGCAATGTGGCAGACCCAGGTTTGATCCCTGGGTTGGGAAGATCCCATGGAGAAGGAAATGGCAACCCACTTATGTACTCTTGTCTGGAAAATCCCATGAACGAAGAAGCCTGGTAGGCTACAGTCCTTGGGGTCGCAAAGAGTCAGATATAACTGAGTGACTTCACTTAATATACTTGAGATTTTCGTTCTTTTTTTTTTTGGCAGGGGGATTTTATTTCTTTTCTACACTGTTGACCTTTCTAATCATTCCCAATTAACATTTAACATGTAATTTTTTTCTTTTTAATTATGATGACATTGAGAGAGTATAGGCTATATGATTGTTTTGGAACAATTGTTAAGGAGGTACTTAAAAATAATTTAAAGTTTGCAAGTGTATTTTTAAAAGAAACCTTCAAAAAGTTATATACTTCTGCATATAGAAAAATGCTTATATTATGTGTATGTTTCAATCACAAAGTGAACAGACCCACCCAATTCAAGAGATACAGCATTGTCAACATTCAATAATACTCCCTCCTGCCCTGGGTGTTCTTTGGAAGGAATGATGTGACATTATCCTGGCTTCTAACACCAGAATAGTCTTCAGTGTTTTTAAAATTACCTTCTAGCATAATGATATTTAGGTCTGGCTTTTTTTACTCACCATATGCTTGTGGAGTCATTCATGTTCTTTGTAGACATTGTTTTCATTTTGTAGTGTGTAGCCTTTTATGGTGTGATAGTGGCTTATTTAATTTTTTAATCATTTTTACTACCTGTGGGACTTTAAATTGTTTCCAGTTATTAGTTATTCCAATTAATGCTACTGTGGATATTCTACTACCAATACTATGAATATTCTTGTACATATCTTCTCATAAACATGGGCACCTTTTTGTATTGAGTATATACCTAGGGGTGGAATTGTAACAAAGGGTGTGCACCTCTTCACTCAGCTTCACTAGATATTGTCGGATGGTGTTTCAAAATGGTACCAGTTTACATTTTTACCAGCAGAGTATTGGAGTTGCAACTGTTCTGCATTCTCAGTATCACTTGGTATAGTCTTTTAAAAAAGATTACCCATTCTTTTTGTGTAGAATGATAACATAATTTTTTAATTAAATTTGCATTTCTTTGGTGATTAATGAAGTTGAGGACCCTTTACTATATTAAGTATGTATTTGAATATCTTCCTCTGAAGTGTCTATTCCAGTCTTTTGCTTTTTCTATTTTTCTTGTCTGTTTCACATGATTAGAAGTTCTTTTTATATTTGAAGTGTAAACCCCTTGTCAATTACATATCAATTACCTTCTCTATCTTGTGGCTCACTCATTCACATAATTAATAAAATATTTTGTTGAAAATAAGTTTTAAATTTTCATGTAGTCTACCTAATTAATTTTCTTTTATGGTTAGTGCTCTTGGTGTTCTACTTAAGTAGTCTTTGTTACTCTAAGATCATGACCACATGACCTTTCATCTTTAGATCTGCAATCTACCTAGAACTGATTTTTCTCTGTGGTATGAGGAAAAACCCTAGTTCCTTGTTTTCCATATGGATAACTAATTCTTCCAGCTCCATTTAAGAAGTTTTTATTCCCTTCTCTTCAGTGCCACCTTTTTCATAAAGCAAATCTATCCCAAATGTATGGGTCTGTTACTGAACTTGTGTTTTGTTCCATTGGTCTGTATTTGCCTATTTGTGCAGCAATAAAACCTGCCTTAATTAATATATCTTAATAATGTCTTGATGTTCAGTTAAATAAATAAGGGTAGTCCTCTAATTTGTTTCTCCATCATTTTTTGTAGATATTCTTGGCTATTTAAATGTATATCCATTTGAGAACCAAATAATCACAAAAAATCCTATTTGAATTTTATATGTTTTGCATTTGAGTCTAAAGATTAATTTGGAAAGAACAATATGGGATCTTTCAGACCAATAACTCAGTGTTAATATGTTTAAAAACTTATTTGAGTATTCTTTATTTTCTTTAAACAATATTTCACGTCTTAGTCTCTTTTGGTAGAGAAGTCTTCATAATATTTTTGTTGGGCAGATGTTCATTTTATTCATTTGTTAGGTATTAGAAGCTTTTTGATTCTACTGTAAATCATTACTTTCAAGATTTTATTTTCTAATTATAGTCGTTGATTTATAGAAATAGACTGATTTTTATATTGATTTTGTATTCAGTACCCTTGCTAAATTCATTCATTAATTCTAAACTTTATTAATAGTTACATATTCTTTTGAATTATCTGTATAATTATATCTATCATAGTCTACTTTAATATTTTCTGGAAGAGTCTGCATAATATTGGTGTAATTTCTTTCTTAAAAACTTGGTAGATTTCACAGGTGAACATTTCTGGTCTTGGCATTGTCTTTGTGTAAAGAGTTTTAATAGTCATTTAAATTCTGTATTAGGTATGGAAATACCCATTTTTTCAATTTCTTACATGAGTTTGGTAAATAGGTTTTTTTAAAAAATCTTTTTTGTTGATTATTTTTAGGAATTTGTCTATTAATATATTTTTTAACATTTATTGGTGTAAAGTTTTCATAATCTCTCCTGCTGTGACACTTATGATGTCTATGTGCTATGAAGTAGCTTACTTTTTTTCCATTTCAATCCTGGCCATTATCTTTTTATCAATTGTATTCATGTTTAAAAGATCCAGCATCTGGTTTTTCTGATCTGATCTGCTGTAAGCTTTTTTATTTCACTTACTTCTGCCCTCATCTATCTTGTTTCCTGTATTTTATCTTCAATTGCTTTCTTTTTCCGGCTCTTTGACATGGAACTTAGATCATTAGTTTAGTCTTTTTCTTTTCTAATGTACTCCTTTAAGGCTATAAATTTCTGTTTAAGCACAATTTTGCTGAATCTCACAGATTAGATTTAAAATATTTTCTATTTTTCATTGTGATATCAACTTTGACCCAAGGGCTATTTAGAAGTATATTGCTTAATTCCTAAACATTGGAAGACTTTCTACTATTTTTAGTTGTTGATGTCTAGCTTAGTTCCCATATAGTCAGAACATATCTTCTGTATGATTTTGACTTTTAAACTTTGTTGATGCGTTATTTATTTTTTCCTGTAGATGGTCATATTTTTTAGCAACTTTACTGAAATATTTTCAGCTGTTGATGTTTTGTTAATGCACAGTGTTTTGTACACACTTGAAAATAATGTGTATTATACATTTTTTCAGTGTCTTTACTTGTCAAGTATATATCTTTGAGATAGAAATTTTAATTTACCTTTGGGATGAACAGTTTTTTCTGAGACATAAAGTGGAACATTTAATTTACTTTTTAAATCTGTGTATATTTAAAGCAGGTGTCCCACCATGAACTTAGGAAGGTCGTATATGGAAATGGTCATGGAGATTTTCACAAGAGAGTCGTATTCTATTCAGTACTCTAAATTGAAATTATCTTTGATCACATCTATGTTTTTGTTTTCCTCTGATCAGTTGACTGATCTGATAGAGAGCTGTGTGAACATTTTAGGAAAGCTAGCCTTGTTCTGGATTTTGGCTTGTTACTTAAGACGAGTTAACGCTGGCTTCAAGAAATACCGTGATGTTGGACTACAGTGCTGTAATGTCTTGATAGGGATTAGAATGCAAAAATCAAGACTGAACAAGACTGAAGACAAAACCAAAACCTTGTTGTATGTTTTACCATGATTGGGAAGGAGTTCCCTTGAAGGGAGTCAGTGCTGTCTTTCGTTAATCCTGTAGTATGAAACGAGAACTTGAAAGGTGAATCTAAGAGAAGTAAGAAAGACTTCGATGCAAGTATGTGGGTGCAGGGAGTGATAGTTTTGGAGGAGGAAAGTGCAATGGTTTGATGAACATTATTTCCCTTACATCACATGCTGCTTCTTCTCAATGCTGTGTTAAGTGCTTTCCTTTTTCTTGAGCCAGTAATGGCAGAGTGTAGTAGAAACTATCAAATCAAGAAGGCAAAAATGCACCAGGAGGCATTCAAAATATTATCCCCATTACCTTTCTGAAGCTTATATTGTGATTCACCGTTGTGACTGTTGAGCCTTTGGTTTTTCAGGTTGGAATTCTAACTAATAAAGACTGGTTTACTTTTCTTTTCAGCTTCTAATCTATAGAATGGGACCCTTAAAACAACTGGTCTGCTAGGTATGTAATTGAGAGTAGCAAAGTGATTGCTAAACTTTAAGTGGCTCAAAGACATTACTTTCTTAGCATATTTGAGTTTCCAAACACATCTTTGTTGGCAAAAGGTGAACAAATATTAAAGCTAATTATAATAAAAATAATTCACAAATGCTTTCAAAAGCAAGGTGTATAATAGCTGGAAATATATACTTAATTTTTTATATTCCTTATTAATTTATACTTGTAAATGGCTCTTTCTCTTCCCTGAATTCTGCTGCAGACTTGAAACATCAAGATGTATTAACTGCTAAATAATCATGAGTGTTGTAATAAGTTGAAATGTCAACATTATAATAACTACTAAGTTCAAAGGCAAGAAATTTCTTGGAAATTATTTCAAAATAGCATAAACATATTTAAGGTTATCTTGGAATACAAAAATACTTGAAATTATAATTATAATAAATTAAAATTATATTGCATAATTATTACATATTACATAATTATATAATAATACCTGCTGATTTGTTTATCTTGAAACATTTTACATTTACAGCTCATTTCTTTTTCTTCTCCAAAAATTATAGTATGCATTAACTTGTACCACTCAATGACTCAGTGACCTTCAAGTTTTCATTATTAGTATTTTACCAGAGGGTTAATGTGTACTTTTAAATGTTTTTGCATCTCATCACAGAAGTATGAAACAGAAGATGAATAATGGGAAAATTGATGTTAATGTCTCTGGCTCAGGATGTAAGCTGTTATTTGATAGCTAAATAGTCCAAAATAGTGGAACCTGGTGCTCTCTTACATGGTTACCTAATTTTTATGCCAGGTTTCATGTCACATAAAATATTTTCTGTAGATATTTTACATTTCAAAGTTGTGCATTAAAATATTCACTGTGTGGAAATCATAACAATAAATGTAAGTTAATGGCTTAAGAGCAATAGTTGGTGTTCTTAGTTCTTCCTTCTTTGAAAAAAGGAAAGTTATGACCTACCTAGATGAAAAGCAGAGACATTACTTTGCCAACAAAGGTCCGTCTAGTCAAGGCTATGGTTTTTCCTGTGGTCATGTATGGATGTGAGAGTTGGACTGTGAAGAAGGCTGAGCACCGAAGAATTAATGCTTTTGAACTGTGGTGTTGGAGAAGACTCTT
This sequence comes from Bos indicus, assembly GCF_029378745.1. Lineage (NCBI taxonomy): Eukaryota > Metazoa > Chordata > Mammalia > Artiodactyla > Bovidae > Bos > Bos indicus. The sequence continues at coordinate 119,968,173 of NC_091760.1, forward strand.
GAGAGTCCCTTGGACTGCAAGGAGATCCAACAAGTCCATTCTAAAGGAGATCAGCCCTGGGATTTCTTTGGAAGGAATGATGCTAAAGCTGAAACTCCAGTACTTTGGCCACCTCATGCGAGGAGTTGACTCATTGGAAAAGACTCTGATGCTGGAAGGAATTGGGGGCAGGAGGAAAAGGGGACGGCAGACTATGAGATGGCTGGATGGAATCACCGATTCCATGGATGTGATTTTGAGTGAACTCCGGGTGTTGGTGATGGACAGGGAGGCCTGGCTTGCTGTGATTCATGGGGTCGCAAAAAGTCAGACACAAATGAGTGACTGAACTGAACTGAACTGAATTTTATTCATCCCACATGTTTGTTTCTAGAATATTTAATGATTATTTCCTAGAATTTTGTTAATCTGTAAAGCAATTTTAGTTGTTGGTGGTGACAGAGCTATCACAGTCCGGAAGGCAACATATAATCCCTTTATATCAGAAATGGCACCAAAAAACATTAAGGAAAGGATGAGCTTTTTCTATACAATAATTGTTTTATTTTATACATGGAAATCATATCTGTAGTTATGCTGTTTGTGACTATGAAAATATAGTAAAAAATACATCAAAGCCTTTTTGACAAAATTTCATCATTCATGTTTGGTTTACATTAGTTTTAATGGCTCTCATAATACAGAAAAATTTTAGAATGGGTTTGAAAATAGGAAAACAATGTAAATAATCCCAAACAGAATGTTCTGTCATTGTAAAATGAAAATACTTAATGTTTTTCCCCTTTAGGCATATTCAAGTTCTAATTGTCATAAACTCTGCCCTTTCTTGTTCTTGATTTGGATGGGATCTGATGACATGGCATTTCTTAGAAAATATGCTTAGTTCTTTGCAGCAAAGAGGGAGTCCTATAAATTTTTCCTAAAAATTAAGGTCACAGTACATTGATAACTAACAAATGAAAATAGAACGTATCTTTTTATATTCACCTAGTTTAAAAATAATTACTATTCTAATCATTTATCTTATTTATAATATCACCCATTAAGCACTATGTATTTTTTGTCCTTAATTTATTGACATGATGTCAGCAACTGAGTGTTCTTCTCTTATCTAGACTGTCACCATTCTTATTTTTGAAGAGGAATGTCACAGATGGGACATATAAGTAGTCATTAAATAATTCGAGTCTTATTACCAGTTCTATTTTAACTTCCCGTGTGAACTAGGGTAAGGCATTTAACTTTTCAAGACCTTGAAACCGTAGTTTCCTCACTTGTGAAAAAGAGGAGTAAGCTCAACATTTCTCTGGTCCTGCCTGTTCTAAAGGTCTGTGAGTCTTGATACAATATTTCTAGCATGGCAGTCCAGTCTTAGCATTTTCATATTATTAATAGCAAGCAAGAAAATGACAGAGTGGATGTTGCTGAATGTGTCCCTAGCATCCATCCCTTCTTTCCTCTAGCTGAAAGTATTCTAATTTTGTTTTGGTTATCCTCACCTCCCTTTATACACACACACACACAAGAGGTCCAGAAGTGAGCTCTGATTAGTAAAGCAAATCAGAGGATTCCCACCTGCCAGCCTGTGATTAGTTCAGGAATAGACATGCATTACAATTTGGGGCACTGGGGTGTCTCAGGGATTTTTGAGAAACTTTTTCATTTATTATTTTTAAGAGAGACTAATTTCCCCCAAATTATGCATGGTTGGACTTATTGCACAGACTTACTATACACTTGAAGGCCAGTCACTATTTGATGCTAGCTGGGACTACAGTGGTGAATAAGCCCTGCCCTCCTGTGGGGGTTTCTCAGTTGAGGAGAGATGAGGCAGAAATTACAGAGGTACATCACAATCCTAAGGGGAAAGATCACCATGGGGAAACCAGAAAAGAAAAGCCTATACCAGGCTTCAAAATGCATTCAGAACAGGAATGTGGTTTTTCTGGTGGCTCAGATGGTAAAGAGTCTGCCTGCAATGTGGGACATTTGGGTTCGATTCCTGGGTGGGGAAGATCCCTTGGAAGAGGAAATGGCAACCCACTCCAGTACTCTTGCCTGGAGAATCCCATGGACAGAGGAGCCTGGTGTGCTACAATTAATGGGGTCCCAAAGAGTTGGACACAACTGAGCAGCTAACACGAAAGTGATTAGTGGAGAGAGATGTGATACAGTAGCTGTGGTCTGCGTTAGCCCTTTGGGGGTTAAAAACTTGAGCGCAAGATGTAAAAAAGCCTCAAACAGGCTTTGATGTCCAGATTCCAGTTTCTACAGCCTTCACACTCTCCTAGGGAGATGCTGGGTCCTGGACTAAGTGCTGGGAGAGACACTTTTTAATTGAACATATAAGAGGAAGGATGCAACTCTGGTTCTATTTTTGGCAGCTGAGGAAAACGACTATGACTAGATTGGCACAGTGGAAAGCAGGGCAGAAAATTAGGATCCTTGATGACATCATTAAGCTTCCAGAGTAGTTAATATTGGAAAGTCTTAACATTTTTAGAAACTCTGTTTTATTATTAGTTATTCTGTTTGAATTGTGTTCTGTTAATGACAGTTGTAATATCCATATACAATACATCGAATCTCATCAGAAAATGCATTTGGAAGTGCCTCTAGGAAGTAAAAAGTATTACAAAAATTCAAGGGCTAAATTGTCTAATGGAACTACTTCTCAGCAATTAATGTGCTTATATAAATGTATTTATCCTATTAATATTTACTGAGGCTTGAGATGTGCTGGGCACCATATTAGGAAGTTAACTTTAGGAAACATTCTAGTTAACTGATTTCCTTGAGACCCCACAAGGGGACTGAAACAGAGACAGACAAAAGACCAGGAATCTTGACTTTTTAAAAAATATACAACTAAAGGACTTTATTATTGGCTTTTTAGTACCCTAAGTTGCTTAGTCATGTGCGACTCTTTGCAAATCCATGGACTTCAGCTTACCAGGCTCCTCTGTCCATGGAATTTTCCAGGCAAGAGTACTGGAGTGGGATGCCATTTCCTTCTCCAGGGGATCTTCCTGACCCAGGGATCGAGCCTGGGTCTCCCACACTGCAGGCAGAGGCTTTACCGTCTGATCCACCAGGGAAGCCCTCACTTCTGGTAAAATGGACCATTAAAGTTAGGATAGGCTACTCATAAGACAAATGTCTTAAAACAGTCCCAGCTAAAAACAAGTTATTTTGCAATTCATTGACACTGTTCTAGAAGGGAAACTTGGTGATAGAACGGGCAGACTATTTCAAACCCATCATTCAGTTCAGTTCAGTCGCTCAGTCGTGTCCGACTCTTTGCAACCCCATGAATCGCAGCACGCCAGGCCTCCCTGTTCATCACCAGCTCCAGGAGTTTACTGAAACTCACGTCCATCGAGTCAGTGATGCCATCCAGCCATCTCATCCTCTGTCGTCCCCTTCTCCTCCCGCCCCCAATCCCTCCCAGCATCAGAGTCTTTTCCAATCAGTCAACTATTCGCATGAGGTGGCCAAAGTACTGGAGTTTCAGCTTTAACATCATTCCTTCCAAAGAAATCCCAGGGCTGATCTCCTTCAGAGTGGACTGGTTGGATCTCCTTGCAGTCCAAGGGACTCTCAAGAGTCTTCTCCAACACCACAGTTCAAAAGCATCAATTCTTCGGTGCTCAGCCTTCTTCACAGTCCAACTCTCACATCCATACATGACCACAGGAAAAACCATAGCCTTGACTAGACAGAATTTTGTTGGCAAAGTAATGTCTCTGCTTTTGAATATGCTATCTAGGTTGGTCATAACTTTCCTTCCAAGGAGTAAGCGTCTTTTAATTTCATGGCTGCAGTCACCATCTGCAGTGATTTTGGAGCCCAGAAAAATAAAGTCTGGCACTGTTTCCACTGTTTCCCCATCTATTTCCCATGAGGTGATGGGACCGGATGCCATGATCTTTGTTTTCTGAATGTTGAGCTTTAAGCCAACTTTTTCACTCTCCACTTTCACTTTCATCAAGAGGCTTTTGAGTTCCTCTTCACTTTCTGCTATAAGAGTGGTGTCATCTGCATATCTGAGGTTATTGATATTTCTCCCAGCAAACTTGTTTCCAGCTTGTGCGTCTTCCAGTCCAGCATTTCTCGTGATGTACTCTGCATATAAGTTAAATAAGCAGGGTGACAATATTCATCCTTGATGTACTCCTTTTCCTATTTGGAACCAGTCTGTTGTTCCATGTCCAGTTCTAACTGTTGCTTCCTGACCTGCATACAAATTTCTCAAGAGGCAGATCAGGTGGTCTGGTATTCCCATCTCTTTCAGAATTTTCCACAGTTTATTGTGATCCACACAGTCAAAGGCTTTGGCATAGTCAATAAAGCAGAAATAGATGTTTTTCTGGAACTCTCTTGCTTTTTCCATGATCCAGAAGATGTTGGCAATTTGATCTCTGGTTCCTCTTCCTTTTCTAAAACCAGCTTGAACATCAGGAAGTTCACGGTTCACAAATGCTGAAGCCTGGCTTGGAGAATTTTGAGCATTACTTTACTAGCGTGTGAGATGAGTGCAACTGTGTGGTAGTTTGAGCATTCTTTGGCATTGCCTTTCTTTGGGATTGGAATGAAAACTGACCTTTTCCAGTCCTGTGGCCACTGCTGAGTTTTCCAAATTTGCTGGCATATTGAGTGCAGCACTTTCACAGCATCATCTTTCAGGATTTGAAATAGCTCAACTGGAATTCCATCGCCTCCACTAGCTTTGTTCGTAGTGATGCTTTCTAAGGCCCACTTGACTTCACATTCCAGGATGTCGGGCTCTAGGTCAGTGATCACAGTTCATTCAGTTCAGTTCAGTCACTCAGTTGTGTCCGACTCTTTGTGACCCCATGAACCACAGCACACCAGGCCTGCCTGTCCATCACCAACTCCTGGAGTCCACCCAAACCCATGTTCATTGTGTCGGTGATGCCATCCAACCATCTCATCTTCTGTCGTCCCCTTCTCCTCCTGCCCCCAATCTTTCCCAGTATCAGGGTCTTTTCCAATGAGTCAGCTCTCCACATCAGGTGGCCAAAGTATTGGAGCTTCAGCTTCAATATCAGTCCTTCCAATGAACACACAGCACAGGACTGATCTCCTTTAGGATGGACTGGTTGGATCTCCTTGCAGTCCAAGGGACTCTCAAGAGTCTTCTCCAACACCACAGTTCAAAAGCATCAATTCTTCTGTGCTCAGCTTTCTTTATAGTCCAACACTCATATCCATACACGACCACTGGAAAAACCATAGCCTTGACTAGACAGACCTTTGTTGACAAAGTAATGTCTCTACTTTTTAATATGCTGTCTAGGTTGGTCATAACTTTCCTTCCAAGGAGTAAGCGTCTTTTAATTTCATGGCTGCAGTCACCACCTGAAGTGATTTTTGAGCCTCCCCCCAAATAAAGTAAGCCACTGTTTCCCCATCTATTTGCCATGAAATGATGGGACCGGGTGCCATGATCTTAGTTTTCTGAATGTTGAGCTTTAAGCCAACTTTTTCACTCTCCTCCTTCACTTTCGTCAAGAGGCTTTTGAGTTCTTCTTCACTTTCTGCCATAAGGGTGGTGTCATCTGCATATCATACCATCGTGATTATCTGGGTCGTGAAGATCTTTTTTGTACAGTTCTTCTGTGCATTCTTGCCATCTCTTCTTAATATATTCTGCTTCTGTTAGGTCCATATCATTTCTGTCCTTTATTGAGCCCATCTTTGCATGAAATGTTCCCCTGGTATCTCTAATTTTCTTGAAGAGATCTCTAGTGTTTCCCATTCTGTTGTTTTCCTCTATTTCTTTGCATTGATCACTGAAGAAGGCTTTCTTATCTCTTCTTGCTATTCTTTGGAACTCTGCATTCAGATGCTTATATCTTTCCTTTTCTCCTTTGCTTTTCGCTTCTCTTCTTTTCACAGCTATTTGTAAGACCTCCCCAGACAGCCATTTTGCTTTTTTGCATTTCTTTTCCATGGGGATGGTCTTGATCCCTGTCTCCTGTACAATGTCACGAACCTCATTCCATAGTTCATCAGGCACTCTATCTATCAGATCTAGGCCCTTAAATCTATTTCTCACTTCCACTGTATAATCATAAGGGATTTGATTTAGGTCATACCTGAATGGTCTAGTGGTTTTCCCTAGTTTCTTCAATTTAAGTCTGAATTTAGCAATAATGAGTTCATGATTTGAGCCACAGTCACCTCCTGGTCTTGTTACTAGGAAAATTCAGATATTTGGGCAAATACTTATTTGTTTCCTTTCAGTACATCATGTCTGAAACTCCCTTATGATTGATGAATATCTCATTGTTTTCATTACCACTTTCTCCAGTACACACCCTTTTAACCTCATGTTTTAGTTAATGTTAAACTTTCTCCATTCATTCAATCAACATTAACTTCCCACTGTATGCTGAGCATTATGGTGCCAGGATCCGAAAGTCCTTTTCACATCACTTCCTTCACCTTTCCCAAGAATTTCTAATAAATTGGCAACATTCTTTATTGTCTTTTAAGATCTTCATACTCCACTTTTGATCTTATCGTCTTCCACTCAATTTTAGGATATTTTTCTACTTTAAGTAGATTCTCCGGGTCCTCAAATATTCTTATTATTCAATCAACCATTCAACACCTTACTTTCAGAATACTTTTATTCCTGCTTTTCATAGTTAACTTCTTTTAAGTGCCCTATGTAGCTTAAAGTCTTATCTGTTTTGAGGAAAATTATTTTAATCCTAGGCTTTTGAACTTAAAATATTCGGTGTGAGGAGAAAGAAAAAACAGCTTTGGAAGACATGGACTCATAATATTTATCTACATACTCATTTTTTGATGTATATAAGTCAGATAATTATAGTGCATACCTTAAACATATACACTGCTGTATGTCCATTATATCTCAATAACACTGAAAGATAAAACCAGCAAACAAGAAAGAAAAATTAGCTGTGTACTCTCTTAAATCATTGCTTCCAGGTATAATTTAGTAAAACAAAAAAGGAATAAAAGAAATGGGACAACATGGAAAACAATGCAGTGTTAATAACTTGCCTTAATATAAGAATTATAGTGAAATTTAATTCTTCAAATAGAATTGAATACTTAATATATTAATAGTGGACTTTTTGTGATGAGATTAGGATTTTTTTGTATTTTTCAATGTAGTTTTCTACATTTTTTACTATAAACTATTATTTTGATTATTAGAAGATATAAACTGTGATATCTAACTGTTGCCTTATAATGGAGACAGAAACATTTTTATTTGGCAAAAGGTTTAATGATATAATCAGAAAGATGTTTAGTCTTAGTAGTTGATTATTCAGATATTGCTTTCACAAAAATGCCTTCCCTCTATTGGAGAATCCAAAATATCCAACCATAGGTTTTTATTTATATCCACTTGTTTATATGTATATATATATATATGTATGTATGTATATATATAAGAGAACTCTGCAGTACTAAAAACTCATGACATAAAAGCATGTTCATTGACATGGAAGTATATTAATGATATTTCATTCAGTGAAAAGAAGTATGATTTTGTTTTTCTAAGTAAAACATGAGGAGGACATATTAAAGTAGTAGCAGTGATTTTTCTCCTAGATAATTGAATTATGGGCAATTTTGATTCTGCCTCCTACTTTTTGTGTTTTATTAAGAATAGTATTTCATATGGAACAAAATACTTTTAATATGTACTCTTTAGGTTCTTGGCGTAAGAGAGAAATTACTTGAATTGATAGAAATTAACTGTGGTTAAACACAGGGCCATAAGAAAACTAGGAAAGCCTAGCAGCCTTTTCACTGGGTCCTAGATCCTCCACAACCAAGGTGTAAAATAAGCTTGAAAAGGTCAGTCAATTTAAAGGCAACAGCCGAGCTTGAGGTATCAGCCTTCCCTCTGTTCCCTTGACATTTGCCTACCATAGAGAGGTTATAACTGATGAGGCTGGCCATACTGGGGTGTGATGTACAGTGCTATTTGATAGTGTTCAGGCTGCAAGTCCTGGGAGGCATAAACCAGCCCTATGCTTGCTTTCAACTGATGTATCTGACTGCTGAATCAAATTGTTAATCAAATGTGAGAATGGAAACAAATGAGTCTCAGAAAGCAAGAATGCCTCAAGAGGATAACATTGACTGAGATTTAATGGTTCATATAGGTTGTCACTGTGTATATAGCTTCCCATTAAGACTCTGTGGCCTTATTCATCCCCTTCTGTATTCCATTCAACAATGTTTCATACACAAAGCCAATAATACTGGCTGAGCAACTTACTTGTGCCACAGACTCTGCTAGATGCAGTGAAGTGCAAACACATAGGTTAGCTGTCTTTACTTAGAAATGTTGCTCTTATTATTATCGTGTATATACTTCTATGATTTTTAACTTTATATTTATTCCTGTATCCATATCTATACCTCTTATTTCCATTCAAAGCTTTGAAGCTATTTTTCCATTTTATTTAGGCTCTCAGTACAATTGAAATGAAGTCTGATGTGTCTGATTCTCATTTGTTTGTTGGTTCTGGAAGCTTTCAGAATTCTCTATCCACTGAATTCAATAAAAATATCAATGTATATCTCTCTCTCTCTTTTTTTCTTGCTTAGAACTGGATGGGCCTTTTTAATCTAAAACTTGTATCTTTCTTGAGAGTGGGAAGTTTCTTCTGTGATTATTTAAAAAATTATTTTCCTACCTCTTTGAGCCTTATTTTGTATATCTGGAGTTATTTTTTAATATTTTAAATTTCTGTCTTGTTTTCATCTTGGAAGATGTATTCAATCTTATCTTCTCTATCACAAATTTGGTCTTTAGGAATGTTTTCTCTATGATTCAGCAGTTTTGAATTTTTATTAAAAAGTCTATGACCTACTTTCCAAGAACATTTTCTTCTTTGATTGCATCTTTTTATAGCAGTTTTAGTTTTATGGAGGCAGGTGTTGTCTAATCTTCTGACATTAATTTAGAATTATTTGTCTTCATCAGTATCACTGTTTTCCCCAGAGTTAAGTGTTCTGTTTTTTTTTTTTATTATGGTCCTGTTCTTTCATACTGTTCATTTTCCTCAGATTCTTGCTAACTCTGAGTTGTCCTTTAAAACTGATAAAGAATGAAGTAGTTTGATAATTTTGGGCACCTGCTACTGTGTTTCTTCTGCAATTGGTTAGGTGAGTTCACACACATGGTCTCTCCCTGGACTATTGGGGGCTAAATAAGGGCTTCCCATTAGAGTGTGTGGGACATAAATAGGTGAGTGCAGGCCCCCAAGAGGATGAAGTTAGGTGTCCAGGGTTATGTCAGGTTTTGTTTTGTTCATCTCTGGCCCTTGTACCCATACTGGGACTGCTTGACAGGATGGTCTGTCACTTTATTTAGAAATATCCATGCTGTTCTGGAGCCGTGCATTCAGAATCATTTTTTTCTCTTGCTCTGTTCCTTATCACGAGAAAATTGACTCACAGGCTGTTTCCTGGGTCTCATGAAAAATGGTTCTGGCTGGGATTGACCAATGGGACACAGAGGCGTCAGATGGGGACATGGAGGAGGGGGATGAAAAGCCTTTCTCCCCTTCCCTCAGCTTGCCTGTCTCAGGCAGTGTCTCAGGAAATAGCTTCCGCTTTTCCGGGGCAGGCCTTATCCAAGCTTCTACCTAGTGAGCTGATCATCTGCCATTAGGAACTCCATATCCACCCTGCTTCCTGCTTTTTCCCTCTATCCCTGCATGGCTTCTCAGCAATATAGTCCTCTGTGTGATCAATCACCTGCACGACATTCCCTCTAGTATAAATACTTTTTTTTCTGACTCCCTGGTTAGAGCCTGCTTTAGGGTGAGGACAAATTCCACAGCTGCACTGTCTTATGGGGATGATGAGAACCCTTAATTAATGTAGACATATTGTAGACATTTAAGAAATTTAATCTCTTGATGGTGATTGCCTCAGAGCCTGCCACTCCTCTTATGATTGTATACCCTCCATCAATCTGTTTTCTTACAGAAATCCTTTGAAAATTTTAGTCTCCTGAAAAGAGCATTTCTTATTTTCATTACCTTTATCAATTTCTTCCTCTTTTTCCCCCTCCATCTCCTCCCCTCCCCATCTCTCTCCCCCTCCCTTTCTTCTCCTCTGCTTCCCCATCTCCTCCTTCTCTTCCTCCACCTTCCCCTCTTCCTCTTCCTCCTTCCTTTTCTTCATCTTCTTTCCACTGGTAGTGTGCTTAAGGGCTTCTGGATTCAAACCCTGGCTCCACTAAATACTGATTTTGTGACTTGGCACAAGTTCCTTAACTTCTTTGTTCCTCAGTTCATTCACCTGTAAAGTGGGAGTTGCTGAGGATTAAATGAGATACATGCAGAAGAATGCTTGAAACATGGTAGTTGCTCAATAGAAATAAGCTATTATTATTTTAGATGCTGTGATTTGTATTTTTAACATTTTAATCAGATTTTGGGAGGGAAGGTTGCTAAAGCGTCTGAACTCAGTCCACAGTATGAACTGGAAGGAAGCACACAGCCTGATTTTGAACTTTTAGAATCTTATTTGTGCATGTTAGTTACTCAGTCATATCTGACTGTTTGCAACCCCATGGATTCTGGCCATGGAATTCTCCAAGCAAGAATACTGGAGTGGGTTTCCATTTCCTTCTCCAGGGATCTTCCCAACTCAGGGATCAAACCCAGGTCTCCTGCGTTGTGGGCATATTCTTTACTATCTGAGCCACCAGGTAAGTGCAGAGGAATGTTACTTAGAATATGATGAAACAGCATGTACAGAAGGATAAGTGAAAAGGAAAATGCATAAACTTGCTTTTGAGAAGGACAAGAAGACAGTGATTACAAAGAGCAGCCTAACAGTTAACACTTGCATGTGGTTGCAGAGTACTTTGGTCTCTAAGACTTGGTTTTCCTCCACTTCTGCTTCTTTTCCAGTTGTATTGATATTTATGCATTGAACCTTTCTTTTCTAGGATGAACTAAGGATTTTCTTTTCCAAGTGCAGTTTTAAATGCCTGGACTAATAATACATATTGGAATAATACTTCTTTATAATCATTTCTGTAATCTACTGAAATAAATCTTCTTTTCAACAGAACATAGAAAACATAAAACAAAAAGTTCTGTTTTCCCTAAGCCTGAAAAATTTTTTTTCTTGTATTTGTAAAAAAATGGCATTGTAAAACTCAATAACATAGGTTAAGCACAATCCTTTGAGGTGTTTTTACATTTTAATATTCAACTTGCAATTTCGTTTTAATTTAATTATAGGATTTAAGAGCAAAAGTTTCTTGAATGGATACCAGATTGATTATGTTACATTTCTTTCTAGAAAACTTGTCTTTCTATATAAGGAGATACATAGCCTTGAGTTTTTATTTAATTTCTCTCCATCTTTATCTTGATGGCAAGACTCTTCTTGGGGAGAAAGTGACAGAACAGATATTAATAGTCCCCTGACCAGGATCCCAGATATATTTAATGTCTGTGTGATTCTGACTTTATTAAGAAATTTCTATTTTACATAAAAAATACTTTCTTGCCAAGCATTTCATCAGCTACTACAAAAGTTACATTTCTTTGTTCCTTGTAATATTTTAGAATCTTAAGTTGCAAAGTTATTTCAAAACTGAAAGTAAGTTACAAGAAATGTATAAGGAAGCATTGTATTTTCAAATAAATGCAAAGTTCACACTGGATGTTGTAAAAGAAAAAAGACTTAAAGAAATTTGTTTTTTGATAGTGCCTATTTTAAAGTTACATTTTTAATATAATTTTTTAAAAGTTATATTTTACACATGAAGCATTCTCTAAATGATGTGCTTTTGGATTATGTCAATCGCCCTTTAAGTGAAAAAAGTGTGTAAAGAAAGGTATACAATCTAGAGACAACATGGAAAAAAATCTGTGTGAATTTCATGGTTTGTTGTTGTTTTTATTGCTCAGTGTTTGTTTAAAAGTATCCATACGATGAGGAACCAGTGATTCTAGATCCCATGGTATTATAACTGTAGGACTCTAAACAAATGAAAACGCATTTATTATGCTTTAAAAAGTACTTTACAAAAGGCACTATAAGCTAAGGAGTAACAGATTTGAGCATGGGAATAAACTTGACCAACTTTTTTTTGCTTGTTGTTCTTTAAAAAATTCAAAACTTGCCAAAGTGTACATCTGTTTATTCTACAGTGATTACTAATCTGTTTCTTAGTTCAGCATCCCTTTGGGTTTATGCACATGTGGCAAATCTGTCTTTTTTCATGAGAATGAGTGAAAACTTAATCTCAGTAATCCAAAAACAACTCTAGAAGTTGTCTATTTATTTGTGTTCAAAAGCCACAGCAATTTTAGCTTCAATTCAAGAATCCAAGGAAGGAAAAGAACACACTGTGCCTTAGGAAGTATCTGGGAGACTTTAGAAGTTTAGTGACCTATGCAGAATGCTTCCAGTGAAGTAGGTCCTAACAACTATTGGAAGACACAGTGGAATGCCAGAAACTGAAAAACTGGCAGAGTGATGATCCTTAAACAACCACTGCCATCTATTACAGTTGTCAATGCTATAAGCAAATGTTTGACAGCAATGAAATGAAAAATAAATTGTTCTAAGTAGGTATAAGTCCTTCTTCTTGATCTGTCTACAAAGTCAGGTTTTTTTTATGTGAAATTAACAAATAATATAATTTGCATATGACTGCATAGAGAAAAATATAAATAACTGCAGCAAAATATATTTTTAACACAATCTTAGCTGAATAAGACTAATGAAGTTTAATGAAGACTCTTCTATTCCTATACACAAAATGTCAATTACATCTATTCTTTCTGAAGAACAAGATCTCCAGAAACATTTACTTCAATAAAATGAGTTTATTAAGCCTAGGTTCTAAATAGCAGACAATCCAGAGACTAAATAAACAAAAATGCTCAAGGACATAGTGTTTATAAAACAGTATATTATATATTTAATTGAAGGAAAGAACTGATATTCCAGAAGGAGTTTTCAGGATTAAAGACAGTTGTAAAAAATAAAAATACATGTATGTATACATACATATGGGCTTCCCAAGTGGCGCTAGAGGTAAAGAACCCATCTGCCAATGCAGGAGACATAAGAGACCCAGGTTCGATTCCTGAGTTGGGAAGATCCTCTGGAGGTGGGCTTGGCAACCCACTCCAGTATCCTTGCTTGGAGAATCCCATGGACACAGGAGCCTGGTGGGCTACAGTCCAAACGGTTGCAAAGAGTCAGACATGACTGAAGGAATAGCAGACACACACACACACACACACATGAACACATATATCAAGGTTTGAAAAATATGGTAATATGAGAGCCAATGTTACTAAATATATACATATATTTATATATATATAATACAATATACACATAAATTTAACACAATGGAAATATGACAATAATATGATATTTTCATCATGTGGAAATGGGACATAGAGGAAGATTCAGAACCTTAGATCCTCTCCTGTGCACACACACACGGACCAGACACAAACACCTGCCATATTGAGTAATTTCTACGTTCTGGATGACATCCATAAAGAGTTATGTCTTTTTTTTACTTTGCAATGTTTTCAATATTTCTTTCTTTTATACTCCCATTTTGAAATGTTCATTGTATTTACGTATCACCTGCACTATTATTTGCTTAACACTTTTGCTTAAAATAACTTGCTTTTAAAACATAAGTTTATCAAAAGAGAAACCTCACTCTCTCTACTAAACGGATTGTACACTTTTCATAAATAGACAACAAAAACAGAATAATGACAATAAGTTCTTGTTAGATGTGGTTGCCCACCAAGTGTTCTGAGCATGAAGCCTGCTCTCTCTGAGTTAAACCTTAGGTGTTAAAGACTATCACCAAACTGAGACCTTTTTTTTCTCTAATAGTTGTAAAGGATTGAAGGAAAATGTAAAAGGAAACAATTTTCTTATTATAATTTTTAATATCATTATTTTCCTGGCTAGAGTATCATCTGGCATCAGTAGTCTCGCTTACTAAGTAAAATCATGTCAAATACCAATAGCATTGCTCACTGTGAGAGGCATTGCTGTTCTTCAGTGGCTGTTGCTATTTCAATTGGAGTGGGGTGCCTCAGTAAATGTGTTTTTCTACTTTCTTTAGTGGGCAGGGCATATAAATAATGTGGAGAGTGGGATAGTTAGTCGGACAGAGATCAAAAGAGTTTATTTATTAAAAACCTGCATCACTGGGGTGAGATTGGTAACTCCATGTATGAGATGTCATCAGTAATAGAACATCTCTTTTCTTTACTGCTCAATAATACCCCTGAACTGGAAGACAAACATGAACTTGGGATTGGAAGCTAATAAATGAGACACTTTTTCTAAGAGGCTGAGAGCAGCAGAGTTAATGAATTACAGATGAGGTTGTTTACATGAGTGAGGACTGTTTACTTTTCCTGACATCAGTTTTATCCTTTCCAGTAAGAGTAAGTTTGCTTGTGATGGAAATGGGGGAGGGAAACCAACATAGCTCTAAAACAATGTTTAATTTTTAAGAAAATGTGTACATCTTAGGAATGTTATTGCTGCCTTTTTCTACTTCTGTAGAAAGGTTAATTTATAGTTGACTCTTAATGCTTGATGCCTGATAGGAAATGTTTCTGAAACAATAGGATCTAGTTCAGGGACAAAGCTGGTATGGGCTTATGTGTGAGAGTGATGTGTGTGTTTGTTTCACTTTTTATACATCTGAGGAAAAAAATTAGAAATTATCAGGATAGTTACAGGGCTTAAGTATCAGGATAGGATTCTGCTTTCTTCTGCTTCATACTGTTAGAATTGGCATGAGCCAGAAAGGGGCAGCTACTGAACTATAGCTCCTCTCACAGTTGGCTCTGAAAAACAGTGGTGAAAAGGAATCCCCAGAATAGACAAGACTTTAGGTGATCCATGTAGTTGCATGGAAGGAAGGATGGCCTGAGTGTAGATGTATCTGATTCATGAACTGTAGCTAATGGATTGATGAGATGGTCTTGGATTTGAAATGTACACATTTGGAAGGTTGGTTGCAAGAGGTCTAGAGATAAGGTATTATAGACAGACCTCTTATATGGGGCACTGACTGCAAAATATTTATGATCTACATCCATGATTACTATAGGGCTTCAAATATGTGAAGAAGGATCTTAATAATTAGGTAGAAAACTTGATTCATCATGGATATCAGTCAGCTTGGATATCAGTCAGCTTCTTATTGCTGGCACCCTGGTAACTCTTTCACAGGTCCATTGTGAAATGGTCATGGCATCAAGTCTGGAAGTTCTGTGTGTATTCAACATGCACCTGCTCTCAGCAAGTCTGATCTGGCTTCTAGACACTTAACTGAGTGTCTAACCTGAATGCAGCAAAGGGCAATAGTGGGTTTCTGCACCACTCATGAAGGGAACAGCTGGCCGCTACCTGCTCATCAGGGAGGAGTCAGCACTGGTCCACAAAGAGACAGAGTCATTCAGGAACACACTTTCTTTCCTTTCCTGCCTTCAGGGCTTCTGCCCACATGTTGGTCATGACTTACAGATTGCTATATCCATAGCATCCTCTAAAATATTACCTCTGTCCAGGGGACTCATTTAATAGTGAAGAAAGTGTGGCATTGGATTCATGCCCATTGAATTAATTCTGGTCTTACTTGTGCTCCATGCTCCCAAAACAATGATCTTGACAAAACAGTGTAATGGTCTGGGGAAGGCTCAGTTGCAGTGTCAGATAGGAAAAAATGCCCTGGGAGGTTTAGTACTGTTCTAAGGAATGCAACTCCAGTGTTCTTGCCTGGAGAATCCCAGGGACGGTGGAGCCTGGTGGGTTGCCGTCTCTGGGGTCACACAGAGTCGGACATGACTGAAGCGACTTAGCAGCAAGGAATGCAACAAACATCCTTAATCCAGAAGTTGGAATTTATTTATTTATTTATTTTTAATTTTATTTTTAAACTTTACATAATTGTATTAGTTTTGCCAAATATCAAAATGAATCCATCACAGGTATACATGTGCTCCCCATCCTGAACCCTCCTCCCTCCTCCCTCCCCATACCATCCCTCTGGGTCGTCCCAGTGCACTAGCCCCAAGCATCCAGTATCGTGCATTGAACCTGGACTGGCATCTCATTTCATACATGATATTTTACATGTTTCAATGGCATTCTCCCAAATCTCCCCACCCTCTCCCTCTCCCACAGAGTCCATAAGACTGTTCCATACATCAGTGTCTCTTTTGCTATCTCGTACACAGGGTTATTGTTATCATCTTTCTAAATTCCATATATATGTGTTAGTATACTGTATTGGTGTTTTTCCTTCTGGCTTACTTCACTCTGTATAATAGGCTCCAGTTTCATCCACCTCATTAGAACTGATTCAAATGAATTCTTTTTAATGGCTGAGTAATACTCCATTGTGTATATGTACCACAGCTTTCTTATCCATTCATCTGCTGACAGAAGTTGGAATTTAGTTCCAACTATGTAGTTAGAAGATTCTCGGAAACCAAGGATGAAGGTGAGATTGGCCTTTTTTCATTGTTTTGACTAATGATCCACTGATATGAATTTTTTCATATTCTCCACATGTCTCTGGGGTCTCTGAATTTTAAATTTCTGGAGAGGACTGCTTCTATCAGAAGACAATCACAGCTTTGATAAATTTTATGCTGCCTGGCCATTTTGGGTTCTAAATTCTTCTAAACTATTCATCCATCCTTGGACTTCTGGTTGGGTTCAGGCAATGAAGAGCCCTAGGCCGAGACTAGAGGGAGGAGGAAGGTAAGGTCAAGATATTGGTTTTCCCAGGCCCCTCCTATGAGTAGATTTAGGACCCCTTGGTCTTTCCTCTTCATCTTATATTTGAGAAACTTGAACTGAGAGGTGACATACTTTACCCAGAGGAATAATTTTAAAAGATTTTATTAGATCGAGCCACAGGTAAAATCTGAGTTAGGCCAGAGCTTGTAAACTGAAATGACATCCTGTGCCATCAAATGTCAAACAGGTGAGGGAAGGTGGCTTGATAAATAGCATGAATATCACATGAATCATTGAGAACTATAGAGGGCATTAAAGCTCAACATTCAGAAAATGAAGATCATGGCATCTGGTCCCATCACTTCTTGGGAAATAGATGGGGAAACAGTGGAAACAGTGTCAGACTTTATTTTTCTGGGCTCCAAAATCACTGCAGATGGTGATTGCAGCCATGAAATTAAAAGATGCTTACTCCTTGGAAGGAAAGTTATGACCAACCTAGATAGCATATTCAAAAGCAGAGACATTAGTTTGCCAACAAAGGTCCATCTAGTCAAGGCTATGGTTTTTCCTGTGGTCATGTATGGATGTGAGAGTTGGACTGTGAAGGCTGAGCGCCGAAGAATTGTTGCTTTTGAACTGTGGTGTTGGAAAAGACTCTTGCGAGTCCCTTGGACTGCAGGGAGATCCAACCAGTCCGTTCTGAAGGAGATCAGCCCTGGGATTTCTTTGGAAGGAATGATGCTAAAGCTGAAACTCCAGTAATTTGGCCACCTCATGCGAAGAGTTGACTCATTGGAAAAGACTCTGATGCTGGGAGGGATTGGGGGCAGGAGGAGAAGGGGATGACAGAGGATGAGATGGCTGGATGGCATCACTGACTCGATGGACGTGAGTCTGAATGAACTCCTGGAGTTGGTGATGGACAGGGAGGCCTGGCGTGCTGCGATTCATGGGGTCGCAAAGAGTTGGACACGACTGAGTGACTGATCTGATCTGATCTGATCTGATAGAGGGCATTAGGCTTCCCAGGTGGTGATAGAGGTAAAGAATCCACCTGCATATGCAGGAGACATAAGAGATGCGGGTTCGATCCCTGAGTCAGGAAGATTCCCTGGAGGAGGGCATGGCAACCCACTCCAGTATTCTTGCCTGGAGAATCTCCATGGACAGAGGAACCTCGCAAGCTACAGTTCATAGGATTGCAAAGAGTTGGACATGACTGAAATGACTTAGCATGCATGCACATAGAATGCATTATCTTCTATCCAAATACAGTGCTTCTGCTTAGCATTAGTCAATTGCCATAACTTTGGGAATGTAGGGGCCAGTGGTGCCATGTTGAGTTTTTGTGAGAAGCCCAAAATCCAGATTTTTAATTGACTTACAATATTATATTCTATTAAGATGTACAATAAAGTAATTCAATATTTTTATATATTGCAAAATGATCACCTCATTAAATCTAGTTACCGTCTGTTACCATACAAAGTTATTACAATATTGGCTATATTCCCTATGCTGTATGTACATCTCTGGGACTTACTCATAACTAGTTTATACCTCTTAATCTCTCTCACCTATTTCTCTCATCCACCCAGTGCCTTCCTCTCTGGCAGTCACTGGTTTGTTCTCTATGAGTCTGTTTCTGTTTTTTTATATATATTTTTAAAATTAACTTAGAGTTCATTTACAATATTATATTAGTTTCAGGTGTACAGCATTGTGATTCAATATTTTTATAGATTAGACTCCATTAAAAGTTACTGCAAGATAATGTCTATAATTTCCTGTGGTACATAATATATACTTGTCATTTATTTTATGCAGAGTAGTTTGTACATCTTAATTCCATCTCTAACTTCCCTTATCCTTTCCCTCTCCCCTCTGGTAACCACTAGTTTGTTTTCTGTATCTGTGAGTTTGTTTTGCATATACATTGGTTTGTATTAACTTTAGATTTCATATTTAAGTGATATCATACAGTGTTTGTCTTTATTTTATTGTGAGTGGATGTTGCATTTTGTCAGATGTTTTCACTGCATCTCTTGAGATGATAATGTGATTTTTATCCTTCTTTTTGTTCATGTGATATATCACAATGATTGATTTGTGAATTTGCACCATCCTTGTATCCCTGGAATAAATCATCCTACTTGATCGTGGTGTGTGATCATTTTTATATATTGTTGGAATCAGTTTGCTACTATTTTCTGGAGGATTTTTGCACCTATGGCCTATAATTTTATTTTTTGGTACTGTTTTTATCTGGCCTTTGTATCAAGGTAATGGTGGCCTCAGAGTAAGTTTGGGAGTGCTCTGTCCTCTTAGATTTTTTAGAACTATTTGAGAATGATAGATATTATACATTTACATGTTTTGCATAATTCCCTTATGAAGTTGTCTGGTCTTGGACTTTTGTTTGCTGAGAACTTTTTAATTATAAATTTAATTATATTACTAGCAAACAGCATGTGAAAATTTGGTGTTCATATGCAAGTTTTTACTTTGGGACAAAAACCAAAATTTATCATAATACAAACTTTGAAAAATAATTTTATTTTTTGCAAATAAAATGTGCCATATATTGTTTTTTTACATCATAATAATATTTGTATGTATATTTTATTTTGTTTTGTTGCTTGTTTAGTTTACACACCAATTTTTCATGAGGGACCATGTTGCTGAGTTAGACCCTCATATTGAGTACTCTTTCAAGACTAATTCCATATTGGTCTTTCATTGCAATGTTGTGTGAATTTGCTGTTTTATGCAGATATGTTGTGGGAAAGGTAAAGTCATGCACATTTTATAAAATTCAGCTATCCTTAATTAGGTTGATTAATAATTACTAATTGCTTCTCTTTGGAAATCTCACTTTCCCTTTTTTTCCAAAATAAAATAAGAGTTGTGATTGTTGCTCTTCATTTTTACTTGTTAAGAGATGTTTTGAAAAATAAGACATTTCTTTTCATTAAGATATTTTATTTTCTCAGCCACAAAGTAATGAGGCCTGAATTTGTATAATAGAAACATTTAATCCAGAGTAAACATTGTATAGATGAGTTTATATAGTATAAATATTTGATATAGGATAAAGACTGGGCTTCTCTGGTGGCTCAGTGGTAAAGAATCCGCCTGTCAATGCAGGAGACACGGTTTAATCCCTGGGTCTGGAAAATCCCATGGGGAAGGAAATGGCTACCCACTCCAGTATTCTTGCCTAGGAAATTCCATGGACAGAGGAGCCTAGCAGGCTACAGTGCATGGTGCTGCAAAAGAGTCAGACATGACTTAGCGACTAAACAGCAACAAAAGATTGAATAGTTTTTATTCATTCAATAAATATTTATTGCATATCTAGTTTGTACAGTTTCTCTTTTAAGTATTTTCTATATATCTATGAATAAAATCTACCTTTATGAAACTTATATTTTGGTCAAGAGAAACACAAAAGAAATAATTTATGTGTATGGACAAATTCCATTGTCGAATACCTGGATTTTATTGTCTTCCTTCAAAGAGTGCTTGTGGATCAGCTTCATTTTTCCAAGCCTAGTTTTAAGTTTTGTTAGGGAAGGTATAGAGTAGCCTTTATTCTAGAGCTAGTTGAATCCTATTTCCAAGGTGTGGCCTCTTTTGGGGTTTCTACTGAATGCACTGTGTGTTCATGGAGATCTCCCTACTCTGATTGGTCAGAACTGGAATGTCTCCTGCCCCTATCCCTACGCAAGCTATGGAAAATGTTCACCTCTAACTCCACGGTCATTGTCGCTTGTCCTTGTGGAGATTCACCCTATGCCTGCATGGCTTAGTAATCAGACAAAGATTCAAGACTCTCATGCAGATTTCTACTGCTCTTTGTCTTCCCCTCTACAGAGACTTGACTTCTTAACTCAAAGACTGCTATGCTTTACTTGGGAACCTTTCTTTGGGCCACAATCTTGAAAGTGCCTCCAGGCAGAAACCCAGAGCAATTGGAGAGCTCACTTCATTCGCTTTTCTTCTCTGAAGAAACACAGTCCTGAGCTGTTGTCAAATGTCATATATTTTGTCTAGTTATTCAGTGTCTTACTGTGGGAGGGCAAGTCTGGAATTCATCACTGTCATAGACAGAAGCAGAAGTCCCTTGGGACACTTGGAATATCACTTTCCTTACTATAGAGCAATTGACAATTTTTTTTAAATAGAAAATAAAATTCAGCAAAAACAAATTCCAAAAATAACCTAAGCAAATTTTCTGTACCTCGAAAATTACCAGGTGAAGCTAAAGTTGTCAAGTCATGATGAAAACTGTGGAATGGTCTAGGCAGGGTCCACAGAAGAGAGACGTGCAGAGCTCAGAGATAAATTTGAATAAAAATATTTTAAAATGATATAGCCAACATCATGTGTGCATGCACATGTGTGTGAGCATGCACTCCAACTTTGCTGAAGTGTAGTAATCTCATAGGAAAATAGGTGATGATAAGAGTAGAACTATAATTCAAGTCAACTTTAAGAGGGGTTAACAAACGGAATGTAGAGGACATTCTTAAGTGTTTGCACAAGCCACCAGTCTAAGAGGCTTGGAGATCAAGTAGGCATTTCCCTTTATCTGTTTGGGTCATTGAATCAATCCTAAAACACAGGGAGAGATGTCTGTTCCTGAAAACACTTTCTATTGCCAGTGCTACCCTCATCCCTAACTCTGTTTTGCATTTGTGATGTCAAACAGTAATAAACATGTCTTAAAATAGCATCATATCTTTCAATACAAATGTCTTTTAATGTACCCTTTGTTCCACACATAAATAAAGCCTGTAGGAACACTCACTCCATAATGTGCTGAAAGGCAGCCATTCTGGGAAAGAGAGAAAGACCCAGTAACTGTTTACAGATTCAGAGTAACATCAATAAGTGGAACATGTATCTCTTGTGACCCTTCTTATTTAGGGTTTCCCTTTCTCTGTCCAAGCCTGTTGCCTGCTTCCCTCTCTATCTTTTCTCTCTGTCTCACACACACACATGTATATGCCTTTAGTAATTTGGAACAACAGGAGATAACATAAGTCTATTTTCCCCACTCTCAATGCACTCTCTTCAAATCTACCTTTGTATAAGTAAGAGCTAGAATATAAGAGGAGGCATAATAATCAGTTCAAATATTCATCCTGTTCAGTATTTCTTCTCTGGTAGTGCAGTTGGCTTTCTGAGAGATGAACATTAAAATATAAGGTAAATTTCCAAACATCTTATAGCACTTAAATGACTTGTCATGGACTATCACCACTAAATTGCTAAGCATTTCTTATATCTACTTTGTAATTAATCAATACATTAAACTTGTGCTTAATTAATTTTACATCATTTTGAATAAATTATATATGACATTAAATCAAAAATGTTTAAGATGATATACCTCTCCCCCTTTGGCACTCAATTCTTTTCGTTCAAGGCAATCACTGTTACTTATTCTGTAGGTGTAATTTTCTAGAAATCATAAATACAAGCCTATACAGATATATGCCCATATATAATCATTTATGGGAAAGTGAATAATATGTGTAAATATATACATACTTTTTTATACAATGCTTTTCTCAAAATATATTAATATAATTGTTTTGACAAATGCACAGATGCAGGCATCTGCGTAGCATTCTTTTATATGAATGTATCTTGATTGATTTAGCTAGCCCGTATTTATGAGCTTTAGTTTATTTCAACTCTTTAACTATTATCAGTATTGGTGTGGTAAGTACTCGTATACAAAATTCAGTTTTGACATAGGCATGTATATAAAATGAATTTTAAAAGTGTGATTATTGTTATGACTGATATGCCAAATTGCCACCCAAAGATGTTGCATCAGTTTACATACCCATAAAAAATGCATGAGAGTGCTTGTCTCCTCATGCCTATGTAATGCAATGTACAAGCTTTTTGATATTTGGAATCAAGTAGGTAAAAAATGAGTTATCTTTTTTAGGTTTTAATTTTCATGCTTCTATTTTTGTAAATGAAATTGAGCATATTTTCCTATGTTTAAGAGCTGTTCCAATTTCGGATGATGCTCCTGCTGTAGGGTTGTTGATTTATTTGTATGACTTTCTAGTTGAGTAAATTACTTATTTTTTGTGATGTGTGTTGCAAAGATTTTCTGTAATTTTTTCACATGTGTTTCATTACTGATGATGGCATTTATTGCCATGCAGATATTTCTAACTTTTAAATAGTTGAAATTATCAGTCATTTCTTTTATGGCTTTTGGGTTTTGTAACACACTTAGAAAGACCTTTACTACTCTAAGTTTATACATAAATTTTCTCACATTTTATACCTTTCATGATTACAGTTTTCACATGTAAAATCTCAATCTTGTTGTTCACTCATTCAGTCATGTCTGACTCTTTGCAACCTGATGGACTGCAACACACCTGGCTTCCCTGTCCTTCACCATTTCCTGGAGTTGGCTCAAACTCATGTCCTTTGAGTCGATGATGGCATACAAACATCTCATCCTCTGTTGTCCCCTTCTCCTCCCACGTTCAATCTTTCCCAACTCCAGGGTCTTTTCTAATAAGTCTGCTCTTCACATCAGGTGGCCAAGGTATTGGGATTTCAGCTTCAGTATCAGTCCTTCCAATGAATATTCAGGACAGATTTCCTCTAGGATTGACTGGTTTGATCTCCTTGCAGTCCAGGGGACTCTTGAGAGTCCTCTCCAATACCACAGTTCGAAGGCATCAATTTTTTGGCTCTCAACTTTCTTTATGGTCCAGCTCTCACAACCGTACATTTTCATCAATCTTCTTTCCTCACCTCAAGCCCTTACATGAGGCAACCACTTAATGCTTTCTGTCTTTATGGTTTTGCTTTTTCTAGAAGTAATGTGAATGAAATTATATAGTACATAATCTTTTGTGTCTGACTTCTCTCACTGACATTTGTTTGTTTTTAATATTCATTCATTTGGTTGTATAGTAGTTATTTACTTTTTATTGCTGAGTAGTGCTCCATTTTGTGGATGGATATACCACATTTTGTTTATTTGTTTACTAGTTGCTGGATTCATTGGGTTGCTTCCAGTTTTATGCTGTTGTAATTAAGCTGGTCTACTATGAACATTCAATTGCTATTCTTTATTTGGACACAAGGTTTTGTTTTTCTTGGGTAAAATCTTAGAATTGGGGTGTTGGGTTGTATGATAAATGTATATTTAAGTTTAAAAAAATTGCTAAAATGTTTTCCAAATATGGCTACATTATTTTGCATTTCTACCAATAATATACGAGTGTTCCAGTTTTTCTACAACCTCATCAACACTTGGTATTGTCGCCATTTAAAATTTTAGCCAGTCTAGTGAGTGTGTAGTGGTATTTCACTGTGCTTCTAATTTGTATTTCCCTCATGACTAATTATGTTGAGCATCTTTGATTTGTTTATCTGTTCACTTCTTAAATTGAGTTATAAGAGTTTATATATTCTGGATGTGATTCTTTATCAGATAGTTTTCTCCCATTTTCTGCCTTGCCTTTTCGTTTTCTTAACAGTGTCTTTTGAAGAACAAAAGATTATAAATAAAGATATAATTATATAATTTTTATTAATTTAAAACCAAGAAATATTTACCTAACCTACAAACACAGAGATTTTCTTAAGTTTCTTTCTAGAGAAAGTTTATGATTAGGTCTGTTTCTCTTTTAGTTTATTCTTTTACATATGATGGGAGGTTAGGGTCAAATTTCTGGGGTATAGGTTTTGGATATATGGACATCCAACTTTTCCAGCACTATTTTTGAAATTGCAGTCTTTTCTTCATTGAATTGCTTGGCACTTTTGAGGAAAATTAATTAATTATATATGGGTGGGTCTGTTTCCGGGTTCTTCATTGTATCTGTTTATCTATTGCTGTCCTTATTCAAGTAAAACACTATTTTAATTATTGTAGCTTTATAATAAGTCTTGAAATTAGTGTGTGTTCCTCATATTTATTTTTTGAAATTATTTTGGCCACTCCAGTTCCTCTGATTTCATATAAATTTTAAAATCAACTTATTAATATTGTGAGAAAAGTTTAGCTGTACTTTTACTGGGAATATATGTATAGATCAATTTGATCAGGACTGCATTGGGAGATCAATTTGGAGAGAAATGACATCTTAACATATTGGCCCTTTTAATTATAAGCTTGTCATGCCCTTATATTTTAGGTCCTCTATAGTTTTTCTCAGTGTTGTTTTATGGTTTTCAACATGCAATTTTTACACATTTTATTAAATTTATTTTAAATATTTATATTTTGGGGTGTTATTAAAAATGGAATTTAAACATTTCAATCTAAGATTGCTTGTTGCTGGCATAAAGAAACACAGCCTATACTTGTGTAACCCAACCCTGCCAAACTCCTGATTTTGTTTTAGTGTCTCTTTTTGGTAGATTTATTAAGATTTTCTACATAGAAGATCATGCTGTCTGTAAAATTTCACCTCTTCCATTCCAATATGTGTGTCTTATTTTTTTATTACCTTACTGTTGTTCACTGTATCTAGAGTACAGTGGTGCATAGATGTGGTAAGAATGGACATTCTTTCATTGTTTTTGATTTAGGTAGAAAACATTCAGTTTATTGCAGTGAGATAAGATGTCAGCTATGAGTCCTTTGTAGATGTCTCCTATGAGGTTGAGTTTCTATTCCTAGTGTGCTGACAGTTTTTTTTGTGATTGGATATTGCATTTTAATATAAACATGTTTCCTTCATCTGTCTAGATGATCATATACATGTTTTTATTAAATGGTGAGTTATGTTGCTTGACTTTTGAATACTACAGTACTTTCCCCAGAATAAAACACAATTCAACATAATATATTGTCTTTTGTGTAAATTTCTGGATTCTAATTGCTTTGACTTTTTAAAGATTTTTTTTTTTTTTTGCTTATGTTCATGAGAGATGTTTATCCATAGTTTACTTGTAATGTCTACCTGCATTTGGTATCAGGGTGATATTCACCTCATAAAATGAATAAGGTAGTGTTTGTTCCTCTGCTTGTTTTGTGGAAGATTGAAAGTATACTTGGCATTACTCTTCTCTAAATGTTTGAGAGAATTTATCAGTAAAACCATCCGGACCTAGATTTATAATTGTGGGAAATTTTATTTTATTTTTTAATTTTATTTTATTTTTAAACTTTACAATATTGTATTAGTTTTGCCAAATATCGAAATGAATCCACCAAGGTATACCTGTGTTCCCCATCCTGAATCCTCCTCCCTCCTCCCTCCCCATACCCTCCCTCTGGGTCATCCCAGTGCACCAGCCCCAAGCATCCAGTATCGTGCATCGAACCTGGACTGGTGGCTCGTTTCATACATGATATTATACATGTTTCAACGCCATTCTCCCAAATCTCCCTACCTTCTCCCTCTCCCACAGAGTCCATAAGACTGATCTATACATCAGTGTCTCTTTTGCTGTCTCGTACACAGGGTTATTGTTACCATCTTTCTAAATTCCATATATATGTGTTAGTATACTGTATTGGTGTTTTTCTTTCTGGCTTACTTCACTCTGTATAATAGGTTCCAGTTTCATCCATCTCATTAGAACTGCTTCAAATGTATTCTTTTTAATGGCTGAGTTTGCTAGATACAGGGATATTTATCTAGGTTATTAATTTCCTCTTGAATGAGCTTTGGCAGTTTTTGTCTTTCAGGCCACTTTTAATAGAGTTTTTCACAATGCTAATTAT
The DNA here is from genome assembly GCF_029378745.1 of Bos indicus. Taxonomy (NCBI): domain Eukaryota; kingdom Metazoa; phylum Chordata; class Mammalia; order Artiodactyla; family Bovidae; genus Bos; species Bos indicus. The sequence goes on from NC_091760.1 coordinate 119,994,703, forward strand.
TATCATATTAATGTTTGTAAGATCTCTGTAGTAATATTTGTCTTTTATTTCTGATGTTAGAAATTTTTATCTTTCTCTTTTTTAATCAATCTGGCTATAAGCTTATGAATTTACTGATCTTTTTAAAGATCTTTTTTTAGATTCATTGCTTTTCTTTTTCTGTTTTTTAAAATTTTATTCACTTATTGTCTTCTTTTATTTCCTTTCTTATACTTTGACTAGGTTTAATTTATTCTTCTTCCACTTTAATTTATGCATTCTTCATAAGGTAGAAGTGTGTAGGTCATTTATTTCAATCCTTTTTTCTTTTAAACACATGTGTTTATCAAACTACTGCTTTAACTCCAAAAATTTTGCTTTATTATGTTTTTGTTTTCATTCAGTGTCAGATTTTCTTAAATTTCCTTGTTAATTTTTCTTGGTTTTAGGTTATTCAGAAGTGTCTTGTTTAATTGCCCAATATTAGGGGGAGTTTCCAAAAACCTTTCTGTTAATCTGTGGAAATAAACTGTGGAAAATTCTTAAAGAGATGGGAAAACCAGACCACTTTACCTGCCTCCTGATAAATCTGTATGCAGGTAAGAAGCACCAGTAGAACTGGACATGAAACAACAGATTGGTTCCAAATTGGGAAAGGAGTATGACAAGGCTACATATGGTCACTCTGCTTATTTAACTTCTATGAAGAATACATCATGTGAAATGCTGGGCTGGATGAAGCACAAGCTGGAATCAAGATTGTCAGGAGAAATATCAACAACCTCAGATATGCAGATGATACCACCCTTATGGCAGAAAGTGAAGAGGAACTAAAAAGCCTCTTGATGAAAGTGAAAGAGAAGAGTGAAAAAGCTGGCTTCAATCTCAATATTCAAAAAACTAAGGTCATGACATCTGGTCCCATCACTTCATGGCAAACAGATGGGGAAACAATGGAAACAGTGAGAGACTATTTTCTTGTGCTCCAAAATCACTGCAGATGGTAATTGCAGCCATGAAATTTAAAGACACTTGCTCCTTGGAAGAAAAGTTATGACCAACCTAGACAGCATATTAAAAAGCACAGGCTTTACTTTACCAACAAAAGCCCAAATAGTCAAAGCCATGGTTTTTCCAGTAGTCATATATGGATGTGAGAGTTGGATCATAAAGAAAGCTGAGCACCAAAGAATTGATGCTTTTGAACTGTGGTGTTGGAGAAGACTCTTGAGAGTCTCTTGGACTGCAAGGAGATCAAACCAGTCAATCCTAAAGGAAATCAGTCCTGAATATTCATTGGAAGGACTGATGCTGAGGCTGAAGCTCCAATATGTTAGCCACTTGATTTGAAGAACTGACTCACTGGAAAAGACCCTGATGCTGGGAAAGATTGAAGACAGGAGAAGAAGGGGATGACAGAGGATGAGATGGTTGCATGGCATCACCAACTATAAGGACATGAGTTTGAGTAAGCTCTGGGAGTGGCGATGGACAGGGAGGCCTGATGTGCTACAGTCCACAGAATTTAAGAGTTGGACACGACTGAGTGACTCAACTGAGCCAATTAGGTCTGTATTCTTATGAAAAGGTCTCCCTCTAAGTGGTGACCTTATTCCTGGTCCTGTGTTCTCTCTGGCAATTTTTCTGCCTGATATTTTCCATGGATTCTGTCTTCAGTCCCAGTTAGTTTCCTCTCATGCATATGCAGAGAGATACTTAGCAATAGACTTGAGCAAATCTGTAAATCTCCAGTGTTCTCTGCTTAGATCTCATTTCTTTGGTACTCTGATTTTTTTTCCAGTATTACTGAGGTATAATTGATATATATTACTATATGAGTTTAAAGTATACAGTGTAATGGTTTGACTTACATATATTGTGAAATGATTACCACAATAAACTTAATTAGCTTCCATACATCTTATATAATAAGAAAAATTAAATGCTTTTCTTGTGATGAGAACTCATAGGATTTTCTCTCTTAGGGAATTTCACATATTTTAAACAGCAATGTTAACAACAGTCAGGATGTTCTTCATTGCATTCCCAGTACTTACTTTTATTTGCAAATTTTTACCTTTTAAAAAGTACAGATGTCTCAGTCTCCCCACACTCTCATTTTTGTCTCTCCAACTAAGTGAAATGACTAGTATCTGTTTAGGCTGTGCTTCCTTAGATAACACTTATACTACTATTAAATAATAACAATGATAGTGCATAATCCATGTTTTTTTCTTGTATTTATTTATCTAATTAGTGTCAAATATTTGAATTTGAATATATCAGATCAGATCAGATCAGTCGCTCAGTCGTGTCCGACTCTTTGCGACCCCATGAATCGCAGCACGCCAGGCCTCCCTGTCCATCACCAACTCCCGGAGTTCATTCAGACTCACGTCCATCGAGTCAGTGATGCCATCCAGCCATCTCATCCTCTGTCGTCCCCTTCTCCTCCTGCCCCCAATCCCTCCCAGCATCAGAGTCTTTTCCAATGAGTCAACTCTCTGCATGAGGTGGCCAAAGTACTGGAGTTTCAGCTTTAGCATCATTCCTTCCAAAGAAATCCCAGGGCTGATCTCCTTCAGAATGGACTGGTTGGATCTCCTTGCAGTCCAAGGGACTCTCAAGAGTCTTCTCCAACACCACAGTTCAAAAGCATCAATTCTTCGGTGCTCAGCCTTCTTCACAGTCCAACTCTCACATCCATACATGACCACAGGAAAAACCATAGCCTTGACTAGACAGAACTTTGTTGGCAAAGTAATGTCTCTGCTTTTGAATATGCTATCTAGGTTGATCATAGCTTTCCTTCCAAGGAGTAAGCGTCTTTTAATTTCATGGCTGCAGTCACCATCTGCAGTGATTTTGGAGCCCAGAAAAATAAAGTCTGACACTGTTTCCACTGTTTCCCCATCTATTTCCCATGAAGTGATGGGACCGGATGCCATGATCTTCGTTTTCTGAATGTTGAGCTTTAAGCCAACTTTTTCATTCTCCACTTTCACTTTCATCAAGAGGCTTTTGAGTTCCTCTTCACTTTCTGCCGTAAGAGTGGTGTCATCTGCATATCTGAGGTTATTGATATTTCTCCTGGCAATCTTGATTCCAGCTTGTGTTTCTTCCAGTCCAGCGTTTCTCATGATATACTCTGCATATAAGTTAAATAAACAGGGTGACATTATACAGCCCTGATGTACTCCTTTTCCTATTTGGAACCAGTCTGTTATTCCATGTCCAGTTCTAACTGTTGCTTCCTGACCTGCACACAAATTTCTCAAGAGGCAGATCAGGTGTTCTGGTATTCCCATCTCTTTCAGAATTTTCCACAGTTTATTGTGATCCACACAGTCAAAGGCTTTGGCATAGTCAATAAAGCAGAAATAGATGTTTTTCTGGAACTCTCTTGCTTTTTCGATGATCCAGCAGATGTTGGCAATTTGATCTCTGGTTCCTCTGCCTTTTCTAAAACCAGCTTGAACATCAGGAAGTTCACAGTTCACATATTACTGAAGCCTGGCTTGGAGAATTTTGAGCATTACTTTACTAGCGTGTGAGATGAGTGCAATTGTGTGGTAGTTTGAACATTCTTTGGCATTGCCTTTCTTTGGGATTGGAATGAAAACTGACCTTTTCCAGTCCTGTGGCCACTGCTGAGTTTTCCCAATTTGCTGGCATATTGAGTGCAGCACTTTCACAACATCATCTTTCGGAATTTGGAATAGCTTAACTGGAATTCTATCACCTCCACTAGCTTTGTTTGTAGTGATGCTTTCTAAGGTCCACTTGACTTCACATTCCAGGATGTCTGGCTCTAGGTCAGTGATCACACCATCATGATTATCTGGGTTGTGAAGATCTTTTTTGTACAGTTCTTCTGTGTATCTTGCCATCTCTTCTTAATATCTTCTGCTTCCGTTAGGTCCATACCATTTCTGTCCTTTATCGAGCCCATCTTTGCATGAAATGTTCTTTTGGTATCTCTGATTTTCTTGAAGAGATCTCTAGTTTTTCCCATTCTGTTGTTTTCCTCTATTTCTTTGCATTGATTGCTGAGGAAAGCTTTCTTATCTCTCCTTGCTATTCTTTGGAACTCTGCATTCAGATGTTCATATCTTTCCTTTTCTACTTTGCTTTTTGCTTCTCTTCTTTATATGCAATCTACTATATTGTATATAAAATCTACTAAAATGGTAGTTTCTTTTGTTGTCTTAAAAGTGCCTTCAAGTTTCAGGCTAACTTAACAAATATGTGATAATCATACTTTGTGCCTCATTCTCAGGTACCCTGCCAATCCAAAAAGAAGGCTTCAATTTTTTCATCCAATTATTCCTAATTGTAATTTTTGCAAGACACTCCTTCTTCTTTTCAATAATAATGCATCAGTTTAGTTCAGTCACTCAGTTGTGTCTGACTCTTTGTGACCCCATGGACTGCAGCACGCCAGGCTTTCTTGTCAATCACCAACTCCCAGAGCTTGCTCAAACTCATGTCCATCGAGTTGGTGATACTATCTAACTATCTCATCCTCTGTCGTCCCCTTCTCCTCCTGCCTTCAATCTTTCCCAGAATCAGGGTCTTTTCCAATGAGTCAGTTCTTCGAATCAGGTGGCCAAAGTATTGAAGTTTCAGCTTCAGCATCTGTCCTTCCAATGAATATTCAGGACTGATTTCCTTTAGGATTGACTGGTTTGATCTCCTTGCAGTCCAAGGGAGTCTCAAGAGTCTTCTTCAATACTGCAGTTCAAAAGCATCAATTCTCAGTGCTCAGCTTTCTTTATAGTCCAACTCTCACATCCATATATATGAATGTAACACCTAGCTTACTGTTATTTTAAAAGATAGTTCTCAGAGAACAATTTAAAGTAACACTCAGATCCATTTGGGGGACTGCAGTTGGGAGTTCAGAACCTCTTAATGGATTTTAAACAAATTTTTACTATTTCATTTAATTTTTTGTGTCTTAACTCCAACCTTACAGAACTCATCAGCATCTTATTTGCTCATCTTCCTTTTCATACAACGTCAGAACATACTATATTGTCTTTACATTTATATGTTTCTCTAACCCCCCAAAGATCTTTTTCTTATTGTATATTATTTTCCTGAATCAGTTGGACTTAAGGAATCTTCCTGGCATACACTGTACCTTCAGATAGCCTCCTCTCTTGCTTCTCCAGTGGTTCTTGATGTTCTTGATGAACTTCAAATATCTTGGATCTAGAACAATTTAATTACTATTTTTGTTGTTGCTGTTCCATTGCTCAGTCATGTCTGACTCTTTGCAACCCCATGAACTGCAGCATGCCAGGCTTCCCTTTCCTTCACTCTCTCCTGGAGCTTGCTCAAACTCATGTCTATTGAGTCAATGATGCCACCCAACCATCTCATCCTCTGTCGTCCTCTTCTCCTCCTGCCTTCAATCTTTCACAGCATCAGGGTCTTTTCTAATGAGTCGGCTCTTTGCAACAGTTGGCCAAACAATGGAGTTTCAGCTTCAACATCAGTCCTTTCACTGAATATTCAGGGTTGATTTCCTTTAGAATGGACTGGTTGGATCTTCTTGCAGCCCAAGGGACTCTCAAGAGTCTTCTCCAATACCACAGTTCAAAAGCATCATTTTTTTGGTGCTCAGCTTTCCTTACAGTCCAACTCTCACATCCATACATGACTACTGGAAAAACCATAGCTTTGACTAGATGTACCTTTGTAGGCACTGTAATGTCTCTGCTTTTTAATGTGCTGTCTATCTAGGTTTTTCATAACTTTTCTTCTAAGAAGCAAGTGTCTTACTATTAGTGTTGTAAATATTTACATTGGTTTGGGCTTAATTTTATACTTTCAACTCATTTCATTTACTTTTTTAATTATTATTTTCTTATTTCTTATTGGAAAAATTACTAATTCTTTTACAAAGAGGTAAAAGACATAATATTAATAAGTGAAAGTTTAAGTTTTATGGCTAAAATTCCAAATATAATTTTATTATTAAGTCCATATAATAATCTCAACAATAACAAATAATGGATTACAACTTGGGGGTCTTTGAGGGAACTTTTTAAAGAGGAGGTAAAAATAATTCAACTACTCATTTGTATGTACGTTCTATAAAAATTATGAAAGTATTTTGTCTAGTTAAATAGGTTATGATTACTCAGAAATGTGTTTTTTACTTTATTATCAAAATGAAGCATCAAAACCACCCTAATATTATAAATGGTTATGTATCTGACCTTGCTGCTGCTGCTGCTAAGTCACTTCAGTCGGGTCCGACTCTGTGTGAACCCAGAGACGGCAGCCCACCAGGCTCCCCCGTCCCTGGGATTCTCCAGGCAAGAACACTGGAGTGGCTTGCCATTTTCTTCTCCAGTGCATGACAATGAAAATGAAAGTGAAGTCGCTCAGGTTGTCTACTTGAAAGTTACACAGTCGTGTCTGACTCCTAGCGACCCCATGGACTGCAGTCTACCAGGCTCCTCTGTCCATGGGATTTTCCAGGCAAGAGTACTGGAGTGGGGTGCCATTGCCTTCTCCGTATCTGACCTTACAAATGGTTAAAAAAGGGAAAAAAATCAGCTTAATTGAATGAATCCAAAGCTATACATTTGGTCTTCCATTTTATGGTAGCACAATATACCTGCTGCTTTTTGGTTGATATACTGGTAAAGATGATAAAAGTATTTTAACCCCAACAGATTTTGAGAATAGTATAATCCACTCAATAAATACCCATTGTGGTAGAATACATTACTGGCCCAAATTCTCTCCTCTCTTTGAGTCCATGGACTTTGTTATATAGCTGTTTGGTGTTTTCCCGCTTGGATGTAGTTTTCTTTGGCTAATGGAGATTAGAAGATTTGATACAGCAGAGGTGGAATGAATATTTCCAATCTGGCCATTGCTTTCAGAACATTCTTGACTAGTCTTTTGGAGGATCAGAGACACGTGGAATGTGTTGTGCTCTTGTGCTCAGTTGCTCAGTCATGTCCGACTGCAATCCCATGGACTGTAGCCCACCAGGCTCCTGTGTCCTTGGGATTCTCCAGGCCAGAATACTGGAGTAGGCTACCATTTCCTCCTAAAAGGGATCATCCCAACTCAGGGATTGAACCCACGTCTCCTTCATCTCTTGCATTGGCAGGCAGATTTTTTTTTTTTTTACTACTGAGCCACCTGAAAAATCCCTTTATTACCATGTGGCATAACCCCATCAATAGATAGATAAGTAAGCGAGCCAAACTGCAGGTGTGAATGAACCTAGTCAAGGCCTACCTACAGTAGTTGTAGCCAGCCAACCCCATGAGTGCAGAGCCACCTAATGGCCACCTCAAATGTGTGAGCAATAAGGGCTTGTTTTATGTCACAGAGATTTTATTGTTGCTTTCTTTGTAGTATTATTGTGGTGATCAGTTCAGTTCAGTTCATTTCAGTCGCTCAGTCATGTCCAACTCTTTGCGACCCCTTGAATCTCAGCACACTAGGCCTCCCTGTCCATCACCAATTCCTAGAGTTCACCCAAACTCATGTGCATCGAGTCAGTGATGCCATCCAGCCATCTCATCCTCTGTCATCCCCTTCTCTTCCTGCCCTCAATCCCTCCCAGCATCAGAGTCTTTTCCAGTGAGTCAACTCTTCGAGTGAGGTGGCCAAAGCATTGGAGTTTCAGCTTCAGCATCAGTCCTTCCAATGAACACCCAGGACTGATCTCCTTTAGGATGGACTGGTTGGATCTTCTCACAGTTCAAGGGACTCTCAAGAGTCTTCTCCAACACCACAGTTCAAAAGCATCAATTCTTTGGTGTTCAACTTTCTTCATGGTCCAACTCTCACATCCATATATGACCACTGGAAAAACCATAGCCTTGACTAGACAGACTTTGTTGGCAAAGTAATGTCTCTGCTTTTTAATATGTTATCTATGTTGGTCATAACTTTCCTTCCAAGTGGCTGCAGTCACCATCTGCAGAGTCGGACATGACTGAGTGACTGAACTAAACTGAATTTAATTTTGTGCCACTGACACTAACGGATGTCATTTCCTTAAGAATCTCTTTAGTTACCCTGAAATGTAGAAATAATGAAAATCAAAGATGAAAAAAATTCTGATGCAGATCAAGTAATTACAAAAGATGCCCTAGTGTTTTCAAAATTATGGTTCAAAGAGACATAGTTCAGTACACTGACAATATTGAAACACACTTAGAGAACTGTTCAAATGTAGAATAGTTTATTATATAGCCATCAGATCGGATCAGTCACTCAGTCATGTCCGACTCTTTGCGGCCCCATGAATCGCAGCACGCCAGGCCTCCCTGTCCATCACCAACTCCCGGAGTTCACTCAGACTCATGTCCATCAAGTCAGTGATGCCATCCAGCCATCTCATAGTCTGCCGTCCCCTTTTCCTCCTGCCCCCAATCCCTTCCAGCATCAGAGTCTTTTCCAATGAGTCAACTCCTCGCATGAGATGGCCAAAGTACTGGAGTTTCAGCTTTAGCATCATTCCTTCCAAAGAACACCCAGGGCTGATCTCCTTTAGAATGGACTTGTTGGATCTCCTTGCAGTCCAAGGGACTCTCAAGAGTCTTCTCCAACACCACAGTTCAAAAGCATCAATTCTTCGGCGCTCAGCCTTCTTCACAGTCCAACTCTCACATCCATATATGACCACAGGAAAAACCATAGCCTTGACTAGACGAACATAGGTATTCCCTATTCTGTGTTTACTTGTATTACCGTATAAAAAAGTGTGAGCATCAAGCAAAAATCAAAATTTCAAGATATCAATTCAAAATAATGTAGTGATTTTGTTGGTTCTGAGGGGATTTAAAGAAGACATATTTTAATTGTTTCTTTTGAAATATTAGGAATGACATTAATGGATACTGTCTGACGAATTTGATAGCAAATATATATAAGATAGAATTTCAGTAGAAGAAAAGTTGAAGTAATGAGTTTAGAAATTGCTTGAGTCATTTTAGAGTTCATGTTTTCTTATGCTGAAATATCAAGTTGTCTGATTATCCTGAGGTCAGTTTCTCTGGATCAGAACCCAAATTGGAGATTATTATGCAAATAAAGGTTTGTTTTTTTTTTTTGAGACTATGCTTTCAGAAAATAAGGAAGTAATGAAAGCTGAATAGAATAGAGTAGATGAAGAAGATAGGAAAAGATGTGCTCTTAGCAGAAGTCTATGGCTCAGCCTGATCCTATGGGGCACTCTAGAGTATGAATGGAACTTCAGAGTTGTTTTATTTGGACAAATTGGATTTCCTTCACCTGCATCATTTATTGGCAGGTGGGCTAAGCTCCTCCCCCAGGTAGGTGGGAGCTTCCATAACCACAAAGGCATCTCTGGCCTGGTCCAGCACAATTCCTGTCTGGAGAAGGGGACTGTGGTTGTTGTTGTTCAGGCTCTAAGTCATGTCCAAATCTTAGCAACCCCTGCAGCACGCCAGGCTCCTCTGTTCTCTAGTATCTCCTGGAGTTTGCTGAGATTCATGTCCATTGAGTTGGAATGTTATCTAACCATCTCATCATCATCTGCCGCCTCTTTCTTTTGCCTTCCAGAAAGTGTGTCTTTTCCAACAACTGTGTGCCATTGTAGCCAAAACTTTCAGCAGGTGAGGAAGGTTGTACTGGCAAGTCAGGGATCTGGGAAGGGAATTAATGGCATCTACTGCAGCTAAAGCTGAAACTCCAGTACTTTGGCCACCTCATGCAAAGAGCTGACTCATTGGAAAAGACTCTGATGCTGGGAGGGATTGGGGGCAGGAGGAGAAGGGGACGACAGAGGATGAGATGGCTGGGTGGCATCACTGACTCGATGGACGTGAGTCTGAGTGAACTCCGGGAGTTGGTGATGGACAGGGAGGCCTGGCGTGCTGTGATTCATGGGGTCGCAAAGAGTCAGACACGACTGAGCGACTGAACTGAACTGAACTGAACTGAACTGCAGTTACAAGTCCAAATGCTTGGTCAGATAATTTATTTTCTATTTATAATACTCTTTTAGCCCTATATCTCATATTTCTTACTGCTTAAGGTATTTCCTATTTGTTTATTACTATTTCAAACTATTAATAGTTCTTATTCTTTCAAAAGAATGTCAACATTTCAAGATATCTGTATCATGTTTTTGAATATTCAGTTCAGCACAATATCTAGTTGTCAGTTAATTAATTGCCTACTATTCATTAAGCAAAAGTAAATTTAAGCTTTACCAAGACTTTCTAATTCATCAAAAATGTATGGTGTGAGAGTCCTTAGGTTTTTCTAAGAAAGCATTTTTTTTTTTTTTTTTTAGCTTATCTGTGAGAGCAGTGATTCCCATACTAAAGAACTTTGGAATAAGTACAGAGATAATCTCTTTCACAAAGTATGCATAATGGATTATATCTGTTAGTAAAACTGGCATAACATATAACATGTTCCATTTTCTTTTCTTTTTTTTTTTTTGACTTTTTTTTTAAAATTTTATTTTATTTTTAAACTTTACATACTTGTACTAGTTTTGCCAAATATCAAAATGAATCCGCCACGGGTATACATGTGTTCCCCATCCTGAACCCTCCTCCCTCCTCCCTCCCCATACCATCCCTCTGGGTCGTCCCAGTGCACTAGCCCCAAGCATCCAGTATCGTGTATCGAACCTGGACTGGCAACTCGTTTCTTACATGATATTTTACATGTTTCACTGTCATTCTCCCAAATCTTCCCACCCTCTCCCTCTCCCACAGAGTCCATAAGACTGTTCCATACATCAGTGTCTCTTTTGCTGTCTCATACACCGGCTTATTGTTACCATCTTTCTAAATTCCATATATATGCGTTAGTATACTGTATTTACGTTTTTCCTTCTGGCTTACTTCACTCTGTATAATAGGCTCCAGTTTCATCCACCTCATTAGAACTGATTCAAATGTATTCTTTTTAATGGCTGAGTAATACTCCATTGTGTATATGTACCACAGCTTTCTTATCCATTCATCTGCTGATGGGCATCTACGTTGCTTCCATGTCCTGGCTATTATAAACAGTGCTGCGATGAACATTGGGGTACACGTGTCTCTTTCCCTTCTGGTTTCCTCAGTGTGTATGCCCAGCAGTGGGATTGCTGGATCATAAGGCAGTTCTATTTCCAGTTTTTTAAGGAATCTCCACACTGTTCTCCATAGTGGCTGTACTAGTTTGCATTCCCACCAACAGTGTAAGAGGGTTCCCTTTTCTCCACACCCTCTCCAGCATTTATTATTTGTAGACTTTTGGATCGCAGCCATTCTGGCTGGTGTGAAATGGTACCTCATTGTGGTTTTGATTTGCATTTCTCTGATAATGAGTGATGTTGAGCATCTTTTCATGTGTTTGTTAGCCATCTGTATGTCTTCTTTGGAGAAATGTCTATTTAGTTCTTTGGCCCATTTTTTGATTGGGTCGTTTATTTTTCTGGAGTTGAGCTGTAGGAGTTGCTTGTATATTTTTGAGATTAGTTGTTCGTCAGTTGCTTCATTTGCTATTATTTTCTCCCATTCTGAAGGCTGTCTTTTCACCTTGCTAATAGTTTCCTTTGATGTGCAGAAGCTTTTAAGGTTAATTAGGTCCCATTTGTTTATTTTTGCTTTTATTTCCAATATTCTGGGAGGTGGGTCATAGAGGATCCTGCTGTGATGTATGTCAGAGAGTGTTTTGCCTATTATATAGCAAGCCTGCTGCTGCTGCTGCTAAGTTGCGTCAGTTGTGTCCGACTCTGTGCGACCCCATAGATGGCAGCCCACCAGGCTCCTGCGTCCCTGGGATTCTCCAGGCAAGAACACTGGAGTGGGTTGCCATTTCCTTCTCCAATGTGTGAAAGTGAAAGTGAAGTTGCTCAGTCATGTCAGACTCTTAGTGACCCCATGGACTGCAGCCTACCAGGCTCCTTTGTCCATGGGGTTCTCCAGGCAAGAGTAGTGGAGTGGGGTGCCATTGCCTTTTCTGTATAGTAAGCCAGCCATCTAATGATTACTCTGAACTGATGGTCACATTGAATTTTTATGGAAACACACATTCTGGTTTTTGTAAAAGATTTTTCCCTTCTTTTTGCAATTTATGTTCATTTTAGATGATGTAGGAAAAAAGTCTGTTCTTTAGTGCTCAAGGAATATCAGCAAAAATGACTTAATTTGCATAGCTTTATGAATTAATTTCTTTTTGCTGGAGAGAATCAGAAACCCTGAAAATAATCAAAGTGAAATTAAATCTTTTATACTTCATTAAAAGTAGTATGAAGTCATACATTGGGTATGATGGCTTCCAAGTTCCTATTGTCAACGCTGGGATTCAAGCCCATTGAACCATTTCCAGTTTCCTGGTTAAATTCAGAATAAGTTTATATGTGTCTCATAATCTTTAAGTAGATTTTTCTTCCTTTTTCTCTTTATGTCTTTCTAAGAAAAAGAAACCTTAGCCAAAAGGGAGGAAAATAGTGTAATTTAATAAAACATTATACCTTTTGTTATTGAACCGAAGTTATAAAACACATGAATCATATATCTTATAAATAAGTATACGATGGCATTACCAAGCCAAATAGTTCCAGGCTGTTGTCATAGTAACCCAAATATCACGGTAACCAAAATCCTTCACATTAGATTGTGCCATAATTACGAAAGAAAGCATCACTGTACTGCCACTGCCGGAGCCAGCACTGCCCTGGGACCTCAGCATCAGGTATGGGGACCAGGCCCATTGCTTCCTACCTTGTCTCTGATTGATGTTACAGGAGGGGGCCTCATCTATACTGCCAGGATGGTTTCTTGGTACTTTAATCAACTTATTCTCCCTTGGATAGGAGCCTCATTGCTCTTGAGGGTAATACAGTGTCATTCTTATTGTATACACATATTTCACTGCCAAGCAACCATTAGGAATTTGCAGCCCATGTTCTGCTGCATTTATTTTGCTCATTGTGCATTTACTCTCACCTCCACGTACTGTGGGAAGACTTTGTCTAATTACATTGTATTTATGGTGAAAGAGGTTTTGTATTAGACATGACAAAGGAAGTAACCAGCACTGGGGACACAGCAATTCACCATGTAAAGCTTTTGTCTCCTGACAGTTATAAATGAACTTTGTTGGCGTGTGATTGTAGAATGCATGAAGCTTCTGAGATATCATCTCGATTTAAGTTTATAAACCTTGTGCATTTATCCTGAATGCAAACTAACTTCTAGTCTTGGTAAAAGAAAGCCAAATAATTTTTATCTAATATTTGTCTGATTATCTGACATTTCTTCTTTAGGGCTAGCCATGACACTGAACTTTAAGTGAGAAATCTGTATGCAGGTCAGGAAGCAAGAGTTAGAACTGGACATGGAACAACAGACTGGTTCCAAATAGGAAAAGGAGTACATCAAGGCTGTATATTGTCACCCTGCTTATTTAACTTCTATGCAGAGTACATCATGAGAAACGCTGGACTGGAAGAAGCACAAGCTGGAATCAAGATTGCCGGGAGAAATATCAATAACCTCAGATATGCAGATGATACCACCCTTATGGCAGAAAGTGAAGAGGAACTCAAAAGCCTCTTGATGAAAGTGAAAGTGGAGAGTGAAAAGTTGGCTTAGAGCTCAACATTCAGAAAACGAAGATCATGGCATCCAGTCCCATCACTTCATGGGAAATAGATGGGGAAACAGTGGAAACAGTGTCAGACTTTATTTTTTTGAGCTCCAAAATCACTGCAGATGGTGACTGCAGCCATGAAATTAAAAGACGTTTACTGCTTGGAAGGAAAGTTATGAGCAACCTAGATAGCATATTCAAAAGCAGAGACATTACTTTGCCAACAAAGGTCCATCTAGTCAAGGTTAGGGTTTTTCCTGTGGTCATGTATGGATGTGAGAGTTGGACTGTGAAGAAGGCTGAGCGCCGAAGAATTGATGCTTTTGAACTGTGGTGTTGGAAAAGACTCTTGCGAGTCCCTTGGACTGCAAGGAGATCCAACCAGTCCATTCTGAAGGAGATCAGCCCTGGGATTTCTTTGGAAGGAATGATGCTAAAGCTGAAACTCCAGTATTTTGGCCACCTCATGCGAAGAGTTGACTCATTGGAAAAGACTCTGATGCTGGGAGGGATTGGGGGCAGGAGGAGAAGGGGACGACAGAGGAGGCTGGATGGCATCACTGACTCGATGGACATGAGTCTGGGTGAACTCCGGGAGTTGGTGATGGACAGGGAGGCCTGGCGTGCTGCAATTCATGGAGTCGCAAAGAGTCGGACACGACTGAGCGACTGAACTGAACTGAACTGAGTCCAGGTCCTTTGGCAAAGCAGCAAACTCTCCATCCCCCACTGGCTAGGAGTTCCTTTTTTAATACTGTCAATTCAAAAACTGTAAACATTTAAATATACAGGCCTGGTCTTTTTATTTCTTTGTCTCTTCACCAATACCTAGTATGTTGTTAGCTGTTTACACCAACCAGCTTTTGGTTAAACTGAAGTGATGTAGAGAAGTATGCTTTATTGCTCTATTAAAGTGTTTATATGATTAGAATGTTGGGATAAGTTAATTAAAATATATTGTATTCAACGTCAGAAAATTAAAGTTCAAAAATCCAAACACTTGCTAAGACTAATGGAAGAAACATTCTGATTCCAAGTGCACCTTCACCCTCTGACTCCTGAGACCATGATGTTGTGTCACAAATGAATTTTTATTGTTATTTCAATTAATATTAGTCATGGTGTGTCCTTTCTCAAACTCATAACTTATATCTAAAGGTTGCATATTTTCTGTACCGGTATGCTTGTGTATGAATGCACTTTTGTATTTATGTATGAAAGTGTCCACTGATATGTAAATATCAACATACAATTTTCAAAGGCCACTGAATTAAAACGTTTTAAAAAGTTTTTTTGTAAACTGATATGGATCACAATTAGCAGTTAGTTCTTTCTAAAATAAAGCTTCATTAAAACTGCAGAAGAGACTGCTGATTTTCACACCACCAGTTAAAGAATAAGAAGACACAACTGGTGAAATGAATTTTGTTCTCTTGAGCTTAACGCCATCACTTTGTTGAACAGTTTCTGACATTTTGGCATTTCTACATTCCTTTGGTAGAAAGAAAAGGAAATAACGAATATCTTAATTCCTAGAAGTCAGCTCTTTTAGACGAAACAGATCTTTAATGCATGTTTTCCAGGTGTATGTCACAGCCAGTTACTTCTGTAGTATGTGCTCTTGCACATACTACATTTCTGGAAATAATGCTGAAGTCAGTAGTTTACAAGTCTGAGAATCCAGGCTTGTAGTAATATATGCTGACTGGCCTGGAAGTAGTTTATAAAATAATATTTGTTTTATTGAAATCAAATTTGGTTGTCAGCGTTTTATCATTTTTATCTAATTAGTTTTTAATAACTTAACTTATCATAGTAATGGCCCACTTGGACCATGAACCTTAAAAGACACCAGATCTTTTGATTTAAAATCACAAATACTACTCTGACTTCAGAGTTGGGTCTGGAAATTGAATGTATAATTATATCATTGAAAAATTAGCATAAAATTAGCTGAAGCTCTTTTAAAATTGGAGAAAATTGCCTCCACTAGGCTAGGAAGATGGCTCACAAAGGAACTGAACCAAAGTAACCATTTGTATGCTCATGTTCTGACTATAAGCTCACTTAGTCTCTCCATGTTGATGCTTCCTCTCTTGATGGTGGTTCTTTGTCTTGGCCTACTGGCTAAACCACAGAGACTGCATGGTAGAAACATGACCCATCCACTGAACTACTCACAAACTCTGAGTTTCCTCTCTTCAGATGTGCTTTATGTGTTCTCTACTTTGAGGTTTTAGTTATTGTTTTCTAACTTTCTATTTTGAAATAATTACAGATTCACATGAAGTAGTAAAAATGTACATGGAGGTCCCCCATACCTTTTCCTCCAATAATAGCATATTGCTTAAGTATAGTAGAATATCAAAAACCAAGGAATTAACATTGGCACAATCTGTAGAGCTTATTCAGATTTCATCAGTTTGACATACATTTGTGAGTGTGTGTGTGTGTGTGTGTGTGTGTGTGTATGCATGTGTATGTGTAGTTCTATGCAATATTATCACTTGTTTAGATTTGTGTAAGCACCATGATGGGCTTCCTTAAAGAATCCTCCTGCAATGTGGGAGACATGGTTCCATCCCTGGGTTGGGAAGATCCCCTGGAGGAGGGCATGGCAACCCACTCTAGTATTCTTGCCTGGAGAATCCCCATGGACAGTGGAGCCTGACAGGCTACTGTCAGTCGTGTCCAAAGAGTTGGACATGACTGAGCGACCAAGCACACAGCACAGCACAGTGACAACAGGATATAAAACTGTTCCATCATCAGAAAGCTTGCTCATGCAGCCATTTATAGGCATATCTATCTCCCTTCTTTCTACCTCTAACACTTGGCAATCACTAATCCATTCTACATGTTTATAAGTATGTTATCTCAAGAATGACATGAGTGGAATCATTTACTGTGTAACTTGGTGAGATTGGCTTTTTCATTCAGTGTAATATCACTGATATCAAACCAGGTTGTTATGGTTTCAGTGACGGGTTCTTTTTTATTGCTGAGGGGTAATCCATGGTATGGAGGCACCAGAGTTTGTTTAGCCAGTTACTCATTGAAAGGTATCTAGGTTGTTTCTGATTTTGGCTGTTACAAATATAGCTGCTTTCAACGTTCAAGTACAGGTTTTTTTGTGAGCATAACTTCTGTTGTCAAATCTAAGAATTCTTTGCCTATTTCTAAGTTCCAAAGATTTTCTTCTTTGTCATTTTCTCAAAGTTTTATAGTTTTATGTTTTAAGCTCATGATTCCATGCACAAGGTGTGAAGTTGAAGTCAAGGTTTTGCCTGTCTATGGCAAATATATCTTATTTTTCCAGCACCGTTTGTTGAAAAGGTTATACTTCTTTCATTGAATTGATTTTTCGTCTTTGTCGACATCACTTGGACATACTTGTGTGGGACTGTTTCTAAGTTCTCTATTCTGTTGCATTGTCTATTTTTATCCTAGGAACACATGGTCCTGAGTACTGGAGCTCTGGAGTCTGATTTAACATTGTATAGAATGATTCTGACTTTATTCTTCCTTTGAAAACTTATTTTAAGTGGTTTTAGGTCCTTTTCTTTTTCATATGCTTTTCAGAATAAGATTGTCTATGTCTACAAAAATCTGCCAAAATTTGAAGGGAATTGCATTAAGCCTATATATCAGTTTCAGGAGAATTAACACCTTTACTCCTGTAGCATCTTCAAATCTGTGAACACAATATGTGTCTTTATTTAGGTAGGTTTTTGATTTCTTTCATCAGCATTTTGTATTGATAATACAGAACCTGTACATGCATTTTTTTAAATGTCATACCAAAGTATTTAATTTTCTTCAAAGCAAATGTAAAAATGATACTGTGATGTAACCTTTGGTGTCCATATGTTTGTTGTTAGTGTGTAGAAATGTGAGTGATTTTGTGTGTGTGTGTGTGTGTTGATCTTGTATCTTGCAATCTTGCTAAAATAGCTTCATCTGTCTAGGAGTTTTTGTAATAGGTTCCTTGGGGTTTTATATGTGGAAAAGCATGTCGTCTACAAATAGTATACTCTTAGTTTTGGAGCTTATATACCTGTATTTTTACATTTATGGAAAATATTTGTTCTTTTTGAAATTATTCTCTATTATATAGTATTTTTTATAACCTTGAGTGGATCGGCTGTTTTCTAAAATAGCTCTTAAGTCAGTGGTTCTTAAAGTGTGGTTGAGCACTCCTAGGAGTCCTTTGAGACATTTTCAGTGGGTCCATAGGTCAAAATTTTGTTCAGAATTAAACTAGGATATTTTTGCCATTTTTGTTCTTATTCTTTCATGAATCTGTAGTGACATATTCCGGAGGCTATATGACATATGATATTGCCCAGAATTGGGAATCCAGCAGTTCTTCCGTTATGTACCACCTTCAAGAGACTTGTAAAAGTGCAAAATAAACCACTCACTAGTTTTTTTGTTTTGAAAGATACAATTATTTTTTTGAAGATTTATGTATATTAACACAAAAATGTATGTTAATGTGTACATTTATTTTTAAATGAATTGTTAAATAACCGGACTTCCTTGGTGGCTCAGGTGGTAAAGACTCTTCCTGCAATTCAGGAGACCCTGGTTGGATCCTTGTGTCAGATAGGTCCCCTGGAGAAGGGAATGGCAATTCTTGCCTGTAGAATTCCATGGAACTGGATTAAATAAATATTTCTAAATTTCCTCAGATATGAAAACAATTACTAATATAAAAAACATTAATAGATATAACTCATAAAGAAAAAACTCTCTGAGATCTTCAATAAGAGTTTGGGGTTCTAAAATGAAAAAGTTTGAAAATCCCTAATTTAAATCACTCCTATTTAAAGGAATTCTCTGGGTTACCATTTTATCATCTGGCACATTGTCTTGTGTCAATATAGGAAAAATTGATTTTAGGAAACATATTTTTATCTTGCTAGTTTGCTTATGACAGAGAAAAGAGTTCTGTCAGCTTTACAACTCTTTAAATGAAATCTTACATGAAAGTCCAGTTATTTATTTATTTTTTTATTTGCAAATTTTAAATTTATAAATTTTCAATTATCTAAATTGAAATTTGAAATTATATATTTTCAATTATCTAAATTTATATCATTTTCATTATCTAAAACTGAGAACAATAGCAGTGGTGGAGCTCTGTCCTCATACCACAGGGGCCACAATTGAATACATTCCAGGTGTCTTTTGAGTGTGATATGAAAATAAGGACTATAGAGAATTGAATAACTATGTAAATGAGTCATGATTGCTATGTGTTACCAGCATTGGACACTTAAATCCAGAATCATGCTTAGTGACTGACACAGAATAATGCTCAATAAATATTTCACAGGAATGACTGACGACAGGCATGTGGAAAGTGAAAGTGAAAGTTGTTCAGTCATGTCTGACTCTGCAACCCTGTGGATACAGTCCATGAAATTCTCCAGGCCAGAATACTGGACCCTGTAGCTGTTGCCTTCTCCAGGGGGGATCTTCCCAACCCAGGGATTGAACCCAGGTTTCTTGCATTGCAGGCAGATTCTTTACCAGCTGAGCCACCAGGGAAGACATAACTTCAAATCATTTTTTGAATAGTAATCATTGACAAGCGCTGGGGACAGAAATACACAGAGTTATGGTGGGATGAGGGATGGTCAAGGGGAAGCCCCCATTTAGCCTCACTGATGTGGGGATGGAGGAAGAGCAAGATCTCTCCCTCCTCTCTGGTGTTTTCTGGGGGAGGAGCAGTGAAATGGGGTTGGCCAGGGACATCAAATATGGAAGGAAATTCTGGGGTGGCTGGAGGGGAGGGAGAGAATGAAGAAAGAGCAGAGAGGGAGGGCTGGGGAGACAGGAGAAACAGGGGTCTGTGCAGGACTCAGGTGGTTGATGAAAGAAAATGGAGAAGGGAAGGGTCATGGCAAATGTGAGGAACAGGTCAGGAGGAAGGATCTTGGAAGAAGGTGTAAGGGGTTATGGAGGGTGGGTCATGGAGAAAGAGGATAGAGTGGAAACGAGGTGTGTGGAAGGGAGAGGGATCTAGGACCTTGGGGTAGGTGATCAGGCAGCCCCATCAGCTCCAGCCATTATTTGATTTTAATGAGTGGATTTTGGCATCAGAGGCAAGAGAAGCAGAGACCACCTCACCAACCCCCACTTTTCCCTCACCCACATTCCAAAATCCCCCCTCCTCCTTGCTTCTCAATTCAGTGGGGGCCCATTCAGAATTGGGGATGGGGAATAAAGTGAGGTAAAAGGACTTGGCACAAGCAGGGGGAGGGTGAGATGGGAGCAGGAATGCAGGATTTGGAAATGAGATTAAAGTGGAAGATGATGGGAGGAATGGTTGCAATATGTGAAGTGCAAGGATGGAACAAGAAGAGTCAGGCAGTTCCCACTGGTAGGACCCCAGAAGCCTGGGTTCTTGTTCCCCATCTGTTCCATGGCTGGGGGTTGGCCACGGCCCTCCCTGAAATTCTGGAAAACAAGGGGGGTTAGATGAGGCAGTCCTTGGAGGCTCCCAAGTTCGGCTATGGCATCTCCTTAAACTGCAGACAGGGATTCTTTAGAATGATACTTGAGGATGATTCCACAGGTGTTTGATGACTGATGGGTCAAATTCCTTCCAGTGACATCCCATCACTTTAAAGATCAAATCCAGTCTCTCACTATGGCCAAAAAAATCTTTTTCCCCTAGACCCCTCTTCTCTTCCCTAGGCCACTCAGCTCCAGCTACACTTCTCTCCTTGCTATTCCTTTAACAAACCAAGCTCATCCCAACTTGGTATCTCAAGGCCTTTGCGCTTGCTGTGTCTTCTGCCTGGCTGGCCCTTTTCAGATTTCAAGTTTTATGTCATCTTCTCAGAAAGGCCTCCAGAGATCCCTTTATCTGAAGTAGCCAGATTAATTTTGTTTGTTTGTTTTCTGCTTCTTCCAATCACAAAGTGGCCAACCTCCCTTGAAAAGGGCCCAGGGGAAAAAAAAAAGAAAGAAATAGTAGTCATTGAAGTAAAACTTTATCAACAGAAAAAAAAAAAAAAAAAAAAGTCAAGCCTTATTTCCATGGAGCCATAACCACTCAATACATTTCACATCTAAGTATATTCAGAAAAATATCTGAGTTACACATAACTGATAAATGAATATATGAGAAAACCTAGGCAAAAAGTCACCATTGATCCTGTGTTTATGGGAAAGAAGGGGAATATGTGAAAGATAAGAGGAAGGCTGCTTTAATTATAGAAGGTAAAGAAAATGACCAGTCAAGAACAATTTCTAACAACATTCTCCTTATTGCATGAATTATGCCAAACTATTATCACTTAAAATTTTCTCACTCACACAATTAAGCACATCCAAGAGCTTAGTGATGATGTTTGCAGAGTAGTGTTATAAACATAAGACCCACCCGACAGACTAGATCATCACTGAAAGAAGCAACATGTGCTTTTCCTGAGGCTGTTCCAGAAATGAAAAAGATGATTATGTTAACGGATGCACAAAAATTAAGGAAAAAAAAACACTTGATAGAATAATTTAAGGCAGTTGCTTATTAAGCTCAGAGGCCTTCTGCACACTCTGGCTTGCCACATTGCTGATTCTTATAGGGTTCCATGTGCTGTGACATTAGCCTTGCATGAGAGTGATTTCCAGTAGCTCTCCTTATCTCAAAACAAGACTATATGCAAACAAATAAGGCCACCATGCCACCTAGGATTCTGTTTCTCACAGTCAGCAGGAAACAAATTCTTTACAAGATTTCTATTTTTATTTATTAAAAAATGTGGGCCTGTTTCGTGTATCATCATTAAAACAGTCAAAGGATAAGGGAAAGTTGATGGATAACTTCCTGATGTAAATGAATGTCTTTTTTTAAAACTCCCCTAAGAGTAGAAGTCAGTAACATGCTCTAGGAAAGTAATACAGATTTCACTCCTTATAAGAAGAAACCTTGACAGTAATGCCCCAAGCTTGATAAGAGTTCCACACAAGGCAAAGCAAAGGAAGAAGTGTTGAGAAAAAGTGAAGGAAAGCACTTTCATCTAGTGAGGATCTGCATATTCTCTCTCATATTTGTACCCAGTCAGTAGAAATATTCTTTACTCCTGGCTTTAATTCCAGAAGAGGCAGAACTTTTTAGCCCCAGAGCAAGAAAAGGCATAACTGACTCGAGTTTCCATGCCTACTTGTCCTACAGTGTACCTGGTACAATATTACTTGCTGATTAATTCTTTTCTTGCAATTAGAAGACATGATTCATGAAAGCAAATGATTTCTGTCTGTTTTCTTTACCACTATAAACCCAGTGCACAAAACAAGCATTCAATATTGGTTGAGTATGTAGAACTATGTATAAAGTTTCCAAAAGTGAATTTTGGTTTTGGTTGTGTTGCCCTTTATTAGCTGAAAGTGAAGAACAATACAGACTTTCAATAAAAAGTTAATAAGAATCATGAAAAAGTCCCTGTAATTGTGACTCACATACATATTTATAGAAATTATGTCTTCCAGTAACATTCCTACATGCAGGACATTTATCAGAAATTAAACACCAACTCTAGCAAAATGTAAAGATGTCTGTTAGCTTGTAGAAATGGTTCTCAGACATTTTTGTCTCAGGACCACTTCATGCTTTTAAAATTTATTGAGGACTCCAAAGACTTTGTATTTATTTGGCATATAGCTATTGATTTACCATATCAAAAATGAAAACTGATAAAACTGAAAACATTTATTAATTCATTAAAAATAAAATAGCATATTTTTATAGACAGTTACTATAGTTTGCAAAAAAAAGAAGTGGAAGTGTAGCAGTGTTTCACAATTTTGCTAATCTCTTTAATGTCTAACTTAATAGAAGGTAGCTAGATTCTACTCTCTGCTCCTACATTGTATTTTGCAGTATCTCATACAAGACTGAAAAAGACGGTGTCTTTTGTTCAAATAAGATCATCCACAAAACACATTATATTAACATTTTACTTAATCGTTAAAGAGAGAATAATTTTCCCCAAAGATAAGGAACAAGGCTAAGATGTCTGCTTTCATCTTTCATTCAATATAATACTGCAAGTGTTAGCCAGCCCAATGGGAAAGAAAAAGTAATAAAAAGCATACAGATTGGAAAGCAAGAGACTCTCTCTATTTTATGATGACATAATTGTCTACATAAAATATCTCATGGAGTTCAAAAAACAAAAACAAACAACCTCACCCCAAAAACTTGCTATAACTAAATAGTGAGTTCAGCAAGATCATAGGAAACATCAGTTCAGTTCAGTTCAGTCGCTCAGTCGTGTCCGATTCTTTGCGACCCCATGAATTGCAGCACGCCAGGCCTCCCTGTCCATCACCAACTCCCGGAGTTCACTCAGACTCACGTCCATCCAGTCAGTGATGCCATCCAACCATCTCATCCTCTGTCGTCCCCTTCTCCTCCTGCCCGCAATCCCTCCCAGCATCAGAGTCTTTTCCAATGAGTCAACTCTTCGCATGAGGTGGCCAAAGTACTGGAGTTTCAGTTTTAGGATCATTCCTTCCAAAGAAATCCCAGGGCTGATCTCCTTCAGAATGGACCGGTTGGATCTCCTTGCAGTCCAAGGGACTCTCAAGAGTCTTCTCCAACACCACAGTTCAAAAGCATCAATTCTTTGGTGCTCAGCTTTCTTCACAGTCCAACTCTCACATCCATACATGACCACAGGAAAAACCATAGCCTTGACCAGATGGACCTTTGTTGGCAAAGCAATGTCTCTGCTTTTCAATCGGCTATCTAGTTTGGTCATAACTTTTCTTCCAAGGAGTAAGTGTCTTTTAATTTCATGGCTGCAGTCACCATCTGCAGTGATTTTGGAGCCCCCAAAAGTAAAGTCTGATACTGTTACCACTGTTTCCCCATCTATTTCCCATGAAGTGATGGGACCAGATGCCATAATCTTCATTTTCTGAATGTTGAGCTTTAAGCCAACTTTTTCACTCTCTTCTTTCACTTTCATCAAGAGGCTTTTTAGTTCCTCTTCACTTTCTGCCATAAGGGTGGTGTCATCTGCATACCTGAGGTTATTGATATTTCTCTCGGCAATCCTGATTCCAGCTTGTGCTTCTTCCAGCCCAGCATTTCTCATGATGTACTCTGCATATAAGTTAAATAAGCAGGATGACAATATTCATCCTTGATGTACTCCTTTTCCTATTTGGAACCAGTCTGTTGTTCCATGTCCAGTTCTAACTCTTGCTTCCTGACCTGCATACAAATTTCTCAAGAGAAATTTAGGAAACATAATCAATGTTAAAATGTTGTTTTTATTTCTAAACACTAACAATAAAACTGTAGACAGAAATTAAAATACAATATGATTTAAAATCATTCAAAAAATGAAACAGGTGTAAATCTAACATAACATATACTATAGGATTTATAAGCTTAAAACCATCATATAATGAAACAGAAATGACCTATATAAATGTTCTTGAATTGGGAGATAGCATGGTAAAGATGTCAGTTCCCCTCAGATTGATATATGGATATAACACAGTCTAGGGGTGTAGCTCAGTGGTAGAGGATTTCACTGCAGATATAATTCCCATCAAAACAGCAGCAAAGTTATGTATACATATATATATATATATGTATACATATATATATATATATGTATATATATATATATATATATATATATATAGAGAGAGAGAGAGAGAGAGAAATATTCTAAAATTTGTATGGACTTGAAAAAAACTTGTAGTAGCAAAAACAGTTGAAACAAGAAAAAAGTGGGAGGAGTCTTACTACATAGGTTCAGCAATTATGATTGGTGCTATTGGCAAAGGGATAGATAACTGGAACAGAATAGAGTACCTAGAAACAGACTCACACAAATATGCGCAAGCAATATTTAACAGAAGTGCAAATGCAATTCAGTGAAGAAAAGATAACATTTTTAGACAAATGTTTCTAGAGCTCTTGGACATCCATAGGCAAAAAGTTGAATCTCCATGTAAACTTCACACCCTATACATAAATTAAGTTAAAATGGATCAACTTAAATGTAAAATTATAAAGCTTTTAGAAAAAATATGAGATAATCTCCCAAGTTTTAGGGTGAGACCAATAGTTTTAACATCCCCTCAAAACAAGATCAATAAAAGGGAAAATTGATAAACTTTATCTCATCAAAATTAAAAATTTTGCTCAATGAATGACTCTGCCAAGAGGATGCAGACAAACTACGTATTTGGAGAAAATATTTGTGAATGAAATATCTGACAAGACTTTGTCCAGATTATATGAAGAACTCTCAAAGCTCAACAACCAACCAAACAAGCAAATACACAAAAGTTTTCTTTCTGATGATCAGAGTTTTATACTCTAACTGGGGTCAGCATCAAGGGAGTTTGGTGTATTGTTTTTTTAAAAACCATCTAAGGTATAAATCAATTTGTTTATATTGATGTAACCCATTTAAACTATGTTTATACAGTGTTGGTAGAAATAGCAGAATGGGTATTATTAAGGACTAAGTATTTGTAGCCTCACCCCACAAATTCATATGTTGAGATCCTAACAACCAATGTGATGGTATTAGGTTATGGGACTTTGGGAGGTGTTTACTCTATGAGGATGGAGTCCTCATGATTGGCACCAATCCCTTTATAAGAAGAAAAGTGAAAGAGGTGGTCTCTGCTCTCTGCTGTGTGAGGATATGATGAGAAGATGACTGTCTACAAACCTGGAAGAATGTTCTCACCAGACATTAAATTTCTTGACACCTTGATCTCAGATTTTCCAGTTTTTAGAACTGTGAAGAGTAGACATTTGTTGTTTAAGCCATCTAGACTATGGTATTTCATTGCAGTAGCCCAAGCTAAATAAAACGTTTGTTTTTATCATATGTTTAGAATCATAAGGGTGACTCTATAAAAGGGTGAAAAATTGGAGTTACCGTGGAAACACATCTTGCAGAGGCCAGGCCTGTTGGCCTGTATCCTAACAGTAAGAACACACCAGACTGAGAGGCCCTGCCTGCCGCTTTGGTTCCCCAAACACTGTGACGTTCACTGAAATTATTCCTGTTAGCCTCTCTGTATCAGCCCTGGGAGTCTGGAAGGTAGTTACAAAAGGGTAAAGAACTGATTGTTTTACCAAGTGTCTTGGATAGACTGGGACGGAAAAAAATATAGAAGACTTTTCAAAGCGTCCTTTAGTCAAGCATTGAGTCTGTAAACCTCTTCAGCATGGGAAAACATACTGCTGCTTGTTCTTATCTGCCTCTGTAGATGGGTCTATTAGAATTAATTGAAACAGCATTGTTTTCATAAAAATACTAAGAGCCTGTGTATCACTTTTAATCAAATACAGAAGGTTATTTATACTAGCAACAATAATATGCATTTGCGTATTATAAAAATAATGCTTCCACAGCAATGACTGAATCTAATCTCCTCATTTTACACACATGGGAAACAAAGGTTTTATAAAGAAAATGGATTTCCCAGGTCCAAAACTAACTAGTGACTCTAGGTCACAAAGGCTCTAGGTCTTTGTGTTGTGCTGTGCTTCGTCGCTCAGTCATGTTGACTCTTGCAGGCAGATTCTTTACCATCTGTTAATAAAGTAACATAATTAACAAACAAAGTCAAAGATCCAGGGGCTTCCCTGGTGGCTCAGATGGTAAAGAATCTGCCTGCAATGTGGGAGACCTGGGTTTGATCCCTGGGTTGGGAAGATCCCCTGGAGGTGGGCATGGCAACCCACTTGAGTATTCTTGCCGGGAGAATCCACATGGATAGAAGTGTCTGTAGGGCTACAGTCCATGGAGTCACAAAGAGTTGGACTCGACTAAATGCCTAAGCACAACACATTAACAAATGATGTATTCTAGTGGAAAATGGAGAAGGCAATGGCACCCCACTCCAGTACTCTTGGCTAGAAAATCCCATGGATGGAGGAGCCTGGTAGGCTGCAGTCCATGGGGGTCGCTGAGAGTCGGACACGACTGAGCGACTTCGCTTTCACTTTTCACTTCCATGCACTGGAGAAGGAAATGGCAACCCACTCCAGTGTTCTTGCCTGGAGAATCCCAGGGATGGGGGAGCCTGGTGGGCTGCCGTCTATGGGGTCGCACAGAGTCGGACACGACTGAAGTGACTTAGCAGCAGCAGCAGCAGCAGCAGTGGTAAATTGTCTTTTTTTGGTCCTTCTTCATAGAAATGGGCTTCCCTCATAGCTCAGTTGGTAAAGAGTCTGCCTGCAATGTAGCAGACCTGGGTTCGATTCCTGGGTCAGGAAGATCCCTTGGAGAAGGAACTGGCAACACACTCCAGTATTCTTGCCTAGAGAATCCCCATGGACAGAGGAGCCTGGCGGGCTACAGTCCATGGGGTCTCAAGAGACAGACACGACATAGCAACTAAACCACCACCACCACCACCATCAAAAAATAGTAGAAAAATAGAGGACACACAAATATTCTGTAGTTTTTGCAGCAGACATGTAGAATGGTCTCAGTACATTCTAGCCCCTGTCTAGTGTTTGTCCTATTTTGTAGAGGCTAGAAAGCAAAAATGCTGCATTTCCAAGATGCTCTATGGGTAGATTTCTGGATATGTTCAGTTCTGCCAATCATGTGCATTCTGACAAGCTTGGATTCAGGTCCGAGTTATGAAGGGAAGAAGGCAAGGGACAAGGCATCCATTTCATGGCATGGTCATGATAGAGGAAGCTGGCTTTTACAGTTGTAGCTTTATGCTTCTCCAAGACCTCTTTCCCACTCACAGAAGATCATTGTGATTCTCAAGAATGAGAGTTGACTGGAAGACTACTCTAGAGCCTGCTCCCCATTGGTACCCGGTGATAAATCTCTTTCTATTCAACCTCATTAGAATGGTTTCTGTTATGTTCAGCTGAACGATAACCAACACAGGGTTACAGGATGAAAAAAATATGTGTATATATAAAATATACTAAAATGCAAAAGTAGAAACTAGAGAATCTTAAGCTAAGAAAGACAAATAGAGTTTGGGCTATTTGGATATGGGACCTGCTTTGAAAGTGTTAGTAGCTCAGTTGTGTCAACCTCTTTGGGACCCCATTGACTGTAGCCCACCAGACTCCTCTGTCCTTGGAATTCTCCAGGTAAGAACACTGGAGTGGGTAGCCATTCCCTTCTCCAGGTTTGTCTTCCTCACCTAGGGATCAAACTCTGGTCTCCTGCATTGCAAGCAGATTCCTTACCATTTGAGCCACCAGACAAGCCCCAGGGCTTGCTTTAGGGAAAATAAAAAAACTGTGGAAGGGCATATGATTCCAAGTCCCAAAGGAAAGCAGCGATGATCTCCATCACCATTTACTCTCTTGAAGACTGAATTAAAACAAAGTATGATTTCAGAATCAGTTTTCTAGGAAACTTTCTGAGTTGGTGAAGTATCTCCTGACCTGCTTCCTGATGCCTGAAATCCCTTTAACAGGGAGCAAATTATACGTAATTAGAAAAAGAAGTGTCAAAATGCAAATGCTATTGATGTAAAATTCATCAATAGTAAAGGGTAGCTGGTTAATTAAATTAGAGTTAATGACAATCTTGAAAATCATTGTATTGGGGATGGACCTGATTAACATTTATAGAGGACCTACAAAGGTCTGTCTAGTCAAGGCTATGGTTTTTCCAGTGGTCATGTATGGATGTGAGAGTTGTACTATGAAGAAAGCTGAACACCGAAGAATTGATGCTTTTGAACTGTGGTGTTGGAGAAGACTCTTGAGAGTCCCTTGGACTGCAAGGAGATCCAACCAGTCTATTCTGAAGGAGATCAGTCCTGGGTGTTCATTGGAGGGACTGATGCTGAAGCTGAAACTCCAGTACTTTGGCCACCTCATGCGAAGAGATGACTCATTGGAAAAGACTCTAATGCTGGGAGGGATTGCGGGCAGAAGGAGAAGGGGACGACAGAGGATGAGATGGCTGGATGGCATCACCGACTCAATGCACATGAGTGTGGGTGAACTCCGGGAGTTGGTGATGGACAGGAAGGCCTGGCGTGCTGCGATTCATGGGGCCGCAAAGAGTCGGACACGACTGAGCGACTGAACTGAACTGAACTGAACTGACTATGAACCTGGCAGAGGACCCATGCTTTTTTTTACACACGCCTTTTCATTTGGTGTCTCTATAGTTCGGTAGTTCTCTGTTCAGTGTTTTTAGTCCCATTCTCCAGGGATAGAAACTGATACTCAAATTAAAAAACTTGCCCCAAATCAAGAGGACAAGGCCTGGGGCAGAAGTTTCTCCAGTTTCATGAGTTGAATTGGTCAGGTCTATTTGCTTTTACAAGGTTAGGGATAAATTGAAACTGCTCAGATATAGTTTTCTCATGGGAAGGCAGGCAGGAAGTTCTATTTTACATGATTTATGGCTTTTTTCTTTTAAGATGGTTTGCTTTTTTATAAGGGGTTTATTTGGACCAGAGGATTCATTAATAACAACAAAAACAACAAAAACAACAAATAGAGTTTGTGTATCAGTTGGTAGTCTACTCTGTTTTCTTACAAAGTATTTTCATATGTGTTATTTCATCTTATATTCATGACTACCCAGTAGATATAGGTACTATTCTTTTCTGATTTTAAAATGTAAATTGAGTCCTAAAATTTGAAGTTACTGCCACAAATCACATAGTGAGTAGAGAAACTGGATCCCAAATACAAGAATTCATTCCCCACTCCTCACTAGAATCAATTTTTGCTTATGAGAGATAAACACCAACCTGGAAACCCTCAATCTGAGTCGCAAAAAGGACTGAGGCTACAGAAAAAAGGATTCTGTTTAATACTTGATACATTTCATCCCCATCAGCCACCCATTTATGTGTTAACAGTAATGTCTCTCTGATCAGTATTCTGTATAGTCCAGACTTATGAGAGCTGGCATATTGCCTTATTCAATGTATTACTTCTTACACCTAACACAATGCATTGCATAGAATAAGCATTCAATATATACTGATGAATGAATACTTCCAAAATACAAACTTGCAAAGCAGAATAAAAGCAATGAGTTTTCACTCCAGAGTTTTAGCTGAATTCTTTTCCTTTATCAGTGTGATGGATTTGGTTTTTAGTGACTAACATGATGCATGACAAATACTGGTACTGAATTAACTAGTGGACTTGTGAAACACCCCATTTTACAATCAGCTACGCCTGGCTGAATATTTTACTACTCATGGAAAGATCTTTACAGTATAGTCTTCTGTATAAGAGTACACTGTTGTGATTTTCCCCCCTCCATACACCACAACAAAACAAATCCCATTGAAATAGCAATTTTTTCATTGGGCCAAAACCAATGACCACAGTACCTGCCTGTGGAATCATGATAAATGTAGTTGCCCCAGAGTGAAATTCAATCTGGGCCTTGAGGTATATTGCCAAGTGCTGGCCAGTGAAAACAGCCATTAAGAGAAAGAAGCGTGATTTATTTCTTCAGTTTTCTCATACAGACAGAGCATTTGTGATCAAATACTCTGTGGTCAAATGGCACCTAAATTGCATAAAAACATTTTAGTTTTAAGTCTTTATTTTTTCGACCTTGGTATATGACAGAAGACTATTGCAAATCTGCTCTGGAAATCTCCCAGGTTTGAATGGATATTTGCCTTACAGAACATCCTGGCTTTTCTTGTCTGCCCTTATGGTGGTGGTTACTGTATGAAGTTTTATTTATTTATTTATATTTTAACTACAGGAAGCATCTAGTTCTGTTAAAAATGTCCATATAGTTTTCAGATCATTTTGCAGCCCTGGATACATAAATGCTTAAGAGAGTTGTTGACTCTAAGATATTACTGGTGTGGCCTATGGGATTTACAGTGTGAGAACAGTAGAAGTTAACAGAGCAAAAATCTGATTGACATCAAAACATTCTAAATCACATTGCTGCTAGGAAATTTGTGTTTCTTGTCAAGCGTTTGCCATAATATTTGACATTATTATGCCAAATAATGTTAGCTTCTGTCTGGAGATGTTTATTGCAAACCATGTTTAATTAATTTGCATACACTGGGTTTAATTAGGAATCAATAACCAACAATTACAGAGATAATGGTCTCTGAAGGATCAGAAAGAATTACATAAGAATATGAAGTGAAAATATATTCAGCATTGGGTCAAGTCAAGGAACTTTCCGTTTCATGTATTGATTTTAGTACTTTTCACCTTAGCACTGGCTGTTTTTTCAATTTATCCAAGAGATCACTATCTTATCAGTGTTAGAAGCTGAATCTCATTTATCTTTGCAAAAGCAAAATGTTACCTTTGTAATCTAGCACCACTATTAAGCAGGTGCTTAACACATAATAGATGCTCAGGGAAAAAAAAATTGACACTTCCAATACTCTTTATGTATGCTATATAAATATTGCCTTTAGTTGTATTCTATGATGAGCACATACTAAGTGGATTTAAATTATTCACTTTAGTATAAAATAAATCCTATAATATAACTTAACATTTCAGCTTATAGGGCTTTTTTGAACTGGTTCTTTTGAGATTAATACTACTAAAATTTTGAAAGTTTTCACATTCAGAAAGAGAAAGGATCTGAATAGATTATGCAAATAAATTAATTTGGTACAGTATAATTCTTTCTACAACTTGCACAGAAATGTACTATATATTTTTGTTTCTCTAAACAATATTGTGAGGTAGAAACATCCGGCATATTATTATCTCCACTTTACAAAAGAGAAAAGCAAGTGATTTTTCTTAGATTTTTTGCCTAGTAGGTATTGGGCAAAAGATTGGAACACAGATCATAACTTTAAATACTTTGAATTTTCCACTAAATGCCAATTTTTATTTTAACCTAGGTTGGATGAAGTTAGAATTGGTTTAGTTCGTTGTTAGGTAAGCTTTAGAAAATGAGGTGTCCTTTCTGGTTTATTCCATAAATATGAAACTGTACTTGGTGGCAGAGGGTATGGTGAAAGTATCTAGATTTGAAGACAAAGTTTGCATTTAACTGTGCTATGTGGATGTGACTTTAATTACCAATCTTTGTAGAATTCTTCAGTAAAATATAAATAAACAAAATAAAAAGGACAAATGAGACACAGAAAAATCTGTATAAATTTGAAGCATTGCTTAACCAGTTGGTGACACAGTTTTCCCGTTTGTAAATTGGAACTGATTATACTTATAGCACCGGGTTGGATAGAGGATAATGCAAAAAAGCATCCACCACTTGAACCCGTGAATCGTATTGATTATAATAATGCAACTGGTGGCTGAATGCTGCCAGAAAGGCAGGTGATTCATTTGACCATCTACATTTTATCTGAATATAAAATGTGAAAGTGTTAGTCACTCAGTTGTGTCTAACTCATTGCAGCCCCATGGATGATAGCCCACCAGGCTCCTCCATCCATGGGATTCTCCAGTTAAGAATACTGGAGTGGGTAGTCATTCCCTTCTCCAGGGGATCTTCCCCACCCAGGGGTTAAACCCGGCTCTCCTGCATTGCAGGCAGATTCTTTACCATCTGTGCCACCAGGGAAGCCCTGATACCTATGTTTAAAAACATTCTGTAATTTCAAAGTAAATTTTAACCTTTCTCATTTATATTATCATCTTTTCTAAAAATATGTTTATAGTCTATGTTGTAAGATTGTTGTATGTTCAATAGTTCTATGTTATAGGTGAATTTGGGGATAACATAGTGTTAGAAAACTTTGTAAAATGTAAGGCTTACTGATTGGAAAGCTGTAATATCATTCATGATGCTGGTATTTAGACAGAATTTAAAAAATCTTTTTCCCATTCAAAAACGTTTATGAAATTGTATTACTAACATGATATACCTCATTCTTCAAAGCCCATTTGGGATATTCTTTCTTGCCTAATTCATATATAAGATGGAAGTGTAGGGCAGTGATTTTTTATTAAATCATGTGTTTTGATAATTTTTGGTATAAATGGCAGTTTATTTATTACTTATTGTTTGAACTTTGGCCTCTTTCTGGAAGTAGTAAATAAGAATTACAAAAAAAGAGTCTTTTAAGTATAATATATTTGACATTAATTAGTTTCCTTTCTTGGATACTGGTAAAAAAGAGCATAAATTTATTTCTTGGACTCAGGAGACCCTACTTGGTAAACATGCATATTTAGAAAACAAAAACAGCATTGCATGTAAAATGCTTCTAAGTAAGAGCCTATGTTAACAGAAAAGAATGGAAAGCAGACTTTCCTAAATACTCCACATACAGAATAAATAACTTAGAGAATGCCAAATGATATGATATTAATGAAATTATTTTTTTTGGTCATTTTACTTTAAAATCTTTACTATACATATTGAAAACACTAACTACATATGGTAGCTCAGACAGTAAAGAATCTGCCTGCAATGCGGTAGACCCTGGTTCTATTCCTGGGTCAGAAAGATCCCCTGGAGAAGGGAATGGCAACCCACTCCAGTATTCTTGGCTGGGGAGATTTCTTGGGCAGGGGAGCCTTGCAGGTTATAGTCCATGGGATCCCAAAGAGTCAGACTTGACTGAGCGACCAACACTCACAATGACAATCATCTTATAAGATATTACATTATTAATTAAAATGGAAAAAGTTAACACAGATAGGGAACTCCTTATGTATAGGAGACCCTTTGCATTTGGTAGTGATGCTTAAAACATTTCTATGAATAGCTGCTTCCACGTATTTCTTGTATATCACATCTCTTTTTAAGTTTTTTCAGTTTTCCTAAAAGATTTCTTTTGTTCAGTGGCTCTTCCCTCAAAAGAATGTAGCTGTGATATTTTCCAAGGATTTTGGTGTCATGGTAACTCGTAGAGAATCGAGTACATTGCAGCATGGAGTCTGGGGCCAAGGACCTCAATTAGATGGCAAGTTCACACCACAGCCTTGGTAATTGATGTGAGGTTAAAATATAGATTTTTTTTCCCCAGTCATGAGTGGAAATATAGGAAATACAGGTCATATATTTTAAATACTATCCACATGTATTATGACTATTTAAATACTTAAATAGCATTTTAATAGGCAAACCTTTAAAAAGTAGCTAGTTTTTATATGTGGACAGTAGACAATTTGAGTTCGCATTTCCTAGTTACACTTTCAACTATTGCAAGTGATCTTTCAAGGGTCATGACAAGTAGATTTTTGTTTTTTCAAGTATTTAAATGGTCATAAGTATATGTAGTTAGTATTTTCAGAACATATGGTAAGTCTTTTTTTAGAGATTATACCCTTTTAAATTCAGTTTATGGCCATTTAGTTTGAAAATTACAGAGATGGTAGGTGGCAGTTATCACTTTTTTTAAGGTAGTTATTGGACAAAATGAGTTGTCCTTGACCTATCTAGACTCCCAATTGAAAATTAAAAAAAAAAAAGCTGGTTTGTGACATTCTTAAGTCTGGGAATCACCCAATTAATCTGAGTTAAGAGGTTCAACTCTCACACACTAACCTCCCTGAGCTGGTGATTAAATTTATGGCTCAGCAAAGAAAAAAAAAAATCCACTTGTCATGACCCTTAAAAGATTACTTGCAGTAGTCAAAAGGGTTAAGAGGAAGCATGTAAACTTAAATTGTCTAGTGCCCTTATGTAAAAACTAGCTGCTTTTTAAAGGTTTGTCTATTAAAATGCTATTATGTTTTGACTTTGTTTGATTTCTTTTTAAAGACACTTGCTTAGGTGATATGTGAGATATTTAATGCCCAGTGCTGTGATAAAGCTGGTCTGCTTTTCTAAGATAACCATAGTGGAAGGTGGAAATATAGATGAACATTTTCAAAGAAGAGACTCGGACATATAGTAGAGGGGAGGGTGACTCAGACCTTTCCATACAAGACTTTTCTAGTAATCAGGGCAGCAATGGATACTACAGTGTGGGGTAAGATTAGTGGAGAGTTATCAGTATAAAAGCAGCCAAAAGGCAGGGGATCAGTGTTTTCCATCCTCTTCCTGGAGGGAAAGACTTCTTAATTATAATTAACCCAACAATAAATGAAATCTCCATCATTCTTGGTTATCACCAGAAAAAATAGGTATGAGGGTTTTAGTAAAAGTAGACCAATAGCCTGGAGAAAGCTTTTGAATAATGAGAAACATCTTGATGCTTAGATTTTTCTTTTAAATTTTCTAAATTAAAATCATGCTTTAAATTGGATTACTCATTATGATTTTTTATTTTGTTTCTTTGGAGAACCCTGACTGATACGGCCTGTTAACAGGACTTAAAGAGAAGGTACATACCAGAAAAAAATATTTGCAAAGCACATTATCTTTCAAAGGACTCAATCCATAATACATATAAAGAACTTTCAGAACTCAAAAGTAAAATCTTCCCTAAAAATCTAGCTAAAAAATGGGCAAAAAGCTTAAGTAGACTTTTCAGTTGAGAAGGTATGCAAATGAAAAATAAGCACATGGAAAGAAGTTCAACATTATTAGCCACTAGGGAAATGCATCGGAGAAAGCGGTGGCACCCCACTCCAGTACTCTTGCCTGGAAAATCCCATGGAGAGAGAAACCTGGTAGGCTGCAGTCCATGGGGTCGCTACGAGTTGGATACGACTGAGCGACTTCACTTTCACTTTTCACTTTCATGCATTGGAGAAGGCAATGGCAACCCACTCCAATGTTCTTGCCTGGAGAATCCCAGGGACAGGGGAGCCTGGTGGGCTGCCGTCTGTTGGGTCACACAGAGTCAGACACGACTGAAGTGACAGCAGCAGCAGCAGGGAAATGCATTTAAATCACAATTAGCTATCACTACTTGGCTATTGGCATGACTACAATAAAAAGAGTGACAACAGCAAATTCTGGAAAGGATGTGGAAAAGCTGGAACATTTGTACATTACTAGTGGGAATGGAAATAGTATAAACCATTCTGGAAAACAACTTGGCAATTTCTAATAAAACTAAACATGAAGTGACCAGGCAACCCAGCAATTTTACTTCTGAGGTTTATCTCACAAAAATGTAATTTTATGTTCATACAAAAATCTGTACACACATTTTCATAGCAATTTATCTGTGAGTGAGTGAGTGAAGTCGCTCAGTCGTGTCCGACTCTTTGTGACCCCATGGACTGTAGCCTACAAGGCTCTTCTGTTCATGGAATTTTCCAGGCAAGAGTACTGGAGTGGGTTGCCACTTCCTTCTCCAGGGGATCTTCCCGACCCAGGAATCACACCCGGGTCTCCCACGTTGCAGGCAGACGCTTTATCGTCTGAGCCACCAGGGAAGTCCCTAATTTATCTGTAATGCCCCCAAATGGAAACAACCCAGATGTCCTTCAATGAATAATGGTTATATAAACTTTGTACACACAAAAACTATGAATTACTATTCAGTAATTAAAAATAATGGACTATGGATACATGCAACAACTTGGATGAATTTCCAGAGAATTATGCAAAGTGAAAAAAAAAATCCAACCTCAAAAAATTAAATGCTGTTTGGTTACATTTACATGACATTCTTGAAATGAAAAAATTTTAAAAATGAAAACCCATCAGTGATTCCCGTGAATTAGTAGTGGTGGGATGGGGTAAGTGTGGCTACAAAGGGTCAATAAGAAGATTCCTTGTGGTAATGGAATTGTTCTGTATCTTGACTGACTGTATCAATGTCAGTATTCTAAGTATCTCCTTATACCATAGTTTTGCAAGATGTTTTTAGTGGGGGAAACTGGGTAAAGGATATGTGGGATCTCTAAACTATTTCTTATAACTACATATAAGTATACAATTATCTCAAAATAAAAAGTAATATTTTAAAAATGTATAAGTGTCTTGAAAACTCAGCAGTGGCCGCAGGACTGGAAAAGGTCAGTTTTCATTCCAATCCCAAAGAGAGGCAATGCCAAAGAATGTTTGAACGGTTCTACCGCACGGTTGAACTTATCTCACATGCTAGCAAAGTAACGCTGAAAATTCTCCAAGTTAGGCTTCAACAGTACGTGAACTGAGCACTTTCAGCTGTTCAAGCTGGATTTAGAAAAGGCAGAGGATCCAGAGATAAAATTGCCAACATCTGTTGGATCATCGGAAAAACAAGAGAGTTCCAGAAAAACATCTACTTCTGTTTTATTGACTATACCAAAGCCTTTGACTGTGTGGATCACAACAAACTGTGGAAAATTCTTCAAGAGATGGGAATACCAGATTACCTTACCTGCCTCCTGACAAATCTGTATGCAGGTCAAGAGCAACAGTTAAAACTGGACATGGAACAATAGACTGGTTCCAAATTAGGAACTGAGTATGTCAAGGCTGTATATTGTCACTCTGCATATTTAACTTCTATGCAGAGTACATCATGCAAAATGCCAGACCTGATGAATCACAAGCTGGAATCAAGATTGCTGGGAGAAATATCATTAACCTCAGATATGAAGATGACACCACCCTTATGGCAGAAAGTGAAAAGGAACTAAAGAGCCTCTTGATGAAAGTGAAAGTGGAGAGTGAAAAAGCTGGCTTAAAACTCAACATTAAAAAACTAAGATCATGGCATCCAGTCCCATCACTTCATGGCAATTAGATGGGAAACAATGGAAACAGTGAAAGACTGTATTTTAGGGAGCTCCAAAATCACTGCAGATGGTGACTGCAGCCATGAAATTAAAAGACACTTGCTCCTTGGAAGAAAAACTGTGACCAACCTGGACAGCATATTAAAAAGCAGAGGCATTAATTTACCGACAAAGACCTGTATCGTCAAAGCTATGGATTTTCTAATACTCATGTATGCATGTGAGAATTGGACCATAATGAAAGCTAAGCACCTAATAATTGATGCTTTTGAACTGTGGTGTTTGGAGAAGACTCTTGAGAGTCCCTTGGACTGCAAGGAGATCAAACCAGTCAATCCTAAAGGAAATCAGTCCTGAATATTCATTGGAAGGACTAATGCTGCAGCTGAGGCTCCAATACTTTGGCCACCTGATGTGAAGAACTGACTCATTGGAAAATGACCCTGATACCGGGAAAGATTGAAGTCAGGAGGGCAAGGGCACAACAGACGATGGATGGTTGGATGGCATCACTGACTCAATGGACATGAGTTTGAGCAAGCTCCAGAAGTTGGTGATGATCAGGGAAACCTGGTGTGCTGCAGTCCATGGGGTCACAAAGAGTCGGACAAGACTGTGACTGAGCTGGACTGAAGTGTCTTGACAACTTGAGAGGCTAATATGACAACAAGACACCAGTGTTGGCTAACTTGAATGTCAGAGACATGGCCACAGTAGAAAATGGTAATTCTGAGAGTACCCAGCTCCAGCTCCATTTGTTTGCCCTGAAGTCTGAAAATGTTATATTGGTACACCGTGATCCTATACTTGGCATACTGGTTTGCTATAATATTCTAGTTCAAAAGCTCTAGCCTGGAAAGTATAACATAACTTTGAGAGGATTCCTAAAAGATTCCACCATTTGAGTGTAGCACACATCAGTCACAGAAATTACCGCTGAAGGGTAAATACGTATATTTATTGCACTTTGCTTCAAGCAATGTTACTTGGCTGACTAAATGACTTTATGTTGATGGAGAGAGAAAAAAAAAAAACCATAAATACCAAACATTGTGATAAGCATTTGTTTATTAATCATTGTCAACCCATGAATACTTCCTTAAACAAGGAAATACAACATCATTTCTGTCTATCATTATAAATAGTTGAAAATTGTGCATCATTAAAAACTTATATGTATTGTTTCAATATCCAGTATTTCCCTTGTGGCTGTTGTCACCTTGCTAATGTTAACATCATTGAACTCTTCCTAGATTGCAACCATATGCCCTAAATGCCCTATTCTTTGATCTATTATCACATGTTGGCCCCTCCAGGCACTACCTGCCATTTCATGATGGTACCTTGGGAATTGACTTGCATACTCAGATAGTTTAATGATAGTCCAGTGCACGTAAGACAATGGACACATGATTCCTCACTAAGAATATCAGTTTTGAAAAGCTAATAGCTACTTTATATAATATGAATTCAGTGTTTTAAATGTTTCTAAGAGACAAGAAAATTGATGTTAGATTATCATCTAATAAAGGCCCTTTAGATAGTAAAAAATAATAGTTACCTTTTCTATGATATAAAATGATATAAATATAAAATGACAAAATGATATAAAAATGATCCATTGATCCATACGCTCTCTTAATATGATATTTTGTTAACAACTTATCTTTATATCATATTAATATTTATTTTTCTTCTAGTTCTAACATGTATTCAGGAACCAGTGACCAATATGTGTGCTGATGTACTTTTATTGAACTTATTGACATCTTCAGAAGTCTGCCTGTTTAATGTAATGCTTTGTATTGATATATATTATAAAGGCTATTTTCATCCTTACCCATTTGCTTTTCATTTCATCATCTTCAATATTAGGTTTATGGATTTAGTATTAATTAGCTTTGAAAAAGATTTTCATATAAATATTATCATTAATCTATATATCAGGGATTCTAAATTTGTCAAATAAATAAGCACCAATCTTACTCAGATATTGAGCTATTTCTCTGTGACTAGAAGAAAAAAAATTATTAAGGTTGTAAAATATTTGATAAGTCACTTTTTCAAAAATATCTATTCATTTTACCTTTTGACACCCTTCATTCCTTTTTCATATCCCCCAGTACCCACCTTTGCAGCCACTCATCTCTTTTCTGTGTATGTCAGCTTGTTATGTTTTTAGATACCACATATAAGAAAAATAATACTGTATTTATCTTTCTTTGTAAGACTTACTGCAGTTAGCATATCACTCTATAGCTCTATCCATATTGTCATGAATGGTACAATTTCTTTCTTTATATGGCTGAATAATATTCCACCATGTGTATTTGTGTATGTGTCTGTGTGACTGTATATAGCACAATTTCTTTATCTATTCATTCATCAATGGAAACAGGTTTTTTCCATACCTTGTATTATAAATATAGACACTCTGTTCTGTTGCACTTCAGTTTATTGTGTCACAGATACTGAGTTTTATCTTACAATTGGAAGGTTTGTGGCAACCCCACTTCAGCAAATCTGTTAGTTCTGTTTCTCCAACAGCATTTGCTCACTTCATATCTCTGTGTCACATTTTGGCAATTTTTGTAATATTTGAAACCTTTTCATTATTACTATCTTTGTTATGGGGATCTACGGCCAGTGATCTTTAATGTTATGGTTTAATTGTTTTGGTGCATGATGAGCTGGTGCCCATTTAAGACAGGGAACTCAATCAATATTTGCTGTGTGTGCTCTTACTGCTCCACCAACTGGCTGTTCCCCCATTTCTGGCCTCTCTATTCCTTAAGCCACAACAGCATTGAATTGTGCCAGTTAATAACTCCACAATAGCCTTTACATGCTCAAGTGAAAGGAAGAGTCTCACATTTCTCACTTTAAATCAGAAGCTAGAAATGATTAGACTTAAGGCAGAAGTCATGCTGAAAGCTGAGATAGGCAGGAAGCTAGGCCTCTTACACCACTCTAATGGCAGAAAGTGAAGAGGAACTAAAAGGCTTCTTGATGAGGGTGAAAAAGGAGAGTGTAAAAGCTGGCTTAAAACAGCATTCAAGAAACTAAGATCATGGCCTTTGGTCCCATCGCTTCATGGCAAATAGTTGGGGAAAATGTGGAACACTGTCAGATTTTATTTTCCTGGGCTCCAAAGTCATTGTAGATGGTGACTGCAGCCATGAAATTAAAAGACGCTTGCTCCTTAGAAGGAAAGCTATGACAAACCTAGACAGGATAATAAAAAGCAAAGACATCACTTCACCGAGAAAGGTCCCTATAGTCAAAGCTATGGTTTTTCTAGTAGTCATGAACGGATGTGAGAGTTGAACCATAAAGAAGGCTGAGTGTCGAAGAATTGATTCTGTCAAATTTGG
Organism: Bos indicus; assembly: GCF_029378745.1. NCBI lineage: Eukaryota > Metazoa > Chordata > Mammalia > Artiodactyla > Bovidae > Bos > Bos indicus. Next base: position 120,035,209 of record NC_091760.1, read on the forward strand.
TGCTGGAGAAGGCTTTTGAGCGTCTCTTGGACTGCAAGGAGATCTAACCACTCAATCCCAAAGGAAATCAACCCTGGATATTCATTGGAAGGACTGATGCTGAAGCTGAAGCCCCAATACTTTGGCCACCTGATGTGAAGAGCCAGCTCATTGGAATAGACCCTGATGCTGAGAAAGATTGAGGTCAGGAGAAAGGGGCGACAGAGGATGAGATGGTTGGTTAGCATCACTGACTTAATGTTGAGCAAACTCCAGAAGGTAGTGAAGGATAGGGAAGCCTGACGTACTGCAGTCCATGGGGTCATAAAGAGTCAGAAACAACTTAGCATCTGAACACCACCACCACCACTTATTCAAGTTCTGAATGCAAAGGAAAAATTCTTGAAGGAAATTAAAAATGCTACTCCAGTGAACACACAGTTGATAAGAAAGCAAAGCAGTCTTTTTGCTGATATGGAGAAAGTTTTAGTAACCTGGATAGAAGATCAAATCATCACAATGTTCACTTAAGCCCAGATTTAATCCAGAGCAAGTCCCTAGCTATCTTAAATTGTATAAAGGCTGAGAAACGTAAGGAAGCTGCAGAAGAAAAGTTGGAAGCTAGCAGAGGTTGGATCATGGACTTAAGGAAATAAGCCATCTTCATAACATAAAAGTGCAAGATCAGGTAACAAGTGCTGATGTAGAAACTGCATCAAGTAACCCAGAAGATCTAGTTAAGATAATTAATGAAGGGGGCCACTCTAAAAAACACAGTTTTCAGTGCAGACAAGACAGTCTTCTATTGGAAGAAGATGCCATCTAGAACTTTCATAGCCAGAGAGAAGTCAATGCATGTCTTCAAAGCATCAAAGGACAGGCTGATGCTCTTGTTACAGACTAACACACCTGATGACTTTAAGCTGAAGCCAGTGCTTATTTTCCATTCTGAAATTGCTAAGGCTGTTAAAAATTATTTTAAATGCACCTTACTATGCTCTAGAAATGGAACAACAAAGCCTAGATGACAGCATATCTGTTTATAGCATGGTTTACTGAATAATTTAAGCCCACTGTTGAAACTCATTGCTCAGAAAAAAAGATTCCTTTCAAATTATGACTTCTCACTGACAATGCACCTGGTCTCCCAGGAGCTCTGATGGGGGTAAACAATGAGATTCATGTTGTTTTCCTGCCTGCTCACACAACATCCATTCTGCAGTCCATGCATCAAAGAGTAATCTTGACTTTTAAGTCTTATTATTAAAGAAATACATTTTGTAGGGTTCTAGCTGCCATAGATAGTGATTATTCTGATGAATCTGGGCAAACTAACTTGAAAACTTTCTGGAAAGGAGTCACCATTCTAGATGTCATTAAGAATATGAGTGATTCTTGGGAAAATGCTGATATTTATCAGCATTAACAAGAGTTTGGAAGAAGTTTATTCCAACTCTCATGGATGATTTTGAGGGGTTCAAGACTTCAGTGGAGCAGATAACTGCAGATATAATGGAAAGAGCCAAAGAACTAGAATCAAGACTAGAGCCAAGCCTGAAAACGTGATTGAATTGCTGCAATCCCATGATAAACTTTTCACAGATGAAGAGTCGCTTCTTATGGATGAACGAAGAAAGTGGTTTCCAGAGAAGGAACCTATTCCTGATGAAGATACTGTGACATTGTTGAAATGACAAGAAAGGATGTAGAAACTTGGTTCATAAAGCATTAAAAAGGTTTGAGAGGATTGATTGGCTCCAGTTTTGAAAGAAGTTCTGCTGTGGGTAAAACGCAGTCAAATAGCACTCTGTGCTACAGAGAAATCATTTATTATGGGAAGAGTCAATCGACATGGCAAACTTCATACTTCTATCTTAAGAAATATCACAGTCATCCTCGCCTTCAGTAACCACCTTCCTGATCAGTTGGCAGCCATCAACATTGAGGCAAGACCCTCCACCAACAAAATGATTATGACTCACTGAAGGTACAGATGATGGTTAACATCCTTTTAGCAACAAAGTATTTTTTAATTACACCATGTGTGTTCTTTTTCTAGACATAATGCTATTGATAGACTATAGTGTAAGCATAACTTTTATATGCATTGGGAAACCAAAATAATTGTGTGACTCACTTCATTGCAGTGATCTGGAGCCAAATCCACAATATCTCCAAGGTATGGTTGTACTGTTGCAATGAACATGGAGATATATATATATATATATATATCTTTTTGAGTTAGCTTTGTCAATTTTGGATACTTAGCAGTGGAATTACTTAATTATATGGTATTTCTGTTTTTAACTTTTTGAAGAACCATCAAACTGTTTTCCATAGTGGCTGTACCAATTTATATTCTCACCAGTAGATACCAGTGTTCTCTTTTCCCCACATCCTGTTAACACTTGTCTTTTTTTTTTTAATAATAACCTGACAGCTATTTTGTTTTTAATAATAGCCTCATTATGGTTTTGATTTGCATTTTCCCTGATGATTAGCGAGGTTGAGCACATTCTCATGTGCCTGTTGGTCATCTACATTTCTCTTTGAAAAAATGTCTATTTAAATCTCTGCCCAATTTTTAATTGGATTTTTCTTTTTTTTGGCTATTGAATTGTATGGATTCTTTATCTATTTTAGATATTGACCTCTTATCAGATACAGGATTTGCAAGTATTTTCTCCCATTCAGAGGATTGCCTCCTTATTTTGTTGATGATTTCCTTTGCTCTGCAGGAACTTTGTAGTTTGACATAGTCAGCTTGATTCTCTCCACTTCCATTACTTTTCCTCTTGGTTGTAGATTCAAAAGTCATTGCCCAGACCTATGTCAAGGCCTATGTTTTCTTTTAGAAATTTTATGGGTTCATGTCTTATGTTCAAGTCTTCAATGCATTTTGAGTTGATTTTTTTGTATGGTATAAGACAGTTGTCCAGTTTCATTTTTTAACATGTGACTGTCCAGTTTTCCCAATACCATTTATTGAAGAGACTGACCTTTCCCCATTGTATATTACTGGTTCCTTTGTTGTAAGTAATTGACTACGTGTGTTGTGTGTATGGGTTTATTTCTGGGCTCTCTAATTGCAACTTTATTCCCTTTCATATTAAAACATTTTTAATAAATTTATTATAAAGATAAATATACCTCATAGGCCCAAATACTATAATTATAGCAATAAAAACACTCCTTAGATAATGTCCCAAGAGAAAGAATAAAACATTATCCTACCTCAGGACATTCAGAGGTTTAACAAGGTGGTCACCTTTGAAGGCTAATTTGCTTTTGAAGTGTTTATAGACAGAAAAATGTTAAGTGCTGTTGGCCTCTAGAATTAATGGTCGATAAACCACAACAAAAATGTTGAAGGCTGTCACTTAAATAGGTATGATATTTTAGTGATCTCATGGAACATAGACTGCGGGGAGCCAGCGGGAGGACCTCGGCCCAAGGCAAAGGTCATGAGGAAGGAGGCTCGACATACGCAAAGGCGGGATCGAGCCTCAGGAGTCCCCCTGGAAATTCTCGAGCATCTACCCCCATAACCAGAGCCTGCCTACTTTACTACTTTGTGCTCTCACCTACACCTCTGACTTTACGGGGGGCTGTCCCCCACCACCTCTTTTGGAGAAGGAGTTAACTTAGAGCTCCAGTTAATAATAATTCCTGGGTGTGACAGGAGTGTTTCAACCTACAAACTCCTCTGAAGGTTCTCTAGCCTGCCTGACAGGCTTGTCCGGCCACATGTGATTGCTCACAGCCTCCCAACCGTGAGAGGCACGAGACGCTTTAAACCTTCTAAAAACAGGTTCTTTAGAGAAGTTAGAAAACTATTAGTATAAGTATAGTGGGCTGATTAGAAATTGTATTGGTGAAGGGTTTTTCATTTGTTGAGCCAACGTTTGTTGCTATGTCTCCACATCCCCTACCCTTATACACATTAATGAATATATAGAAGAAATAAGTATTAACCTTTGGTATAAATCACGTTAGACCTTAGGCTAAGTAAATTCTTTCCTTTACTAAAACACACTATACCCTCACCCTATAGGAATGTAACTTTATTTGGGTGGCGTCTGTTTTAAGAATAATCACCCCTGGAGAAATAAGTGTCCTGGTTGACTGACCACTGTCACAAGGAGAGGGTCATAAATTGTCAGCAGGCCCCCTGGCCAGAAGATGATGTAACACCCCTAAGACCTCTGTATACATTTGTATGAAGCACCTGACTTTGATAAAAGTCAGGACTGCTGACCCCGCGTGACTTTTGCATAACATCTCAGTGTATAAAAGTAGACCATGGAAAATAAAGAATTGGGATCAGTTCCTCGAAATACTGGTCTCCTCATGTCTCTCTCTCTCTCAAACTCTGGCTGAGTCTCCATCTGGAGCGCGGAACCCACCATGCTTACTAATTTTGCCTGGGCTTCTAAGATCCAACCGGGGAGGCCTCAGTGTCTCCTCTCCTTCGGGAGAACAGAAGGATGCCTGTGGCCTACATAAGTGGTGCAAACTTCTTGTCTTGAAGTTTTATTGGTCTCCCGCGTAAACCAAGCTACTCAGCCTCTTTTCTCCACTGAATTTTCCTACTGAGCTATCCTCATTCTATTACTCTTTATATCTCTAATTAATATCTAATTGAAGCTATTGTATCCTGATCCTCGCCGATGCCGTCCCCGCTTCGAACTCCCTGGATCAGCCGAGGCTGGACCCCGGCAATAGACTACTACTTAGATTTCTTTTGAGCTGATGGGGGCATTCCTTCATCCTTGAAAGTAGGAATTTTGTTTTTAGTTGCTAAGTTGTGTCCAACTCTTTTCAACCCCCCTGTACTGTAGCCCACCTGGCTCCTCTTTCTGTGGGATTTTCCAGGCAAGAATACTGGGATGGGTTGCCATTTCCTTCTCCAGGGGATCTTCCTGACCCAGGGATGGAACCTGCATCTCTTGCGGCTCCTGCATTGGCAGACAGGTTTTTTACCACTACACCACTAGGGAAACTAGAAATAAGAGGGTCCAGTTAAACTTGCAGCTGATCAAAGTCCTTGCAGTATCTTTTCTCATGACATTCAAGTTGTTGTGTAAACATAGTTTGCTGATTCATTAATCTGAAAGCTGCCTTTGTGTCTTTAGCAATCTCACAATTTCATCTTAAATATAAATAATAATAGTACTTATCTGATAATGTTGCTATGAAGATTAAATATGTTAATTCATTTAAAGTGCTTAGAACAATGTATGAATGTAGTAAAAACTAAAAAAAAAGAAAAAAATTAGTTGGTCTTATCATTACCACCCATGTTAAATTTGAATATTAGAGGATTCACATGTAATTAAGCAGTATTCTCCTGAAAGCCTTCACTCAAAATATTACCAAGGCAAAAATATATTAAGTGACCTCTATCTCATCATGATTCTAATATCAAAATAAATTACTATTTATGTCTTATTTGCTTTGATTTTGGTTTCCAGGAAAGACTTTGAATTAGAACAGTCTGTTTTTAATTTTGTCACTTCTATTTACTAGTTACTTGACCCTAGTAAAGTTAATCTTTTTAAGCTTCTTTCTACCTAGTTGTAAGTAAGGATAATATTCATGGGTGGTTAGTAAAATAAAATAAAAAAAAGTGTGTAAATATCTACATGCATGATACCTAGCCCATAATAAGTATTCATTTCAGTTCAGTTTAGTCTCTCAGTCATGTCTGACTCTTTGTGATCTCATGGACACCAAGCTTCCCTGTCTATCACCAACTCCTGGAACTTGTTCAAACTCAAGTCCATTGAGTTGGTGATAGCACCCAACCATTTCATTTCTGTCATCCCCTTCTCTTCCCACATTCAATCTTTCCCAGCATCAAGGACTTTTCTAAGGAGTCAGTTCTTCACATCACGTGGCCAAAGTATTGGAGCTTCAGCTTCAGCACCAGTCCTTCCAATGAATATTCAAGACTGATTTCCTTTAGGATGGACTGGCTGGATCTCCTTGCAGTCCAAGGGACTCTCAAGAGTCTTCTCCAACACCACATTTAAAAAGCATCAATTCTTTGGTGCTCAGCTTTCTTTATGGTCCAACTTTCACATCCATACATGACCACAGGAAAAACCATAGCTTTGACTAGATGGCCCTTTGTGGCAAAGTAATGTCTCTGCTTTTTAATATGCTGTCTAGGTTTGTCATAACTTTTCTTCCAAGGAGAAAGCATCTTTTAATTTCATGGCTGCAGTCACCATCTGCAGTGATTTTGGAGCCCCCAAAAATAAATTTGTCACTGTTTCCATTGTTTCCCCATCTATTTGCTATGAAGTGATGGGACCAGATGCCATGATCTTCAATTTTTGAATGTTGCATTTTAAGCCAACTTTTTCACTCTCCTCTTTCACTTTCATCAAGAGGCTCTTTAATTTCTCTTTGCTTTCTGCCATAAGGGTGATGTCATCTGCATATCTGAGGTTATTGATATTTTTCCCAGCAATCTTGATTCCAGCTTGTGCTTCTTCCAGCCCAGCGTTTCTCATGTACTCTGCATATAAGTTAAATAAGCAGGGTGACAATATACAGCCTTGATGTACGCCTTTCCCAATTTGGAACCAGTCTGTTGTTCCACATCTGGTTCTGACTGTTGCTTCTTGACCTACATACAGATTTCTCAGGAGGCTGGTAAGGTGGTCTGGTATTCTCATCTCTTTCAGAATTTTCCACAGTTTATTGTGATCCACACAAAGGCTTTGGCTTTTTATTCAGTAACTATTCCTTTTCTATTTTTTTTTTTTTTAAACTTTACAATATTGTATTGGTTCTGCCATATATCAAAATGAATCTGCCACAGGCATACACGTGTTCCCCATCCTGAACCCTCCTCCCTCCTCCCTTCCCATACCATCTCTCTGGGTCATCCCAGTGCACCAGCCCCAAGCATCCAGTATCGTGCATCGAACCTGGACTGGCAACTCGTTTCATATATGATATTATACATATTTCAATGTCATTCTTGTTTTCAAAGTGATGAAAGTAATAATGATTTTGTTGAGTAAAGACAATACTGAAGTGGATAGCCTTTCCCTTCTCCAGGGCATCTTTCCAATCCAGGGATCGAACCCAGGTCTCCTGAATTGCAGGCAGATTCTTTACCAGCTGAGCCACAAAGGGAAACTCCAAAGATAATTTTAGGTCCCAGAAACAGGCTAATTTTCTCTCTTCCATTGCTTAAAGAAGATCTTATAGTTAAAAATTAATTACTCTGATTTTTCTATTAACTCAGAATTAGGCATGAAATCATAAAAATAAAGAATTGTTACCTTTACTAAATTTCTTCTTTATCTAATACATACATGACAAACTTGTCTTAATCCTTTTCAGAAAAAATTATAATAAAAAAGGCTTGTCTCATTGTTCCCCTGTGAAACTGTTATCGATTACCTTTACCTAGTTCAGAGAAGTATCATATATAACATAAACAACAAACATTTAAATTTGTTCAAAAAATCATTCCTAAAGTTTTTTAACTTAATTTTTAAAATTTTATTTAAGAAATGAATACTTCTGTAACTGTGATTGAGAAATTTAGACAAATGTAAAGTAACAGCAAAAACAGATCACCCATAATATTACCCTCAAAAATTAACATATTTTCATTCTATTTTTCTGCAGAAAATCCAATTCATTTTCATATATTTCATAAACATTTCATATTCAAAAGTCAATGGAAAACTTGACAAAGGTGAAGTTTTTAGAGTGAGCTGGTACAGGTGACACGGGTACCTTCAGGAGGAACTAGAGTAGTTCCTCACAGTCATCTCAGAGAACAGAGCCAGCTGGAGTTCTCAACACTCCGGACAGGGCGGAAATGAAGTTATTTGATGGAGCCTATCACTTCCTCATTTTGAGATCTACTGGGTATAAGGGAAAGATCGCAGCTAATCAAAATTAGTTTTAAACATGCCTTAAATTTCACTGAAGTCTCACTACCACAGGCAAGACTGAATAGAGAAAAGATCCTTACTTCCCATTTTCCTTCTCAAACTTACATCAGGCACCCACTATTTCAGAGGAGAGACAGATGGAGCTTCTGCACTACATAAATTTAAATCATTCTCTCTCCCTGACTTTTTCCTCCTAATTTTCACAGAGCATGGAGTTAAATTCTGAGAAGTTAAATGTCCATATGAGATAACATTATTACTTTGCACTTATTTTTTTTGTACCTTTAAATGTCTCTAGTAAAAATGCAAGGGAGTTTACCTTTAGAACCAAAGTAGACCCTATGGATATATATATTTTTAAATTCTGTAAACATTCAATAAGGTTTATTGTACTTGTTTTGTATTTATTTTTAATTGGAGCATAATTGCTTTACAATCTGTGTTTTTTCTGGTGTACAATAAAGTGAATCAACCATATGTACACATATATCCCCTCCCTCTTGAGCTTCCCATTCACCCTTCCATCTATATTATTATATATTTGATTATATATGATTATATGTCAATCCAAGAAATTCCTCCTCCAACCTTTCATTGGAAGACTCCTTAGAAAATTTACTCAAGTTTCTTTTATTTGGGCTTTTCTGAAAATGGCAACCCACTCCATTATTCTTGTCTCAAGAATCCCATAGACAGAGAAGCCTGCAGACTACAGTCCATGGTGTCACAGTTGGATACGACTGAGCGACTAACCACAAATTCTAATATAACGACTTCTAGAGTTAATATGAGGGACTTTCCTGGTGGCTCAGCAGTAAAGAGTCCGCCTGCCAAATCAGGAGATGCAGATTTGATCCCTGGGTCTGGAAGATCCCCTGGAGAACAAAATGGCAACACACTCTAGTTTTCTTGCCTGAGGAATCCCATAGGTGGAGGAGCTTGGAGGGCTGTAGTCCATGGGGTCACAAAGAGTCAGATACAACTTAGTGACTAAACAACAACAAAAAAAGTTAATGTGAGTTTAGAACATGATACCGAATTATCTGTTTAGTAAGCTTTTCACTACTCTAGCAGAGGGAAGAATATAATAGCAAAGATATAAAACATAGAGGGAAATAAAAAAACACAACAGGACTTACAAATGCTATAGTAATAATATGGAAAGATTTGGAGGCACTCCTTCGGTTCCTGCAGGATGACTTGAAAATTTTCCCACAAGATTATTCTCCCACTTTTCTAGTAAATGCAAGAAACCTGATAGTCCAGAGACAAGTGTTCTGAGTGTGACCCATTTGTCTAGATGACTCAGAAGGAAACATTTTAATTAAATATGGAAGTACTTTTTAATAAAGCTCAGGGTAGGAAAGGAGCATAACAAGGCAAGGGTTTTATTTCATACAGAATAAGATCAAGGTCATAGTAACAGAAAAGTACAAGTTTAAGGCTCAAGATGTTGTTGGAGGAAATTAATTCCTATGGTGCATTGCCCTTCTTTGGGACTGGAATGAAAACTGGCTGGAAAAGGTCAGTTTTCATCCCAATCCCAAAGAAGAAAGATGCCAAAAAATGTTCAAATTACCATACAATCATGCTTATTTCATATGCTAGCAAAGTAATGCTCAAAATCCTTCAAGTTGGCTTCAGCAGTATGTGAACCAAAAACTTCCAGATGTACAAGCTGGATTTAGAAAAGACAGAGGAACCAGAGATCAAATTGCAAACATTTGTTGGATCATAAAGAAAGCAAGGGAATTCCAGAAAAACATCTACTTCTGCTTCACTGACGACACTAAAGCCTTTGACTGTGTGGATCACAAAATTCTTAAGAAAATTATGGAAAATTCTTAAGAAGATGGGAATACCAGGCCACCTTACCTGTCTTCTCAGAAACCTGTATGCAGGTCAAGAAGCAGCAGTTAGAACCAAACATGGAGCAACAGACCAGTTCCAAATTGGGAAAGGAGTACAACAATAATGTATATTGTCATTCTACTTATTTAACGTCTATGCAGAGTACATCATGCAAAATTCTGGGCTGGATGAAGCACAAGCTGGAATCAAGATTGTGGGGAGAAATATCAACAACCTCAGATATGCAGATGATACCACTCAAATGGCAAAAAGTGAAGAGAAACTAAAGAGCCTCTTGATAAGGGTGAAAGAGAAGAATGAAAAAGTTGGCTTAAAACTCAACATTCAAAAAACTAAAATCATAGCATCTAGTCCCATCTCTTCATGGCAAATAGATGGGGAAAAAGTGGAAACAGTGACAGATTTTATTTTCTCAGCCTCCAAAATCACTGTGGATGGTGACTGCAGCAATGAAATTAAACGGTGCCTCATCCCTGGAAGAAAGGCTATGATAAACCTAGACAGCATACTAAAAAGCAGAGACATCACTTTGCTGACAAAGGTCCAAATTGTCAAAGCTACAATTTCTCCAGTAGTCATGTACACATGTGAGAGTTGACCATAAAGAAGGCTGAGTGCCAATGGATTTGCTCAGAATTCTTTGAGCGCCAAAGAATTTCAAACTCTGGTGTTGGAGAAGACTCTTGAGAGTCCCTGGGACAGCAAGAAGATCCAACCAGTCAATCCTAAAAGAAATCAGTCCTGAATATTCATTGGAAGGACTGATACTGAAGCTGAAGCTCCAATACTTTGGTCACCTAATACAAAGAGCTAACACATTGGAAAAGACCTGGATGCTAGAAAAGATTGAAGGCAGGAGGAGAAGGGGGGAACAGAAGATGAGATGGCTAGGTAGCATCATTGACTCAATGGACATGAGACTGAGTAAACTTCAGGAGATAAGGAAGGGCAGGGAAGCCTGGAGTGCTGCAGTCCATAGGGTTGCAAAGAGCCACACATTTCTTAGCATCCAAATAACAACAATAACAATCCCAATGGTGCCAAGATGTGATTGATTTCAGGCACTTTATAAGAAATTAACTTACAAGAATATTAGCTACAGACTGAAGTGAAAGCACATCACCACATTTCTCCTCTCCTCTCCTCTCTCACAACTCAGAGTTCTCTCCTCTCCTCCTGAGAGGTGGTGAGTGCCACAAATGTCTGGAAAACACCTCAGATGGGAAATGTATTTGTATGATCCAAATCAGCATTGGGGGATGTATGGGTACTATCCTGTGGGAAAGGGCGGTGTCTCACAAAAAGGAAATGACTGGGAAGGACTTCAGGGCTAGAATTTTGGAGGGGGAGGAAATAAAAAAAATTATGGAAACATCATTAACACTTGGCATATGCACTCAGACCCTTGTGGGCTCAAAGGAGTTTATTTTATCCACTAGTGAAGTGGAATTCCCTCCATCAAACCCTCCAGGTTTAAAGTTCTTGCTGGAATATTTAGCTAAAATACAATAATAGATAAAATCTCCTTTGAAGTTCAGGGTGTTATGATCTAGATAAGGAGAGGTAAAGCAAAATTTGGGACAGAGAAGGGAACTTTGTCCTGATTTTCCCCTCCAAGTACAGATAGGGAGAGGATTGGACTAGAGGGAGGCATGTTCTTGTCCTTTAGATCAGGAGTCCCCAACCCCCAGATCACGGACAGACACAGGCCTGTTAGGAATCCGGCTGAACAGCAGGAGGTGAGCTGCGAGTGAGTGAGTGAAGCTTCATCTGTATTTACAGCTGCTCCCCGTTGCTTGCATTACTGTCTGATCTCCGCCTCCTGTCAGATCAGCGTGGCATTAGATTCTCTATGTAGCTGCAAACCCTACTGTGCACTGTGCATGCAAGGGATCTAGGTTGTGCTTCTTATGATGATCTGATGATCTGATTGTGCTTCATGGTGAGTTGTATAATTATTTCATTATCTACCACAGTGTAATAATAATAGAAATAAAGTGCACAGCAAAAGTAATGTTCTTGAATCATCCCCAAACCACACCCTCCCACCCAAGTCTGTGGAAAAATTATTTTCCATGAAACCAGTGCCTGGTGCCAAAAAGGTTGGAGACCACTGCTCTAGAACTCAGAAAAAGAAGCAGAGGCCAGCTATAAACCTGGATTAGCTATTGTGACATTAGAAAAATAACTCTGCCTTTACTTGATGACCTTTGAGAGACAAAGATAAACTGATAACTATTAGTTATTTTTTTCCAGTTTTATTAAGCTGTAATTGACTAGTAAAATTATAATATTTAAAGCATAAATGATGATTTGTTAAATGTGTACATTTTAAAAGGATTCCCACAATTGAATTAATTAACATATCCATTGCTTCATGTATTTTACCTTTTTTTTTTGGTGAGACTGCTTAAGATCTACTCTCTTAGTAAGTTTCAGTTATGCAATATAGTATATTATCAATTAGAACCACCACGCTGTACATTTGATCCTCAGATCTTGCTCATCTTAATATTAAAATTTGTACCCTTTCCCCATTTTCCCCACTCCCCAGCCTTGACTTCCCTGGTGGCTCAGACGGTAAAGCATCAGCATCTGCCTGCAATGCAAGAGACTTGGCTGGATTCAATCCTGGGGTCAGCAAGATCCTCTGGAGAAGGGAATGACAACCCACTCCAGCATTCTTGCCTGGAGAATTCCATGGCCAGAGAAGCCTGGCAGGCTATAGTCCATGGGGTCACACAGAGTTGGACACAACTGAATGATTAACACTTTCACTTTCCAGCCCTTACAATGATTAATTATTGAGCAGATGAGCAGGTGATCAAAATGTTAATTTTGAGAGAGGAAAGAGAAGAGGGAGCTAAAATATATCTAACAACAAAATTCCTGTCTTTATAAATGTGTTATGCCTGTGACACAGACAAAGCTTCCAGGACCCCAGTGACAAAGACCAGATACTAAAATGTAAATACAATTTTAAGGTAAAGAATTTGATAGAGAGTTTGAAGTGGATGTGGGTGGGGCTTGGCTTTCTTAATTGCAACTCCTATGGGAGAAGACAGTTTATATTGATCTTATTGGAAATATTTTTATTTCATGCATGGGGAATAAAAGATTCTATTCATGGTGGCTCAAGATAATTTGATAATTTAATGTTAATTTGCAGATCAGATGTTTTAGTAAGACAAACTTTAGGCAGAGATGTTTGCTGTTGCACGGGGAGGAAATACTGTTTAGCCAATTGCAGCAAGTTCCTTATTTGCAGCAAAAGCAGATTCCAGTCTGTATGTGTCTTTAAGTGAACTCTCCTTTGGAAAATGGCCACTTTTAATTTCTTTTGAGCAAACTCTTAGCTCTTTTAAGATACACTCAAGACTGTTCAGTAATAAGCCTAAGATTCAGAATGCTTTTTGTTCGATTAGGTGATGATTTCAAGCTGCACTGGCGCTCTCTAATGGGCACCAAAATGACCCATTTTGAATTCTGATTGTCTTTGGTTTTTAATATTGGTGCAAATAGAATCATTGAAGCCAACTGCCTCCACCTGGACTGGGATGGGTTACAGGGCCACTTTATTTTTGTATGAATTATGAAAGTGTGTCAAGTTCTCATCTATAAAATTTAAACATCTGTGAAAAATGTTACTTGGCCTAAAAGGGTAATTTTATTTACCTGAATATTTATTGGAAGGACTGATGCTGAAGCTGAAGCTCCAATACTTTGGCCACCTGATTCGAAGAACTGACTCACTGGAGAAGACCCTGATTCTGGGAAAGATTGAAGGCAGGAGGAGAAGGGGACAACAGAGGACTAGATGGTTGGATGGCATCACAAACTCAATGGACGTGAGTTTGAGCAAGCTCCTGGAGTTGGTGATGGACAGGGAAGCCTGGTGTGCTGCAGTCCATGGCGTCGCAAACAGTCAGACATGACTGAGTGACTGAACTGAAAAGGGTAAATTCACTGTGAAGAATCACATACCCTAACTCATTTGCTGAGAGTGTAGTTGGACCCTTACTTACATTTATCTCAGGATTCTGAGAAAACAAATTCTGAGATGGATGTCGTGTTTTCATACCTAAGAGGACACTGATGCCTTTCTAAACAGCAATATATTCTAGCACAGTAGAAGGTATATGTAGTATAATTAAATAGTGACTATTGATATTACAGCTCAGCAGCCTCAGTGCAACATAACCCAAATTTGGTACTAATTATGTATGAGTTTTTTACTTTATACAGGCCTCATTGGCTATTTGGACTGGCAAAATGGGTAGATACTCCTACACTTAATAGTCATAGTCATAGTGGTGCTTGCTTCGTTTTTGTTTTTGTTTGTTTGTTTTTACAAATACCACGAGGACCTCCACTATCATGTATGATGCTTTTGTGAAAATTTGAAAAGACATCCCTTCTGGGTGAACAAATTATATATGTATAATACATATATACATGTATACATACATACAGGTATATATGTATACTATATATGTATATATGTGTGTGTGTGTGAAGAATTTATAGATGAACAGCTAGATAAATAGATCTTTATCTGCATCCCTGGTTGGCACTTATCATACCCAGCTCATCTGTAATCTCGATCACAGCTTTTCCAAGCCGGCTTTGCTGTTGTGCTCACTTCTGACACTTTGAATCAGCAGCGTTTTCTTCCTTCTGCTAATGAGGAAACTGAACCCAGTGAAATAAGTTGCTCAAGGACACACCTTTGTAGGTAGTGTCTCAGGGACTGAACAATAAGCATGCCTCACCTCAGAATCTGTGCCAGGCAAGACTGCCTTTTAGGAAGCTGATGCATGAATTACAGGCAATTTTATGCCTACAACGGAGATAACTGGCACATTGATGTTCACTGTCATTTCATAATGGCACAAAAGTTTTCTCTTGTGACATTAAGTGAAAGTTTTCCTGGGTCCTCACTGAAAAGACTAATGAAACTAATTCAAATTCAGGCTCAGTAAACATTTGTTGAGTTCTAAATGCAGCAAGTGCTAATTGATATGGGATACAAAATGGCAACCCAGACAAGCAAGACCCTTTCATCAATCAAGTTCCACTCATGCAGCCAGTGGAGACAGATATGAAGGACTGAATCTATTTGTGGAAGATTTCATTTCCCAGAGATGGCCATACCATATGAGCTGTTGCAATGCAAATTTGCCATTCCTGTATAAAATAGCAGGTAGGAAGCTGCCCTATAGCACAGGAAGCTCAGCTCAGTGCTCTGTGACGACTTAGAAGAGCGGTATGGAGTGTGGTGGGAGACAGGCTTTAGAGGGAGGGGATATATGTATACACAGAGCAGATTCATTTTATTTTACAGTAGAAACTCACACATCATTATAAAACAATTATACTCCTATACTTGTGCTTCCCTGGTGGCTCAGATTGTTAAGTGTCTGCCTACAATGAGGGAGACCCGGGTTCAATCCCTGGGTTGGGAAGATCTCCTGGAGAAAGAAATGGCAACCCACTCCAGTATTCTTGCCTGGAAAATCCCATGGATGGAGGAGCCTGTTAGGCTACAGTCCATGGAGTCGCAAAGAGTCGGAGACGACTGAGCGACTTCACTTTCACTTTCTGTACTCCAATAGGAAAAAAAAACCCAACAAAAATAGAGTCTTAGTTCCCTTTCTTGAATCTGTGTGGGTTTTGAATTGGTTTTGACTGGTAGAATACAGTAGAAATGATGCTGTGTGATTCTTTAGGCTGAGTTTTAAAAGGCTAAGTGACTTTTGCTTGAATTCATGGGACACTGTCTTGGAGTCATGGGCTGACACATAAGGGCAACAGTAAGTAAGATGTAGCAAGGAAGTCAAGCCATGTGGGGAGACTTCATGTAGGTACTCTTATTAACAGTTACAATATATAAGTCAGCCTAGCTCAGGCACCAGCCATATAGAGATAGAGGCACTCTAGATGGTTTCAGTCCTCAGCCATCCTGACTCCCTAGCCTCAGATTCTTCATAGCCCCAGACAAGGAACAGAAACACACAGAAACAAGGAACAAGAAACAAGAAACAGAAACACCATCCCAATGGTCCCTTACCCCATTCCCACAGGATCTGTGGGCATAATAAAATCGTTGTTACTTTATACCATTCAATTTGGGGTTGATTTGTTATGCAGACATAGTAACAGAAACATCATTCTTCCAAGATAACGGCTGCAGTCATTGAGGCAGGGAATACTGTCAGCGTCCGCATACAGATGTACATTTTTTTCCCTGTAGCTTTATCTAACACTTCTTATAAAGGGGAACAAAAAGACCTTGGAAGATAAGTAAACCAATCTATGTAAAGGTCATATTCCCCAAGTGGTTTCTAACTTTAGAAATAACTATAACAGTATTTTCTCAAATTGAACAAAAATATATATAAAATGTTCTAAAGAAAAGAGTACAATATGTTTCAAGACAAATGAATGTTAAAAAAATTCCCAAGACACTGTCGCCTTGATGTGGTTTCAAACACTAACAGGAGATGAGGAAGTGCTGTCATTACTTTTATTATATATTATTTGGTGCCTGAGTTATATTTTATCCAGGATAGAAAAACCTCTATTTCTGCCCTCAGGGTGTACAATTTAAATCAGAGAGATGCTATAAGTGTCTCTGACAGAACACAGAGTGTTCTGGTTTCTTTATGCTGATTTGGAGGTTTTCAAACAACCTAATCACCACAGTGTAAAGATATCAAGTGAAATAGAAAGCAATGACAGAACTCTCTCCAGAGTTTCAAGTCTTTATTTCAACAGGATAACTCCCTATTTTCAGTTCTTCAAAAAACAAGCCAATTGCATGCTCCATAATAGTTATAAGAATTATGAGATGCTGAGTTTAGTGATAAGCAGAGAATAGTTTAAATGACTGTTAAAAAAACAAGACACATCTTTGGAATTTGGCTGTACATATGTTAAAAAAAACATAATAAAATCTACTAATTAAATCCAAGGACAATGTGAATTAGTAATAAGTCTGAATCAAACATTATGATAAGGAATTCTGATTTTATTACTTTGCAATGAAATAAAATAACATGCAATTAGCTGTTTCTAATTACATGTCCTGCATGAATATATTTTTGCTAAATGGATAATTTATAACTCACATCATTGATCAACTGACCCCCATATTTGTGTAGAACATGCCTTTGCTAAGAACTCAAACGCAGTAAATGTCAACCCTCCATGCACAGGTACTAACCTAGTGGATGTGGAGAATTCTAGAGAGAACAAAGATAGCAGTCTTGTTCTCCATAAGCTTAAATTCTTATTAGGAAGTTATTTTTAAGAAGCAAATAAGAGTACTAAATGATTTATACCTCTTCCTTATGCTTGAGAGAAGTCAGATCCAAGAAACTGCTAAAAGATTCTTGGATGAAATTGCCTTTACTGCGGTAGAAGAGCAGAAATTATTTAGATTTATGAGGACATGGAACTCTGGACAATAAAACATGAAAGCATTACTTGCCTTCTATATTGTAGCAGTTGATTAAGAAGCACTTTTTTTCCAGATATAAAGTGGTAAAGCTTGGTTCAGACTAGCATCTGGATACTAGATGATTTAACTGAGGTCACCTGAATGAATACACATATACATGCAATACAATATGAATGGTTACAATATCAGTGTTAAGTATGATCAGTTATTGATTATGGCAGCAACTCAAATTACTGGTAAATTTGATGGGTTTTTGTCAGGTGTGATACTGGAGAAAAATGACAGGCTTAGACTCAAAAGTCAGCTTTGGGGCTGAAGAAGCCATTTAAACCTCTGTAAATCAGTTTGAGTAAATAATGAGTCCCAGTCACATATTAAGATGGGAAATACATTTTTAAAAATTTATAACTTTGGCCACTAAAAATAAAATAACTTTGGGTCACTAAAAAATGATTTTCAGGCACCAGTTGAAAGACTTTTAAATTTAAGTTTTCTCACTTGCTGAATTGACCCCAAAATGCCTTCCGCTTGGAGTTTTTTGAGGATCAAATGAAATGAAGTAAATGAAAGAATTTTAAGAGGAAATTTGTTACCCAAACTATAAAATACTATTATGATTCTCTAATTTTTTTAAAGGCATTCAGAAAAAAAAGTACCAACCTTATCCTGAAAATAAGGATTCTATTCTGGAAATAGTATCAAACCAATAGAGATTTATTGATCATCTACAATGCTGCCCTCTTTTCTGGTTTGGAGATCTCTATGAGAATAACATATTTTGAAGGATAATGCTAACAAATAATTCAACAATTTGAGCATATGACTTAAAATGAACTTTAAGTAAAAAGTTCATGATTATCGAACATGATTCCTAACCATCTAAATTACCAATCCGTTCCCCACAGAACTACTAAAGAGTTTAGTCTTCATAGCGGTTGCTAGTAGATATAAGTAGGCTTCCCAGGTGGCATTAGTGGTAAAAAACCTGCCTGCAACGCAGGAGACACAAGAGATGTGGGTTCAGTTCCTGGGTTGGGAAGATCCTCTGGAGGAGGGCCTGGCAACTCATTGCATTATTCTTGCCAGCAGAATCCCATGGACAGAGGAGCCTGGAGGGCTACGGTCCATAGGGTGGCCCAGAGTCAGACACAACTGAAGCGACTTAGCACACACAGTACATGTATGAGAAGGAATAAAAAACAACAACAAAATAAAACAAAGAACAAAGCTTAATGCTTAAGGGAAAAGTCAAATGTTTCTTTTGAAGCACTCACAAAAATAAAGTGAGTTTCCTTCATGGCTCTCCTGCCTACTGGGGTCAAATAATTTAACTTTGGCCTTTATCTTCATAACTGGTTTGTAACCCTGTCTGTATTTCCCTTTCTTCCCTTAGTGCTCCCCAAGAGAGGACACATCACACTCTGGGGACTATTTTGAAGTTGGCTTCCTGCCAACTCCGTGCAAAATCTTAAGAACTTCCGGTGTTCTGGAAGCCCTTGGCTTCCTTAATGATATTCACATCAGGATTTCACCCAGGACATTCCCCAAAGTACAAGGAGTTTTTAGGCTCATCCTTGAATCTTGCCAAATTCCATGTAAATCTGGTGTAAACACCAATCTTCTACAATCCTAAAGAGTAAATTTGTTCTTGTTTAGACGACTTCCCAGTGTATATAGGAGAAAGAGTGTATTCTACCTCCTTCATAAACTGGATCCAGTCTACTTTTTTGTATTCTTTTTTACCACTTTTTCACACTCACTCAGCAATTTCCCCATAGAGAAGTATGTGCTTCACCAACATACACCAAGCTCTTTATTTCATGCTGGCTTAGAATAAGCTGTCCATCTGGGGTGTCTTTTTTCATCTTTCTATAGAACAAATGTCTTTTCATTCTCTATTCTAAAGCTGCCCTCCTTCCCCCTTATAAAGTCTTCTTCACTTACCCTAAGACAAGATTAGTTTTAAACAAGCTGTAGAACATCATATAAGCTTCCGTTAGAGCATTTAACCCAGAATGTATCAATTTGCATGTTGCATTTTCTGTTTCAACCAATGGAATATAAGTATACTGAGAATGGAACTTGGTTCCGTGAACTCTTACATCTTCCTCCTTCAGGTACTTTCTTGGCATCCGTTATATGTTAAGTTCAGTTCAGTTCAGTCACTCAGTTGTGTCCGACTCTTTGCGACCCCGTGAATCGCAGCACGCCAGGCCTCCCTGTCCATCACCAACTTCCGGAGTTCACTCAGACTCACGTCCATCCAGTCAGTGATGCCATCCAGCCATCTCATCCTCTGTCATCCCCTTCTCCTCCTGCCCCCAATCCCTCCCAGCATCAGAGTCTTTTCCAGTGAGTCAACTCTTCGAATTAGGTGGTCAAAGTACTGGAGTTTCAGCTTTAGCATCATTCCTTCCAAAGAAATCCCAGGGCTGATCTCCTTCAGAATGGACTGGTTGGATCTCCTTGCAGTCCAAGGGACTCTCAAAAGTCTTCTCCAACACCACAGTTCAAAAGCATCAATTCTTCGGCGCTCAGCCTTTTTCACAGTCCAACTCTCACATCCATACATGACCACAGGAAAAACCATAGCCTTGACTAGACAGAACTTTGTTGGCAAAGTAATATCTCTGCTTTTGAATATGCTATCTAGGTTGGTCAAAACTTTCTTTCCAAGGAGTAAGCGTCTTTTAATTTCGTGGCTGCAATCACCATCTGCAGTGATTTTGGAGCCCCCAAAAATAAAGTCTGACACTGTTTCCACTGTTTCCCCATCTATTTGCCATGAAGTGATGGGACCGGATGCCATGATCTTCGTTTTCTGAATGTTGAGCTTTAAGCCAACTTTTTCACTCTCTTCTTTCATTTTCATCAAGAGGCCTTTTAGTACCTCTTCATTTTCTGCCATAAGGGTGGTGTCATCTGCATATCTGAGGTTATTGATATTTCTCCCGGCAATCTTGATTCCAGCTTGTATTTCTTCCAGTCCAGCGTTTCTCATGATGTACTCTGCATATAAGTTAAATAAGCAGGGTGACGATATACAGCCTCGATGTACTCCTTTCCTATTTGGAACCAGTCTGTTGTTCCATGTCCAGTTCTAACTCTTGCTTCCTGACCTGCATACAGATTTCTCAAGAGGCAGGTCAGGTGGTCTGGTATTCCCATCTCTTTCAGAATTTTCCACAGTTTATTGTGATCCACACAGTCAAAGGCTTTGGCATAGTCAATAAAGCAGAAATAGATGTTTTTCTGGAACTCTCTTGCTTTTTCGATGATCCAGCAGATGTTGGCAATTTGATCTCTGGTTCCTCTGCCTTTTCTAAAACCAGCTTGAACATCAGGATATTTCCTAAGTATTAAATGATTATGCTTTAAAATTTACACTGAGTTTGGGAAAAGATAAAATACATTCTTTCTTTACCAGTGAAATAACCAAGGCACTAGACTCCCTCTGTATAACATCTGGGATCATGCATATGAACAGATTTTTAAAATCATTAGGCATTGCACACATGTCAGGTATTTTGGATTGGCCTGATCAACTCATTTATGGAGAGGCAGTGAAACTTAGACTCTGAGGGCATGGGACTTTCCTCTCTATGTTTGGGCTGGAATTTATAGCTATACCAGTTACTAGCTATGTAGTCTTGGGCAAGGTGTTTAAAATCTTTATTCCTCAGTTTCCTTGACTATAAAATAGGATTAGTTTTATTGCTAATCACAAGTTTAGAGGTTAAAAAAAAAAAGACAGCAAAATTTAGTGTTTGAATTACAACTCTATATCTCATGGACATCACAGATGTTCAACCCTGAAATCAAATTGATTATATTCTTTGCAGCCAAAGATGGAGAAGCTCTATACAGTCAGCAAAAACAAGACTGGGAGCTGACTGTGGCTCAGATCATGAACTCCTTATTGCCAAATTCAGACTTAAATCAAAGAAAGTAGGGAAAACCACTAGACCATTCAGGTATGACATAAATTAAATCCCTTATGATTATACAGTGGAAGTGAGAAATAGATTTAAGGGCCTAGATCTGATAGACAAAGTGCCCGATGAACTATGGAATGAGGTTCGTGACATTGTACAGGAGACAGGGATCAAGACCATCCCCATGGAAAAGAAATGCAAGAAAGCAAAATGGCTGTCTGAGGCATCCTTACAAATAGCTGTGAAAAGAAGAGAAGCGAAAAGCAAAGGAGAAAAGGAAAGATATAAGCATCTGAATGCAGAGTTCCAAAGAATAGCAAGAAGAGATAAGAAAGCCTTCCTCAGTGATCAATGCAAAGAAATAGAGGAAAACAAGAGAATGGGAAAGACTAGAGATCTCATACCAAGGGAATATTTCATGGCAAAAATGGGCTCAATAAAGGACAGAAATGGTATGGACCTAACAGAAGTGAAGATATTAAGGTGTCAAAAACACATAGAAGAACTGTACAAAAATATCTTCATGACCCAGATAATCACGATGGTGTGATCACTCACCTAGAGCCAGACATTCTGGAATGTGAAGTCAAGTGGGCCTTAGAAGCATCGCTACGAAGAAAGCTATTGGAGGTGATAGAATTCCAGTTGAACTATTTCAAATCCTGAAACATGATGCTGTAAAAGTGCTGCACTCAATATGCCAGCAAATTTGGAAAACTCAGCAGTGGCCACAGGACTGGAAAAGTCAGTTTTCATTTCAGTCCCAAAGAAAAGCAATGCCAAAGAATGGTCAAACTACCACACTATTGCACTCATCTCTCACGTTAGTAAAGTAATGCTCAAAATTCTCCAAACAAAGCTTCAGCAATACGTGAACCGGGAACTTCCAGATGTTCAAGCTGGTTTCAGAAAAGGCAGAGGAACCAGCGATCATATTGCCAACATCCACTGCATCATCAAAAAAGCAAAAGAGTGCCAGAAAAACATCCATTTCTGCTTTATTGACTACACAAAGCCTTTGATTGTGTGGATCACAATAAACTGTGGAAAATTCTGAAAGAGACGGGAATACCAGACCACCTGACCGGCTTCTTGAGAAACCTACATGCAGGTCAGGAAGCAACAGTTAGAACTGGACATGGAACAACAGACTGTTTCCAAATAGGAAAGGGAGTACATCAAGGCTGTATATCGTCACCCTGCTTATTTAACTTCTATGCAGAGTACATCACGAGAAACGCTGCACTGGAAGAAGCACAAGCTGGAAACAAGTTTGCCGGGAGAAATATCAATAACCTGAGATGTGCAGATGACACCACCCTTATGGCAGAAAGTGAAGAAGAACTAAAAAGCCTCTTGATGAAAGTGAGAGAGGAGAGTGAAAAAGTTGGCTTAAAGCTCAACACTCAGAAAACTAAGATTATGGTATCTGGTCCCATCACTTCATGGCAAATAGATGGGGAAACAGTGGAAACAGTGTCAGACTTTATTTTTTTGGGCTCCAAAATCATTGCAGATGGTGACTGCAGCCATGAAATTAAAAGATACTTACTCCTTGGAAGGAAAGTTATGACCAACCTAAATAGCATATTGAAAAGCAGAGACATTATTTTGCCAACAAAGGTCCATCTAGTCAAGGCTATGGTTTTTCCTGTGGTCATGTATGGATGTGAGAGTTGGACTGTGAAGAAGGCTGAGCACCGAAAAGTTGATGTTTTTGAAGTGTGGTGTTGGAGAAGACTCTTGAGAGTCCCTTGGACTGCAAGGAGATCCATCCAGTCCATCCTAAAGGAGATCAGTCCTGGGTGTTCTTTGGAAGGACTGATACTGAAGCTGAAATTCCAATACTTTGACCACCTCATGCGAAGAGTTGACTTATTGGAAAAGACTCTGATGCTGGGAGGGATTGGGGGCGGAAGAGAAAGTGACGATAGAGGATGAGATGGCTGGATGGCATCACCGACTCGATGGACATGAGTTTGGGTAAAGTCTGGGAGTTGGTGATGGACAGGGAGGCCTGGTGTGCTGCGATTCATGGGGTCACAAACAGTTGGACAGGACTGAGAGAGTGAAATGAACTGAACTGAACCGTGGTCCGTGTGATTAGATTGGTTGGTTTTATGTGATTGTAGTTTGCAGTCTGTATGCCCTCTGATGGAGAAAGATAAGAGACTTATGGAAGCTTCCTGATGCAATAGACTGACTGAGGGGGAAACTGGGTCTTGCTCTGATGGGCTGGGCCATGCTCAGTAAATCTTCAATCCAATGTTCTGCTGATGGATGGAGCTGTGTTCCCTCCCTTCTATATCAGTCAGTTCAGTTCAGTCACTCAGTCCTGTCTGACTCTTTGACACCCCATGAATCACAGCATGCCAGGCCTCCCTGTCCATCACCAACTCCCAGAGTTCACTCATACTCATATCCATCGAGTCGGTGATGCCATCCAGCCATCTCATCCTCTGTCTTCCCCTTCTCCTCCTGTCCCCAATCCCTCCCAGCATCAGGGTCTTTTCCAATGAATCAACTCCTTGCATGAGGTGGTCAAAGTATTGGAGTTTGAGCTTCAGCATCAGTCCCTCCAATGAGCACCCAAGACTGATCTCCTTTAGGATGGACTGGTTGGATCTCCTTGCAGTCCAAGGGACTCTCAAGAGTCTTCTCCAACACCACAGTTCAAAAGCATCAATTCTTCGGCACTCAGCCTTCTTCACAGTCCAACTCTCACATCCATACATGACCACAGGAAAAACCATAGCCTTGACTAGACGGACCTTTGTTGGCAAAGTAATGTCTCTGCTTTTGAATATGCTATCTAGGTTGGTCATAACTTTCCTTCCAAGGAGTAAACGTCTTTTAATTTCGTGGCTGCAATCACCATCTGCAGTGATTTTGTATCCCCCAAAAATAAAGTTTGACACTTTCTACTGTTTCCCCATCTATTTCCCATGAAGTGATGGGACCAGATGCCATGATCTTAGTTTTCTGAGTGTTGAGCTTTAAGCCAACTTTTTCACTCTCCTCTTTCACTTTCATCAAGAGGCTTTTTAGTTCTTCTTCACTTTCTGCCATAAGGGTGGTGTCATCTGCATATCTGAGGTTATTGATATTTCTCCCGGCAATCTTGATTCCAGCTTGTGCTTCTTCCAGCCCAGCATTTCTCATGATGTACTCTGCATAGAAGTTAAATAAGCAGGGTGACAATATACAGCCTTGATGTACTCCTTTTCCTATTTGGAACCAGTCTGTTGTTCCATGTCCAGTTCTAACTCTTGCTTCCTGACCTGCATACAGATTTCTCAAGAGGCAGGTCAGGTGGTCTGGTATTCCCATCTCTTTCAGAATTTTCCACAGTTTATTGTGATCCACACAGTCAAAGGCTTTGGCATAGTCAATAAAGCAGAAATAGATGTTTTTCTGGAACTCTTTTGCTTTTTCGATGATCCAGCAGATGTTGGCAATTTGATCTCTGGTTCCTCTGCCTTTTTTAAAACCAGCTTGAACATCTGGAAGTTCACAGTTCACGTACTGCTGAAGCTTTGCTTGGAGAATTTTGAGCATTCTTTCGCATTGCCTTTCTTTGGGATTGGAATGAAATCCCTGCTATTTACCTGGGGCCAAATTACAGCAGAGGTAATGAAGATAATGGTGATCTCCCTCAATAGATCCCATGCATGCACTGCTACAGTCCATGCCCCTAATCTTGTAGCAGGCCACCATTGACCCACGCCTTTGCTGGAGGCTCCCGGACATCCACAGCAAGTATCCTGTGGGGTCACTGTTCCTTTCTCCTGGGTCCTGGTGCACAAGTTTCTGTTTTGCCCTCCAAGAGTCTATTTCTCAGTCCTATGCAAGTTCTGGCAGCTCCGTTTTGGGGTCATTGGCAACCTCCTCAAAGAGAACTTATACCATTCCCACACCCAGAGCCCTGTCCCTGTGGCAGACCACTGCCAACCCATGATAGCTGGACTATAAAGAAAGCTGAGCACTGAAAAATTGATGCTTTTGAACTGTGATGTTGGAGAAGACTCTTGAGAGTCCCTTGGACTGCAAGGAGATCCAACTAGTCAATCCTAAGGGAAATCAGTCCTGAATGTTCATTGGAAGGACTGATGTTGAAGCTGAAACTCCATTACTTTGACCACCTAATGTGAAGAGCAGACTCATTTGAAGAGACTTTGATGCTGGGCAATATTGAAGGCAGGAGGAGAAGGGGAACGACAGAGGATGAGATGGTTGGATGGCATCACTGACTCAATGGGCATGAGTTTGAGTCAGCTCCGGGAGTTGGTGATGGACAGGGAAGCCTGGCAGGATGCAGTCCATGGGGTTGCAAAGAGTCAGACACTACTGAGTGACTGAACTGAATTGATATCTCAGAGGGTTGTTGTAAGGCTTTAAAAGGGTTAATTATGCAAAATGCACATAAACAGGCCTGGCACATAACAAACACTATATGCTTGTTTAGTCACTCAGTTGGGTCTCTTTTTGCCCCCATGGACTGTAGCCCATCAGGCTCCTCTGTCCTTCGGCTTTTCCAGGCAAGAATACTGGAGTGGGTTGCCATTTCCTACTCCAGGTAATCTTCCCAACCCAGGGATTGAACTCATGTCTCCTGAAAGTCTCCTGCATTTAAGACAGATTCTTTACCCCTGAGCCACTAGAAAGCAAATGCAGATGTGGATTATTCATTAAGAAAATATTATATCAGATGTCTTCTATGTGACAAATACTATCACTGTAATATAAACCAATGAATAAATAAAATATGGCATGTGCTATGGAGAAAATTAGAGCAGGGAATGGGGAGAGGAATGGAGGGACTAGTATTTTAAGCAGGATGTTCTGGGAAAATATCTACTGAAAATGGCAAATATAGCTAAGAAAGCATTGTTCTAGATGAGAGAATAGCAAGTGCACAGGCCTCAGGCAAGAAGATGGTAGAGTATTTGAGGAATGACTATGGCCAGTGTGACTGGGACAGAGTGACCAGGAGGGGAGTGATAAGGGATTAGGTCACAGAGGGGACTGGGACTGAACCCTAAAGGACGTGGATGAACTTGCCTTTTCTGCTGGCTGGATGTTTTGGAGAGAGAAATGATGTGATCTCATAAATATTAAAAGCTTGAACAGATTTGAAGACTGGTGGCTATTGGAGCAGCAAGATGAGCTATGAAGCCATTGCAATAATTCAGTCTCTGGTGCTAATAATTACTTTGTGCTGATTTAAAACAAAAAAAAATGCCTAATGAACAGATATAGTATGTGCATTTGTTAGTGTTTGTTAGCAATTTTTCACAATTTTCTCACTTGAGATGATACATCAGAGTCAAATTCAATTATTAAAATCCTTACTCATGTTATTTCTAGTCTTAATGATCAAGACTTGTTTAGTGGTCTTGCTTTCACATTTTGGGATTTTCCACTATGATATTCTGCATGAAATTTAAACATGAAGCCAAATGCTGTTAACAGGTGTCTATTATCCCATCATCCCACTGTCTTTGCACTTACCTCTGCATTCAGTCATCAAATACCAGGGATGTTGCAAATGACTTAGGGTAACCAGATTTTACTATAAATTTAGGTTGGTATAGAAATATATTTTAATATAATTTATTTCCCTTTTATCTTTTCCAATTCATATTTCTTTTGATAAAATAACTTAATTCCTCTTCTACAACAAAGCTACCACTTTTAAAATATCTTTTATTCATCTTTTTCATTCATTCACACATTCTCTTACCACTAGCCTCACTTTCTTCTTCTCTCCTTTTGTCTCCTTGCCTTATTTTGTCTGTCTCCCCCACTCCCCGACCAAATTGCCTATTGATGACTATTTCCATTTTTCTTCAATGAATTTTCCTTCAATGAGTTTTCCATATTGATATGTTATCATTCTTTACATTCAAATTTTACATTTTTGTTTCCTGAAACTAGCTTAAATGTCAAGTGCCAAGATAATTTCTTAAAAAAGAAAAACATAAATATTCACAAGTAGAGTTTATGTTCTCTTCAGTGCAAATTGCTCAGTAGCAACAAATATTTAATGATGGTTACTCTGATGAAGCATTGACCTTTCTTATGTTCAGTGGCAAATAACTCTCAATGAACTTTGTACATCACT
Source organism: Bos indicus (assembly GCF_029378745.1). Classification (NCBI taxonomy): domain Eukaryota; kingdom Metazoa; phylum Chordata; class Mammalia; order Artiodactyla; family Bovidae; genus Bos; species Bos indicus. The sequence continues at coordinate 120,062,506 of NC_091760.1, forward strand.
GTTTATTTGAACTGTGAATTCTAGTTCAAGCATGAGAAATGTTTGTTTTCCCACCCATATGTGTATAGTTATTTCATTTCTGTTTCTTTGGAGAAAAGAGATGTAAAGTTATTTTTATAAAGCTTCTGAGAGAAGTAATATGTAGATAAAGATGAAAAACTTTTTAAAAATATCAGCATGAATTAACCTAATTTTATGAAGTGAGATTGAGGATTCACAGATGGCTAATTCTGAAGATAGACATGTACAAAGTAAACCCAAACTTTTAACCTCTTGGTCATACAAAACAAAAAAAAAAAAGGAAGAGTTTAAAAAAAAAATGAAAGGAAAAGGGAAAAACATTAAAAACACACAAACTTTCACAACATGACAATTTAGTCTTCAAGCGCAATATACACATATAATACCAGTGTGACTCTGTTCTTTAAGTTAAAAAGAGTACAAAGGTAGGCTCAAGTAAAAACTAACCATCCCTCCCAGCTGGGGTTGGGTTAAATATTTTAGCAGAATGCAAGAGAGATGTTGACTTTTTCCTCTGTTAACTCTAACCTCTCGAGTAGCTATATAATACAGGCTGGTTTCAGACACTTAACAATATCCTGATTCGCAATTACAACTGGAATAAAGCAAAATGCCATCATAGAATGATCTCCTTCATTACACAGAGAATCCTGTAAGAACTCAATTAGGCACATGTCCTTTAGTGAGGGAGAAGAAGGATAAAAATAGAAGAATGAACAGTGTAACATAGAACCGCTTACTCCCAGTGTATCTCAAGATACACTCAGTTCATCTGCATTTCCAATAGAGACACTTATTTCCCTGCTTTTTATACCACAGTTTCTTGATAAACTCGTTTCAGATACAGCATATCTTTCTTCCACCCGAGGGAAGCTTACTCTTTTTAATTTTCTACTCGAAACAACTGTTCTAAAGTGACAGATTTAAGAAAGTTGTTTCAATTACAGATGATTTTCTGGGTTCCAAGATCTCTGAGGAAAATGATTGGAATATTTGTTAGAGAGGTTGGGAAATTTAAAACTGGTTGGGTTGTTATCGGTTGTATTTTGTTTCCACAGCACAGATACAATATGCCAATGGCTCGGTTATATTCTAGTGCTATTTCTTGTTCCTATCACATTAGGTAAAGCAACAGTCAAATTTTAACAAAGTTGTAGAGTAGCTTCAGGCAAGCATTTTTCATTAAAATATTCGATATCAGTGTGTTTGCCTGTGGGAGATGGATGGGTCGATGGTGATTGAGTCTGCTAAAACCTAAACCAGACGAATAGAGAAACAAAACTTCCCAAAGCAATAAAACCCTGAAGTACTGGCATTTCCCTGTGAGCAGAGTGGAACATTTTCCCTGAACGAGAAGGGCAGACATTTTTACTTTACACCAGAGAATTTCATCTTCTCTAACATCCAAAATTACCAATCTGGGACTTTGAAGCAATTACTGAACATTTTACAGATATATGTCATTAGTCCAGACTTCTGTTCTTCACTCCAGAGCTATGTTTCCACCTTTCCTGGGAGTCCTTCCCCTGGATATCCCCTAAGCCTGTCAAAGGTGAAACCAGTCTTTTATGCCACAAATTGTATTCTCCTGCTTTATTGCCTCTCTCAGTTATGGTACTACCAGTCACCCAAGCCAGAATTCTTAGCATCTTTGGTTCATAACTCTATATCACTCTCTGCATCCAACTGATCTCCAAGTCCCACACATGCTTAGTTGTACTGTCTCTAAAAGCTGTCCATTCCCTCTTTATGGTGTCCTTTGAATAACACAAATTCTTAATTTTAATGAAATTAATCAGTTATTTCCTCTCTGGTTTATACTTTTGCATCCCCATCCAGAGGTCATACCAATATCATTCTATGCTATTTTATAAACATATTTTAATTTTAAGATTTATGTTTCTTATTTGATGCAATTTTTTTTTTTTTGGCTATGCTGACAGCTTGTGGGATCTTAGTTCCCCAGCCAGAGATTGAACTCAGGTCCCTGCAGTGGAAACATAGAGTCTTAACCATTAGACTTCCAGGGAATTTCTGGGTATAAAAATTTTCTAACTTGGTGTTTATAATTTTTATCTGGCAATTTCAGCATCTTCACTTTCTGTTGCCTGCTGTTTCTACTTTTTCTCACTTATTGTGCTTTGTTTACTTGTGCCTTTGTTATATGTGGCTCAGAGCTAATAATTTTTCTTGGACTTTTTTTTTTTTTTTTTATGAGAGTTGTTAAAATCTTGGAACAAGATATCCTTGTTACCATTGGCTGGTTTGTGATTTTAGACTCTCAAGGATATTCTCCCCAAGGAAGCTTGCACAGTCCTCTTAGCCTCATCCACTAGAGGGCAAACAGAAGAAGCAAGAAGAACTACAATCCCACAGATTCCAGAATGAAAACTATAATCACAGAAAATTAACCAAAATAAAAAGATGTAGGATTATGTCCCAGATGAAGGAACAAGATAAATCCCCAGAAAAACAACTAAATGAAATGAAGATATAGAGCCTTCCCCCCAAGCCCCCCTCCCCCACAAAAAAAGAATTCAGAATAATGATAGTGAAGATGATCCACCTTCTCAGAAGAAGAATAGAGAAGATGCAAGAAATGTTTATCAAAGTTCTAGAAGAACTAAAGGATAAACAGAGATGAACAATACATTAGAAGGAATCACAGTACCTGGGGTTTTCTGGATAATTAATACTTGAGTATTGTCCAAGGCTATGCAATAGTTTCCTCATCTGTAAGGTGGAGATATTAATAGAGCAAAACTCATTAGGTTTTGGTGAAGATTATAAAAATTATATAATGTGTTCAGAACAGTACTTCATATTTAGCAAGTTCATTTGTTCAGTCACTAAGTTATATATGACTCTGTAACCCCATGGACTGTAGCCTGCCAGGCTACTCTGTCCATGGAATTTCCGAGGCAAGAGTACTGGAGTGGGTTGTCATTTCCTTCTCAATGGGATCTTTCCAGACTAGGGTCTGAACCCGCATCTTTTGCACTGGCAGGCAGATTCTTTTCCACTGAGCCACCAGAGAAGCCCATTTAGGAAGTGCTATGTGTTTAATTTTATTATTTACTATTACTAGGCAAGCTCTGGGTTTTGTATTAGGTCTCTTTTCCCATGAAGCCATCAATGTGTGGCTTGATTATGCCTGGGTGAGCAAAAGCCCTCAAAGCAAAAGTGAGTTAGGTTTACTTTCCTATGCAGTTCTTAGCTGGTAATTCATTGTTAGAATTTAGTGATTTTAAGAAAGAATTGATGATCTATCTATCTATCTATACTATTTATCTATCTATGATCTTCTATCTTAGTTATTTTCAAAAAGTGTTGGACCTGCCATATAACCAGAAACAGAACTGGTTTTATTTTGTATCCCTTTCCTTGTACTTTCTTTGACTCATCATATTATTCTTTTCTAACTTTTGAAAATAACACTTTTCAAGCTTTTCATCTTTTCTAAAAAATATTTTAAATCTATAAATTCTTAACTGAGTACCATTGTAGCAGTATATTGGAAACAATATTTTCATTACTGTTCATTCATAACTTTTCTAATTTGTTCTGATTTTTCTTGATCCCTTTGTTATCTAGAATTACATTAAAAAATTCAAAAGTGTATTTTTATTTATTATTATGCATTTATGTCTTAAATTAAATTTTCCTAGAGAATGTCATCAGTATTATTTGATACTTATTGGTGCCTGATACATTTCCTTTACATTTCTTTATTTTTAACTTTTTAACATATTTATAGCTTTATATTTAAACATATATATATATATTATGTTACGTATAGCTCAGTAAATTTAATCTTATCAATAATCCCCTTTAATTAGTGTTGTCTATAGTATTCATTGTGCTTACTTATATGTGGATTTATTTCTACCATCTTTTAGAAACTTTTATTTAATTTGCTTTTTTCTATGCATTTTTCTCTTCACTTTCTGCCTTCTCTTGGAATTTTTTGTTATTTCTTTTTCCACTTTAAAATTATACCTAAAATTTAATCTAAATGCTTAAAACTCAAAGTTAATATTAATAACCTCTTTAAAAATTTTTTAAAGTTTTCAGAGATCCTGAACTCTGAGTCTTTCTCTTTTATCATATGCTATTGTTTTCCAGCATTTTGTCTCAACTTTGTTTTTACTCCTCAAATTAGAGCTTATTATTGTTGCTTTATCAGTAAATGCTTGTGTAGCTTTCTCCACAAATTTGTCAATTTCTTTATCTAAACCTGAATTTGACTAGCCTAGCCTTATGAGTTCTTAAGAGAGCCTTTTTCAGATCCTGGAGTGTAGGCTGAGGGAGACAAGCTTCCTTCTCATCTCTCTGTTCAAACCAATTTCTTATTTGTTTGCTTATTCATTATAGTTTTCATTGAGTCTCTAGTTCTTGGAAGGTTCTAGCTTTTGAGAGAGTTTTATCTCAATCCTCTGCTTGCTTGGACTGAAGGCTTCATTCCTTTTCTAAGCCCTTTTGTGCTGAGATCAGTCTTATTCCCCAGGATATTCCCCAAATCAGGTTTTTTTGTTTTTTTTTTTCCCTCCCCTCTCTGGAGTTTACTTCCTTCCTTGATACAGTTTCTGAGGATTCCCTTTACTTTCTTATTGATCAACCATTTCTTAAATGAGATGGTTAACAGTAATGGTTTAACTATTATTTTTCCAGGATTCCTAGATGTTTTATCATTTGAACATTTCAGGTTATTTAGTCTACCATATATATTTTTAAATTTAATTTTATTTTTTAACTTTACAATATTGTATTGGTTTTTCCATACATCAAAATGAATCTGCCACAGGCATACATGTGTTCTCCATCCCAAACCCTCCTCCTTCCCCACACCATCCCTCTAGGTCGTCCCAGTGCACCAGCCCCAAGCATCCAGTATCGTGCATCGAACCTGGACTGGTGACTCGTTTCATACATGATATTATACATATTTCAATGCCATTCTGCCAAATCATCCCACCCTCTCCCTCTCCCACAGAGTCCAAAAGACTGTTCTATACATCAGTGCCTCTTTTGCTGTCTTGCATACAGGGTTATTGTTACCATCTTTTTAAATTCCATATATATGTGTTAGTATACTGTATTGGTGTTTTTCTTTCTGGCTTACTTCACTCTGTATAATAGGCTCCAGTTTCATCCACCTCATTAGAACTGATTTAAATGTATTATTTTTAATGGCTGAGTAATACTCCATTGTGTATATATACCACAGCTTTCTTATCCATTCATCTGCTGATGGACATCTAGGTTGCTTCCATGTCCTGGCTATTATAAACAGTGTTGCGATGAACATTGGGGTACACGTGTCTCTTTCCCTTCTGGTTTCCTCAGTGTGTATGCCCAGCAGTGGGATTGTTGGATCATAAGGCAGTTCTATTTCCAGTTTTTTAAGGAATCTCCACACTGTTCTCCATAGTGGCTGTACTAGTTTGCATTCCCACCAACAGTGTAAGAGGGTTCCATTTTCTCCACACCCTCTCCAGCATTTATTGCTTGTAGACTTTTGGATCACAGCCATTCTGACTGTTGTGAAATGGTACCTCATAGTGGTTTTGATTTGCATTTCTCTGATAATGAGTGATGTTGAGCATCTTTTCATGTGTTTGTTAGCCATCTGTATGTCTTCTTTGGAGAAATGCCTGTTTAGTTCCTTGGCCCATTTTTTGATTGGGTCATTTATTTTTCTGGAATTGAGCTGTAGGAGTTGCTTGTATATTTTTGAGATTAGTTGTTTGTCAGTTGCTTCATTTGCTATTATTTTCTCCCATTCTGAAGGCTGTCTTTTCACCTTGCTTATAGTTTCCTTTGTTGTGCAGAAGCTTTTAAGTTTAATTAGGTCCCATTTGTTTATTTTTGCTTTTATTTCCAATATTCTGGGAGGTGGGTCATAGAGGATCCTGCTGTGATGTATGTCAGAGAGTGTTTTGCCTGTGTTCTCCTCTAGGAGTTTTATAGTTTCTGGTCTTACGTTTAGATCTTTAATTTATTTTGAGTTTTTTTTGTGTGTGTGTATGGTGTTAGAAAGTGTTCTACTTTCATTCTTTTACAAGTGGTTGATCAGTTTCCCAGCACCACTTGTTAAAGAAATTGTCTTTAATCCATTGTATATTCTTGCCTCCTTTGTCAAAGATAAGGTGTCCATAGGTGCATGGATTTATCTCTGGGCTTTCTATTTTGTTCCATTGATCAATATTTCTGTCTTTGTGCCAGTACCACACTGTCTTGATGACTATGGCTTTGTAGTAGAGCCTGAAGTCAGGCAGGTTGATTCCTCCAGTTCCATTCTTCTTTCTCAAGATCGCTTTGGCTATTCAAGGTTTTTTGTATTTCCATACAAATTGTGAAATTATTTGTTCTAGCTCTGTGAAGAATACCATTGGTAGCTTGATAGGGATTGCATTGAATCTATAAATTGCTTTGGGTGGTATACTCATTTTCACTATATTGATTCTTCCAATCCATGAACATGGTATATTTCTCCATCTATTAGTGTCCTCTTTGATTTCTTTCACCAGTGTTTTATAGTTTTCTATATATAGGTCTTTAGTTTCTTTAGGTAGATATATTCCTAAGTATTTTATTCTTTTCGTTGCAATGGTGAATGGAATTGTTTCCTTAATTTCTCTTTCTGTTTTCTCATTATCAGTGTATAGGAATGCAAGGGATTTCTGTGTGTTGATTTTATATCCTGCAACTTTACTATATTCATTGATTAGTTCTAGTAATTTTCTGGTGGAATCTTTAGGGTTTTCTATGCAGAGGATCATGTCATCTGCAAACAGTGAGAGTTTTACTTCTTCTTTTCCAATTTGGATTCCTTTTATTTCTTTTTCTGCTCTGATTGCTGTGGCCAAAACTTCCAAAACTATGTTGAATAGTTATGGTGAAAGTGGGCACCCTTGTCTTTTTCCTGACTTCAGAGGAAATGCTTTCAATTTTTCACCATTGAGGATAATGTTTGCTGTGGGTTTGTCATATATAGCTTTTATTATGCTGAGGTATGTTCCTTCTATTCCTGCTTTCTGGAGAGTTTTTATCATAAATGGATGTTGAATTTTGTCAAAGGCTTTCTCTGCATCTATTGAGATAATCACATGGTTTTTATTTTTCAATTTGTTAATGTGGTGTATTACATTGATTGATTTGCAGATATTGAAGAATTCTTGCATCCCTGGGATAAAGCCCACTTGGTCATTGTGTATGATCTTTTTAATGTGTTGTTGGATTCTGATTGCTAGAATTTTGTTAAGGATTTTTGCATCTATGTTCATCAGTGATATTGGCCTGTAGTTTTCTTTTTTTGTGGCATCTTTGTCAGGTTTTGGTATTAGGGTGATGGTGGCCTCATAGAATGAGTTTGGAAGTTTACCTTCCTCTGCAATTTTCTGGAAGAGTTTGAGTAGGATAGGTGTTAGCTCTTCTCTAAATTTTTGGTAGAATTCAGCTGTGAAGCCGTCTGGACCTGGGCTTTTGTTTGCTGGAAGATTTCTGATTAGTTTCAATTTCCGTGCTTGTGATGGGTCTGTTAAGATTTTCTATTTCTTCCTGGTTCAGTTTTGGAAAGTTGTACTTTTCTAAGAATTTGTCCATTTCTTCCCCGTTGTCCATTTTATTGGCATATAATTGCTGATAGTAGTCTCTTATGATCCTTTGTATTTCTGTGTTGTCTGTTGTGATCTCTCCATTTTCATTTCTAATTTTATTGATTTGATTTTTCTCCCTTTGTTTCTTGATGAGTCTGGCCAATGGTTTGTCAATTTTATTTATCCTTTCAAAGAACCAGCTTTTGGCTTTGTGATTTTTACTATGGTCTCTTTTTTTTCTTTTGCATTTATTTCTGCCCTAATTTTTAAGATTTCTTTCCTTCTACTAACCCTGGGGTTCTTCATTTCTTCCTTTTCTAGTTGTTTTAGGTGTAGAGTTAGGTTATTTATTTGACTTTTTTCTTGTTTCTTGAGGTATGCCTGTATTGCTATGAACTTTCCCCTTAGGACTGCTTTTACAGTGTCCCACAGGTTTTGGGTTGTTGTGTTTTCATTTTTCATTCGTTTCTATGCAAATTTTGATTTCTTTTTTGATTTCTTCTGTGATTTGTTGGTTATTCAGCAGCGTGTTGTTCAGCCTCCATACGTTGGAACTTTTAATAGTTTTTCTCCTGTAATTGAGATCTAATCTTACTGCATTGTGGTCAGAAAAGATGCTTGGAATGATTTCTATTTTTTTTTGAATTTACCAAGGCTAGATTTATGGCCCAGGATGTGATCTATCCTGGAGAAGGTTCCGTGTGCACTTGAGAAAAAGGTGAAATTCATTGTTTTGGGATGAAATGTCCTATAGATATCAATTAGGTCTAACTGGTCTATTGTATCATTTAAAGTTTGTGTTTCCTTGTTAATTTTCTGTTTAGATGTGAGTGGGGTATTAAAGTCTCCCACTATTATTGTGTTATTGTTAATTTCTCCTTTCATACTTGTTAGCATTTGTCTTACATATTGCGGTGCTCCCATGTTGGGTGCATATATATTTATAATTGTTATATCTTCTTCTTGGATTGATCCTTTGATCATTATGTAGTGACCGTCTTTGTCTCTTTTCACAGCCTTTGTTTTAAAGTCTATTTTATCTGATATGAGTATTGCTACTCCTGCTTTCTTTTGGTCCCTATTTGCATGGAAAATCTTTTTCCAGCCCTTCACTTTCAGTCTGTATGTGTCCCCTGTTTTGAGGTGGGTCTCTTGTAGACAACATATGTAGGGGTCTTATTCTTGTATCCATTCAGCCAGTCTTTGTCTTTTGGTTGGGGCTAGTCTACCATATTGCCACAAACAGAAAGTACAATCATTCTTCTTTCTTTCTCCTTATTTTCCTCTTCTCTTCTTCTTCCTCTTTATACCCACAACCTGTTCCTCTAAATGGGCTAGTGGTGATTTGAAGATGCAGAAGTATTTGGCAAATGTGTATAAAACTGGGCTTTTGAGTTACAGTTTAGTCAAATAAATTAACAGAGGCAGATGACTTTACAATTATTATGAAATTGTCCTTGAATGAGAATGTATGTGCCACTAGTTCACTAGATCCACTGAAACTCTATGATCTGAAACGTGCAATACTAAATACATTTCAAATTTGTTTTGCCTGTTTTCTCTGTTGTTTCTTTTCCCAGGACTGTTTCTGGTAATTGGTGCTGATTTTGTGGGATGTTGAAAGTGAAAGTAGCTCAGCCATGTCCAACTCTTTTCAAACCCATGAACTGTACGGTCCATGCAATTCTCCAGGCCAGAATACTGGAGTGGGTAGCCTTTCCTTTCTCCAGGGGGTTTTCCCAACCCAAGGATCAAGCCCCGGTCTTCTGCATTACAGGTGGATTCTTTGCCAACTGAGCTATCAGGGGAGGAATTTTGTGGAAGTAGTGCACAAATGAATGCATGCCCAATATAACAACATGAACTCATATACTCTATACTGAGGAAGCAAGAAGTAAGGGGAAGGATCTTTTGCTTTGTTTTCTATCTCAATATTGAAGTGATACATTGTATGAAGAAATCACTCTAAATCACTCAAGGTGTAGCTCTAATATAATATGTAGAATATTACATCCAGTGTGAATCAAGTCTCATGTATGAGATATCACAGTATCTCAGGCTGCAAAATTTTATTTCCTTTATTAACCCACTTTTAAACTTCACATCTGCATAGTAATTTTTCACTAACTTACTCTGATTAAAATAGTGAACTGGAAATAACTCATTGTGAGCTGGACTTTTAAAAATTGAAGTATAGTTGAATTACAGTGTTGTGTTAATTTCTGCTGAACAGCAAAGTGACTCAGTTACACACACACATATTCTTTTTTATAATCTTTTCCATTACAGTTTATCCCAGGAGATTGGATGCAATTCCTTGTGCTATACAATATGACCTTGTTTATCCATTTTAAATGTATTAGTTTGCATGGACCGATTCACTTTACATTCACATTTTGTAACAGAATATTATATTTAAAATCATTAAAAAAATATACCAGAAACTGCCTTGGTCAGGTAGGTAATCCAGTAATATTAGTTTAGTTTGATCATTCAAAGCATAAATGTGATAAAATAATTATTCTGATTTTAACCAAAGAGGGATGTATGTCATAAAAACACACTTTTGAGAAACTACGCTAAAGCTAACCCTGAAAAACAAATCTCAAATTTTAAGAATATTTAGATTTCGTTTCTACTCCTGATGCTTAATATAAAAAATGCACATATTTCAGAAAATCAAACATAATTTTTTCTGCAGAAATGTTCATTTCAAAAATTATTACTTAGTAAGTTATTTGCAAAACAAAAGCTCCTGAAGTGTTTTAATTAAAGTGGAACAAGAAGAAAATGTAGTAACAGGATATATATATCAAATGTGATTGAAAGAAATACATTTTAAATCAAAATCTCAAAGTGAAATATATTTCAAAGCCTCCAGTTCTTGTCCCTCTTAAAAAGTTCCTTCTAGTAACTAAAGTAGACCATCCTTGTCAATTGCAATAATGAAATATAAACTCAGGTTTTTTTTTTTTTTTTTAACATCATTTGTTTGTTTACTAAGAGCCTTTGATAGGATATTAAACCAGGAGTTTTTGAGACAAAACTAACCACATTAAAATACATCAGCACACACTTTGCCATCTGCAAAAGTCTTTCCTATAGAGCAGATATTTTCCTTATTAAAATCATTTGAGGAACTTAAAAATGCTAATTCCAAAGCCCCACCCTGGTCCAATTAAATTGACTTTTACTCTTAAGTACATTTTGTTGATAATGCACGAGTTGGCAATTTTTTTTTATTAATAATGTGTGCTGTGCTTAGTTGCTCAGTTGTGTCCGACTCTTTGCGACCCCATGAACTGTAGCCCACCAGGCTCTTTTGTCCATGGGGATTCTCCAGGCAAGAACACTTGAGTGGGTTGCTATGCCCTCCTCCAGGGAATCTTCCCACCCAGGGATTGAACCCAGGTCTCCCTCATTGCAGACGAATTCTTTACCATCTGAGTTACCAGAGAAGCCCATTATAATATAATAATAGATACCTGAAAGAAAATGAAATACTTAATCTCAGTCAGATGTATTTATTGCAACCATGCTTGCTCTGAACATAATGCTTAGTGCAGATGGGCGCAATTTCAGTGTGTACAATAAGTAAAGGTGGGTTAATGAGACCCTCATTTACAACTTGAGTAGAAGTTTGGAAAGCAGAAAGTGCTTGGGTCAGTGTATGCCTTAGTATTTTTTTTTAATGTATTTGATGTCATCTAGTTTTTTTTTAAATATTTATTTATTATTTTTATTTGTGGTTGCTCTGGGTCTTCTTTGCAATGCGCGGAATTCTCATTGCAGTAGCTTCTCTTGTTGTGAAGCACAGACTCTAGGGTGCGTGGGCTCAATAGTTGTGGCACATGAGTTTATTTGCTCTGTGACATATGGACTCTTCCTGGACCAAGAATCAAACCTGTGTCCCTGCATTAGTAGGCAGATTTTTATCCACTGCACCACCAGGGAAGTTCTGTCTTGGTATTTTTAAAATAGTAATTTGTTATCAAAGTATTAAATAGTTTAATTTATTAATTTTTGTTCCGCTTTCCCTTTTGATTAAAAAGGGAAAATGTTGATATATAGGTTTTCCAAATCCACCATAAATGGATTTGTTAGAATTATTAGAAGGTTTGGGGCTCATTTGTTTTTCATTTTTATGGAGAAAGGAAAGTTTTTTATTAAAAAATAGAAAAACACAAGTAAATATTCTAAATAAGGTTCTGCCAGGTCCTAGACTGACTAGAGGGATGAAGAGAAAATGTATTATAGTGAACAGTTTAGATGTAGAAAGGAATTAATATATAAGATGAAATACATATATGAAAGAAAAAGATTTTATAAATATAAAATAGAGAGGGGAAACTGCCCAGCATTTAACATTTTGTTCTTCATTTGAAAATGTGTTGCTCACATTATTGGTTTATTCCTGGATAAAACCATTCAAGTTCTGGAAAATGATAGACATCTTAAAATGTGCTAATTCATTATATTTGCTTTCTGAAATATTTCCTGAGTTTTTTCCCTGAGAAAATCCTCATCCTATTATGATATCATTTATGAAGGACCTAAGATGTAGCCTTATTAGAACTTTGTTTTTTCATTTTCCCTTGAGACTAACATGATGAGAAGTGGGTAAAACAGATTCCTTCTCTTTTGAATGTGGAGCAGTGAGACAATTCCTTGGTTTTAATAATAAAAACCCTGGTGGCTCAGACAGTAAAGAATCTTCCTGCAGTGCAGGAGACCTGGGTTCTATCCCTGGGCCGGGAAGATCCCCTGGAGAAGGGAATGGCTACCCACTCCAGTACTCTTCCCTCGAGAATTCCATGGACAGAGGAGCCTGAAGGGCTACAGTCTGTGGGGTCGCAAAGAGTCAGGCAGAACTGAGGGACTCTTTAGGGCTTCCCTGGTGGCTCAGACAGTAAAGAATCTGCCTGCCCCGCAGGAGACCTGGGTTCAATCCCTGAGTCAGGAAGATCCCCTACATCCATCGGGTCACAAAGAGTCAGAGATGACTGAGTGACAGCAACAATAATAAAGTGATCCACACGTCACCATGAGTGATTTTCCATCTAAGACCTTGCAAAAAATGTGTCCATTTATGTTCTTGGCTACCCTTATCTTGATGGGAATGAAAAGATATGCACTGTGACCCTATATGTAAAGTCACTATGATGTTATTTTTATAATGTTTAAAAATGGTTTGCTATACAGTTAAGGTGGCAGTTAAGGTGGCACTAGTGGTAAAGTCTCCTGAGAAACCTGAATGAGGGTCAAGAAGCAATAGTTAGAACCCTGTATGGGACAACTGATTGGTTCAGGAAGGAGAAAGGAGTATGACAGGGCTGTCTGCTGTCCCCCTGTTTGTTTAACCCATATTCTGAGCACATAATGAGAAATTCTGGGCTGGATGAGTTAAAAGCCAGAATCAAGATAGGTGGGAGAAACATCAACAACCTCAGATATGTGGATGATACCACTCTAATGGGAGAAGTGAGGAGGAACTAAACAGCCTCTTGACGAGGGTGAAGGAGGAGAGTGAAAGTGCTGGCTTAAGACTAATAAAAAAAAAAAATGCTAAGCTCATGGCATCTGGTCCCATTGCTTCATGGCAATTAGGAGGGGGAAAGGTGCAAGTAGTGACAGACTTCCTCTTTTTGGTCTGCAAATCACTGTGGACCGTGGCTGCAGCCATGAAATCAGAATACGATTGCTTCTTGGCAGGAAAGCGATGACAAACCTAGACAGTGTGTTGAAAAGCAGAGACATTACTCTGCCAACAAAGGACCGTACAGTCAAGGCTATGGCCTTCCCAGTGGTAGTGTACTGCTGTGAGAGCTGGATGGTAAAGAAAGCAGAATGCTGGAGAATTGATGCCTTCAAACTGTGGCTCTGGAGAAGACGCCTGAAAGTCCCTTGGACAGCAAACCAGTCAATCTTAAGGGATAGCAACCCTGAGTATTCACTGGGAGGACTGATGCTAAAGCTGAAGCTCCAGTGTTTTGGTCACCTGATGCAAGCAGATGACTCATTGGAAAAGTCCCTGATACTGCGAAAGACTGAGGGCAGAAGGAAAAGAGGGTATTAGAGGATAAGATGGCTGGATGGCATCACTGATGCAATGAACTTGGACAAACTTCTGGAGATGGTGAGGGACAGGGAGACCTGGCATGCTGCAGTCCATGGGGTCATAAAGAGTTGGACACGACCGGGTGACTAAACAACATCAACAACAGAGGTAAAGGCATTTCCTGCCAGCCAGTGCAGGAGATGCCTGAGACAAGGGTTCAATCCTTGGGTCAGGAAGATCCCCTGGAGGAAGGTATGGCAACTCTCTCTAATATTCTTGCCTAAAGAATCCCATGGATAGAGGAGCCTGGTGGGCTACAGTCCGTAGGATCACAAAGATTCAGGTAGAGCTGAAGCAACTTAGCGTGCACCCACAAATGGTTAAGGAAGTTGATCTTTAAACATATTTTTAAATTGAAATGCCACTGGGAAATTGTAGTTTATCAGAAAAGTTCTTTATTGTCCTACTGTGCATTTACTGTCTATTGACTATATCTTCATTTTGCAGGGGTAGTCCCCAGTCCAGAAGACTTGCTTCACTAATTCCATAGTTTCTAGTGATGGCAAAAGTCAATTTTCATGGTTCATAGTCAGCAGCAAGACCTGCTGAAAGTCATTTTCTCCTTCTTTGTAACTGGTAATTGACTCCAAACATCAAGGTATGAGTTGTCCTTGTGTTTATTTTTGTATTGTAATGATCTTTTAAGTTGGGTGAGGCATGAGGAACTTTTTCTTTCTAATTAGTAGATGACCAAACATAGATCCTATCCATAAAACACTTAACATATAGATGTTGAAGCAGACAAAAGTACTGATAAATCAATGTGCTGCAGTGTGATCCCAGAGGAAACAGCCCCTGCTTGAGACTAGAGGAAAGCATCCCAGAGGAGGTGATATTTAAACTTTCTTGACATCTGACTTTTTGAGGTGGCTAAGTGAGTTGAGAACATTCCATGTAAAAATGAAATTCTTGGGAGTTCTGCAGTAATGAAAAGTAGCTTGTGTTAGAATTATGGAACAGAAGGGACATAAAATAATGTTTTAATTTTCTGTCATGACCATATATAAGGCATGACCACAGTTTGGAATTTTTTTTGTTTTGTTTTGAAGGAGATAATAGGTAGGGTAATACTGTCATATACTGCCAATAAAAATTTAGCTGAAGTAGACTGTAAAGCATGAATTGATGTGAGAAAGTAATTGGGCACATTGCTATAATCCTAGATAGGAGTGATAGAGATGTAATCTAAGGCAGCTACTATGAGAACACACAGGCCAGGGGAACCAGGAGACACTGATGTACCATGAGTTGCTTAGTCATGTCTGACTCTTTGCAACCAAATGTCCATGGGGTTGCAAAGAGTTGGACACAACTGGGCACAACTTCACCATAACAACAGTGGTGAAGAGTCTGCCTACCAGTGTAGGAGACGCCAGAGATAAGGGTTCAATCCTTGGGTCAGGAAGTTCCCCTGGAGGAGGACGTGTCAACCCAGTCTAGTATTCTTGCCTAAAGAATCCCATGGACAGAGGAGCCTGGTGGGCTGCAGTCCAGACGTTTACAAATTGTCAGAGAGTACATTTTCAGGGTCTCTTCCCTTGGATTATAAATACTTTTTAAATCCATTAATTTGAATCCAGGTTGGTAAGGTGCCAAATGTATGGCCTTTCCATTAAACCACAAAATGATAGTCTTCATTGCAATTAAATTTAGTGTTCAAAGATGCAAAATATCACAGAATTTGAAAGCTGTTTGTAAAATAATATATGTAATCTTAATGAAAATTTGAAAATGGAGCTATCCTTACCTGCCTCTGGAAAAGACATATTCAATGATAGAATATCCTTTGTACAGGTATTTGGCCAAGTGTCTCAGCCTAAAATATACCTGAAATGTGAATCACTATGTCTAACAGTAACTTATGCCAGACCATAGCAAGAAAGGATGTAAAATAATATACGTGTCAATTATGAAAATAAGGAAAATATAACATCTTCTTCCTCTATGTCTCTCTTATTAACCCCAGACACTGAAAGATTTTTCTCTTGAGACACAAGGGAAGGAATAAAACTGAACGTTTTCCATTTTTGTTTTCTATGGAAGCTTAACCTTCTGTTTTCTGTGTGTACACAAAGGAATAAATGTCACGATGCCAGAATTATTCCAAGGATTTATATTTTGCTTTAGACTTCAGATAAAGACATCTCCCTGTGGACCAGTTTGTATGGGTTTTTCCAAATGAGCATAAGAAAAAGAAAACTAAAACTAAGGTCAAAATTAACTTTGTGAAAAATATATGTAATAAAAATGTTCCTTCTCTATAAATCCTATAGAACTATCACGAGGGCTTTTTTCATAAGTGAGTAAAATGATCTTGAATTTCCTATAGGGTCATAAAGTTATCAATAAACAAGAAGCTTGTAAAAAAGATGAAGAATAAGGACAGGTGTTCTTTATAGACCTAGAGCATATTATTAAGCCATTATAATCAAATCAGTAGTAATCCATAGGAATAAGCAAATAGATCAGTGGAATGAAGTACAGAGTTCAGAAACAGATCCAGGCATAAATGAGAATTCACGTATAACAGAGGTAAACTTTTGAGCGGAATGGCACAGGCACAAATGATGTGGCGGAAGTGGCTTCCATAAAAATTAAATAGGTAAAATTGTGCCCATTTCATATCATTGCCAGAAACACCTTCCAGATGGATTAATATTTAAATATAAAAATGAAACAATAGATATCTTAGAAAAAATCTTACAGGCTATATATACAATCTTTAAGTTAGATCTTAAACAAGATGAGAGCTATTTAAAAGGTATAGGAATGGTTGACATTATTTAAAAAAACACTTAAAATATGAAACATTAGCAAAAATCAATAGATAAATAGATTTTGGGGGAAAAGTTTTCAAAGCAGATAACAGTCAAGTGATTAAAATATATTCAACATGATGTGAAGAATTCTCTAAAAAATGATACAAACCAATAGGAAAATTGTCAGAGAATATGAAGTAGCAATTCAGAGAAGAGCAAATCTACATGGCCAACAAACGTAAAAAGATGGTTAGTTTTACTATTAATTAATGAAATGCAAATTAAGTTAATAATGAGATTTTTTTTTTTTTTGGATGTTCATCAGACTAGAAAACATTTTAAGGCTATAATACTTATTTCCCACAATAATGCTGAAAAAAAGTCAAAAAGCAAAATATACAAAAAATGAGAAATCTGGTAACATATACAAAAAATGAGAAATACACATAGTTCTTTGATCAAGTAATCTTAATCCTGATGCTTTATCTTCAATAGCAATGGAAAAAGTGAAATGTAATAATATAATATAGTGTCAAAAATGGATACTTCAGTATTGTCAATAGTGGCAACATCTGAAAAATGAAGTCAATCTGCAGAACAAAGCAAATTTTTGTATAAAAGTGAGGACAAATACATATGGACAGCTATATCTGCATGAAGATATTTGTGTGTATTAAAAAGTTTACAAGTTTGCCTATATAGTATGCATATATGTGTTTATATCAACATAGAAAAAATTCTGGTTATATAGAAATTTGTTATAGCTACTCTTTGTAATGGTGACATGTGAACCATGATGAGTCATACTTGGCCTACCCAAATCTCTACTGGAGTTAGAGTGGTTAATTCACTCTATCCTTAAACATTTAAAAAAATTTGGTCTTACTGAATAAATAGATCAAATAGGTGGCCAGACTTCTTTAGTGATCTTTGTAAACACGTTGGGCCACTTATCTGGCAGCAGCATGTTGAATGGCGTGCCCAGCTATTATTACCATCATGGTACAAACTTAAGATCATCTTAAAGTGTGATAGTCTGTGTCTTTCCTTCCTGGAAAAATCATGATGATAATATGTCTTGTGACTGTCAAGCCAGAGTTTTACTTCTGCTTCTTCAATCTAGAGAGAATATTTTATACACATAAAATTCAACACCTGCAAATACTATGGACTAGTCATTCTTTTTGAATAAATAAACATTTAAAAAGTTTTTGCAGGACACTATTTCTCACTACAGATGGTGACTGCAGCCATGAAATTAAAAGATGCTTACTCCTTGGAAGGAAAGTTATGACCAACCTAGATAGCATATTCAAAAGCAGAGACATTACTTTGCCAACAAAGGTTCGTCTAGTCCAGGCTATGGTTTTTCCTGTGGTCATGTATGGATGTGAGAGTTGGACTGTGAAGAAGGCTGAGTGCCGAAGAATTGATGCTTTTGAACTGTGGTGTTGGAGAAGACTCTTGAGAGTCCCCTGGACTGCAAGGAGATCCAACCAGTCCATTCTGAAAGAGATCAGCCCTGGGATTTCTTTGGAAGGAATGATGCTAAAGCTGAAACTCCAGTACTTTGGCCACCTCATGCGAAGAGTTGACTCACTGGAAAAGACTCTGATGCTGGGAGGGATTGGGGGCAAGAGGAGAAGGGGACGACAGAGGATGAGATGGCTGGATGGCATCACTGACTCGATGGATGTGAGTCTGGGTGAACTCTGGGAGTTGGTGATGGACAGGGAGGCCTGGCGTGCTGCGATTCATGGGGTTGCAAAGAGTCGGACATGACTGAGAGACTGATCTGATCTGATCTGATCTGATTTCTGATTAATGATATAACTATTTTTCAAAGTCATCTGAGTGGGCAATTTTTACAAAAGACACCTGACCATCTGTGTCTAGTACTTTGGCTATTCAGAACTCAGCTCTCTAGCACTTCATACTTTATTCATCAGAGCAGAGGTCCTACAGAGTACATTCCATACAGTTTATAGAACATCATTCACAGAAAATCTCCTAAATCTCGTTCCTTACTTAACTGCATATTTGACATGAAATTTTCTCTCATTTTTTCATTTGCTTTTTTAAATTTATTTTTTAATTAGAGGAAAATTGCTTGATAATACTGTGTTGATTTCTGCTGTACAACAATGCAAATCAGCCATAATAATACATACATCACCTCTCTCTTAAGCCTCCCTCCCCTCCCCCCATCTCTCCCTTCTAGGTCATCAAAGAGCGCCAGGCTGGGCTCCCTGTATTATATAGCAGCATCTCACCAGCTATCTATTTTATGCCTAGATTTTATTTTATACTTATGTGTCATTTTTTAACACATATATGTGGATTTTTTCACACATATATGTCAATGTTATATTCTCCATTCGCCCCACTCTTCCATTCCCCCGCTGTGTCCACAAGCCTGTTCTCTATACCTGCATCTTCATTCTTTTCCTACAAATAGGTTCATCAGTACTATTTTCTAGATTCCATATATATGTGCTTAAATACATATATAAAATGGAATATTACTTAGCTGTAAAAAAGAATGGATTTGAATTGGCTCTAGTGAGGTGGATGAACACAGAGCCTATTCATTTGGTTTTTAAACCCAGAGAAACTTTAAAAGGTCAGTTGGAAGGGAGGTAGCCACATGGCATAGTGGTCAAGAGCTCCCATTTCTCTGTGCTTCTGTTACTTCATCTGTGAAATGGTGCCCATGTAATAGATTGGTTGTAAACATTCCATGAAGTAATATTATAAAATACTTAGGTATTGCTTGGCAAAGAGTAAGCACTCAGTAATTGCTAGTTACTATTGTAGCTAGTAGACACACTAGAAGTAGTGTGAATAGAAGACACAATAGAAGTAGACACACTATAGCTACTAACATTTGACAACTACAATCTCACAGAAAGGTGGGGGTCAGAAAACCTAAAAAATTAGACATCATAACTTTGAAAAGCACAGAGATCTTGGGCTTATGCTGTGTAGGAGAAAATATGTGTATAGAACTTCTAGACTGTGACAGTAAACAGTATTAAAGCCAAGTGTGTATTAGTGGGTATGCAATATAACAGCCCTCCTGCGTGCTAAGTCACTTCAGTTGTGTCCAACTCTTTGCAACCCTATGGACCTTAGTCTACCAGGCTCCTCTGTCCATGGGGATTCTCCAGGCAAGAATACTGGGGTGGGTTGACAAGCCCTCCTCCAGGGGATCTTCCAGACCCAGGGATCAAACCCTCATCTCTTATGTCTCCTGCATTGGCTGGCAGGCTCTTTATCACTACTGTCACCTGGGAAGCTCATGACAACCCCCACTTCATGGCAGATAGAAGGGAAAAAGTAGAAGCAGTGACAGATTTTGTTTTCTCGGGCTCCAAAATCACTGCAGATGGTGACTGTAGACATGAAATTAAAAGATGCTTGCTCTTTAGAAGAAAAGCTGTGGCAAACATAGACAGCATAGTAAAAAGCAGGGACATCACTTTAGCTGACAAAGGTCCATATAATCAAGGCTATGGTTTTTCCAGTAGTCATGTACAGATGTGAGAGTTGGACCATAAAGAAGGCTGAGCGTCAAATAACTCATGCTTTTGAATTGTGGTACTAAAGAAGACTCTTGAGAGTCCCTTGGACAGCAAGGAGATCAAACAAGTCAATCGTAAAGGAAATCATTCCTGAATATTTATTGGAAGGACTGATGCTGAAGCTGAAGCTCCAATCCTTTGGCCACCTGATGTGAAGATTTGTCGGTCATTTAGATCTATTGTAAAAGATCCTGATGCTGGGAAAAATTGAAGGCAAAAGGAGACGAGGATGGCAGAGGGTTAGATGGTTACGTAGCATCACCGAGTCAATGGACATTAATTTGAGTAGTGAAGGACAGGGAATCCTGGTGTACTGCAGTCATGGGGTCACAAAGAGTCAAATATGACTTAGTGATTGAACACAAAAACAGGTCACTAAAAAAATTTAATTTATATTTGATATACTCTAAGAAGGGGATTCCCAAGTGGTACCAATGGTAAAGAACCTGTCTGCCAATACAGGAGATGTAAGAGACATGGGTTTGATGCCTGGGTCAGAAAGATCCCATGGAGGAGGGCATGTCAACCCACTCCAGTATTTTTGCTTGGAAGATCCCCATAGACAGAGGATCCTGGCAGGTTACAGTCCATAAGAATCGGACACAATTGAAGCAACTTAGCACACATGCATATACTGTAAGAAAATTGAAATGTATATAATACAATTCAAGATGATTCTTTATAAAACATCTAGAATTAAAACAAATGGTGCTTAATTCCCAATTATCAGAAAACCGAGTTATCTCAAAGGATTCATTATTTAAGGATGGTAGAAAGCTCAGTTGTGCACAATTTTTGGAAAATGTTATATTTTATGGAATCATTTCATGGGATATTCAAATATATGACCTGTAAAATATTTTTATTTTTACAGGCATTATTATGTACAGTTTAAAGATAAGAAAGTAGAATCTCAGAGATTAAATCAGTTTAGGTTTCCAATTATAGAAATCTATGTATAAATGTATAGAGTTATGTATACATGCTGCTGCTGCTGCTGCTGCTGCTAAGTCGCTTCAGTCGTGTCCGACTCTGTGCGAACCCAGAGATGGCAGCCCACCAGGCTCCCCCGTCCCTGGGATTCTCCAGGCAAGAACACTGGAGTGGGTTGCCATTTCCTTCTCCAATGCATGAAAGTGAAAAGTGAAAGTGAAGTCGCTCAGTCACGTCTGACTCCTAGCGACCCCATGGACTTCAGCCTACCAGGCTCCTCCACCCATGGGATTTTCCAGGCAAGAGTACTGGAGTGGGGTGCCATTGCCTTCTCCGTATGTATACATATAAATATATGCATGTATGTTAAATATATACATACATGTATGTATGTAAATGTATACATAGGTATAATGTATTATACACACATACATGTATATGTGTGTATATATACACATATATATTTATACATAACTGTATACATTTCTAATGTATACATGTATACATTTCTAATGTATACATGTATACATTTCTAATGTATACATGTATACATTTCTAATGTATACATGTATACATTTGTATACATTTCTAATGTGTACATGTATACATTTCTAATGTGTACATGTATACATTTCTAATGTGTACATGTATACATTTCTAATGTGTACATGTATACATTTCTAATGTGTACATGTATACATTTCTAATGTGTACATGTATACATTTCTAATGTGTACATGTATACATTTCTGTAGGTTGGACGTCTCACTGGACTAAAATCACAATGTCATATATTCAACAGGACAGCATTCCTTCTGGAAGCTCTACACAACTGAAGCAACTTAGCACACATACATGCACACGCGCACATGGTATATGGATTATACCTAAAAAAATGTATCTATAAACCTAGTAGTGTGATAGTGGAATAACAGTAAGTAGTTTTTGAGCATTTCATGTGTGAAAAGCATAGTGTTAGTTATCAATTATTGCTAAACACTTATTACTTTGTCTGTCCAAAGCAATAACATTTTCCTGGAAAATCTTTTTTTACAGCCATGTCAAGTGAGCTCCTCTCCCCTACCCCTCACAGGTTAGATGCTGCAGCTGAGCCATCAAATGGTCTGGTCCATAGTACTCCATCTACAGATGAGGATGTACTCTGAGGTAGACCAGTCAATCTTCTGTGCACGGATTTTTCTGAATGGAGCAAGAAGTAATGCTATTAAACTAAACTTGGATCCATTTGCCAATGTGCTATAAAACCAATCTATTGACACTGAGTTGTGGTGAAGGAAAGTGCAGCTGTTATTGCAGGGTGTCAAGCAAGCATTCTAGGCAGCTAGTGCTTAAAAGACCTGCACTCTCTGATGGATTTCGGGTGAAGGTTTTTAAAGCCAGGATGAAGGAGGCAAGTTGTGGGGTAGGGAATCAGCTCATGGACATTCTTCTGATTGGTTGGTACTGAGGTAACTGGGAGGCACCTTCATCAGCCTTCTGGTTGCAGCTGGTCTGGAGTCTGTGTGCTTGTGGTCAGCATGCAGTTAACTTCTTCCACTCAGTGAGGGTTCCAATATCTGCAAAATAGCTCAAGAATGTGGTTCAGAATATTATCTATAGCCCTGAAGGAACTAAAGTTTCTTGACTTTGTTTAAATGCTAAACTATTATTTTGTTGTGCTTGACTGTTTTCTTTTGTTTCTGGATTTTCTCACTTTTATGATTTGTTCTTTGGGACTTGGGGAAGGCCTAGGGGAAAGTTTCTACAAACAAGAGGCAAGCGGAGGATATGGAGTGAGGGGATCTATTCCTGGAAGGTCCTATGAGTCCTTCTTTGTTACAATCCCCAATTTTCTTTGATACTCCTCAGTCTTTAGGGTGAACTGGTACAGGACAAGAAACAGAATAAAGTTTTGGAGAGAGGTTAATGATAAATTCAGAGGATGAGCTCTACTTCAGGGGAACTTCATTTTAATAAGATCTCTTTTGTCCCTGCAATCATCAGTGGCTATTTTTCTTTCTATTGGTTCCCTTCACCTCCCAGCTATTTGCAGCAGGAAAGAATTAAAGCCACTTAAAAGAAGACTGCAGTTAAAAGAGAGGAGCCTTTGTGTCTTCTAAATTCCAACTTTGAACATCTATTGGACCCGTGACCCTTTAGCTTTTCTGTTGTTCTAATATTATTTAAACTGATTAGACAAGGGTTTGATACTTGGAACAAAAGTTCTGTTCTTACTACTTTAGTTGTTTAGTTGCTAAGTCATGTCCAACTCTTTTGCGACTACATGGACTGTAGCCCTTCAGGCTCCTCTGTCCATGGGATTTCCCAGGCAAGAATACTGGAGTGGGTTGCCATTTCCTTCTCCAGGGGGTCTTCCTGACCCAAGGAGCAACCCCACGTCTCCTGCATTGGCAGGCCGGTTCTTTACCACTGAATCACTAGGGAAGCCCATATATATGTGTGTGTGTGTGTGTGTGTGTGTGTGTGTATAAAAGTTTGGAAAGTTAAATAGAAAACTAAATCTGAAAGCAAAACATGAAATCAAGTCTGTCATGAAAGTAAATATGAAAACAGGAGAATCTGTGATTAATTTCCAAATGCACAGTACGTATAACTAGTTTTAAGATTCAGATAAACAACACTGTGATTTGAGTGAGCTGTAAAGAGTCCAAAGAGGGAAGGGATCAAGACGAGAATTAGGATGTTAAAAGCAGATATCTTGAGTTTTACCCTTAAGGTCATCCATGCCACTGTGTTTAAATGAATCTCCTTTGGCAAGATATCTAAGAAAGATCCTTCAGAGAGAAAGATAGGCATGTCCTGAACAGGAAAGGGGAAGATAGGCATATAATCAGCTATGATTATAACAAGATTTTGTTCAGATGCTAATATCTATGGGAATATGTTTTTATAGGAATAAGGTCCCATTTATCATTTTTCCCTAAGTCAGGTAATGAAAATAATAAATTTGGGCTTTAAACAAAATCAGTGAGACTTTTAAGTAGATGGAAGATTAATGGGGTATTATCAAAATCAAGTGAGGGGGGATTCTGGTCAATGTTACAAAGTATCTCAGTTTATTTTAAAAAACTAATCACCCTAAGTTCCACTAATCCTTAAGAACATATGTAACTTTTAGTTCACTTGTATGGCTTTGATGTCTCGTTTTAAACCCTGGTCTTGACTCATAAGACCCTACTGCATAACATGGAAAGAACTGACAAAATAACCTTAAAAGCTGCCTTGTTTTCCATAATTAGTTTCTTCTGAAATACTTCCCCCTTTTAAAATACATATCCCTGTGATAGTAATTTCTAAAGATTGTGAAATCCCATGGGCAAAACCATAATCTTGCTCACTTCAAGCAATTGACGTATTCCTTAAAAGCCTCTCATCAAGATTTTTCTTCAAAAAGAAAGAGAAAAAAATAAATTTAATTTTCTAACACTGGAGTTATCTTCATCTGGCTTTACCAAAGGAAATGCCACCAATATGCTGAAAAATATATTTCCTTTGATTTTTTCTCACTATTTATGCATGTAACTCTGAGAAATACAGTAGAATTGTAGAATATTAGAATAGAAAGAAATGTCCCTGCTGTTTAATCCAATATACCTCCTTAACAACACCAACATTGAGATCAAGAGAATCTATCAGTTTGCTAAGGCAGGACTCAGCTGCACCTAGAAGATGATTAAATCCCAAGAAAAGGATTTTTAGATGACATCACGTTCCTTTTCTTGAAAACTATCATTAAGATGTTGTTTAATTGAAAACATTTCAGAGAAATTTTTTCATGTTCATTTTATTTCAGCCAGTACATAATGCATAACTGGTCAGAATTTGGAAGCATCTTGTAGTTTTGTTTTTCGCTTTGGTATCTTCTATAATGTTCACGTGCAAGAAGAATAGTGTTAAAATTTCATCACATATGATTTGCAAAAGTCTTGGGCAAAAAATTCTAAAAACTACAATAAAATTCAGGGGATTTCTTTAAAACACGAAATCTAGAAGCCATAACAAAAAACAGATACACTTTAAATAGTATAAAGCTCAAACTCAATAATTAAACAATAAATTTGGAAAATAGACACTATATCAAAGTTAACATTATCAATAGGAGTTATCATATCTGGTCCAAGCTGAACTAGATATGGGTTTCATTTCTTTCAGACTACCTTGTAGCAAGGAGGGAGCAAGAATCCCCAGGTGGACCGGCCTATAATCACTGGCAGCTTCTTAGTAAGTTTATATCATGATAACATACAGTAGTTTTCTGAGTGTCATGAAGTGAAAAGCTCTGGAAAGACCTGGTCTATAGCATATAAAGAAGTCTTGTGTATCATCAAACAGTTGAATAGCTCAATAGAAAATTGAGTATAAACACAATTCACAAAATTGCATATCTAAAATACCAATGTAAAAAGACTGGGGATTTTTTTGGTAATCATGAAAATGCAAATGGAAGTAAAAGCTTAATATCTGTTTATACTCATAAAACTGGCAAAAATGAAAAAGTACAGTGAAGTCTATTTCAGATAAGGAGGCAAAGAGAAGAATATTCTCATTTATTGCTGTGATTAGGTGAAAAATGTCAGCAATTTGGAAAAATGATCTGGCAATATCTCTTAAGCTTTAAAATACATATAAAATATGTTATTTATGTTATACATGTTATATATAATATCATATAAATATATAATATATATTATAATATGTAATATATTGTATATAAAATATGCTATTTTGAAATAACAATTCCACTCTTGAAAATACAACATAAAATCACCTGCATTGATTTGTACACTCATGCACGCATATACATAATTAAGAATGCTTATTGGACTGTTACATATTATTTTTCATAGTAAAAATTAGGAACAAATGTAAACAGATAAAAAACAAGTGTTATTAACAGATTCTTTGTTCAGTGTAAAATTGTTGTAAGACTTATATATCAAAGAAAATATTTTAATATTAATTTATTCTTTTTTAAGAGATGGAGTTTTTTTTAATTGTTGTGGCAAAGACTTATTTAGAATGAGAAATGAGGGCTTCTATATAAAATTCTAACAATCTACAATAATATTGATTTTTTGGTATCTTACATTATCAATTTTCTTGTATTTATAGAAATAACTTTCAGATGTAATATTTGAGTCATAGTATTTTTATCTACATAATTATATTTGGAGAGATAGTGTAACTTGCCTTTTCTTTTATCTAAAGAGAACATGTTTTTACCTTTGTCTAGGTTACCTGGTCAAAACTGGCACCATGATGGACTTGTCTGGCAGGAATCGGAGCTCTGAAGGGGATGCAGTTGCTGTGGAAGTTGCCAATCAGGACGGACAGGTAGGGGAGAAGCTTCTGAGGTTTTTCCTTTCCTCTCTCCTTCCAACCTCCTTTATAGTCTTTACTATGCTAACCCCAGCCAGAAGTGCAGTAGTCATTCTTCCTGCAGTATAAGCAGACTGGGGTAAAGAAAAGCAATGGCTCTGAAAACAAATTGGCCTAGTGTCCTTCCCTTTGGATCAGATGATAAGTTTGACGGTTTTATTCATTTTTCTTTCATTATCTCAAGGTTTTTTCAGATGATCTCCTTTAATAGCTTTGTTATTTTTATTAGAGTCTTATTTCTTTCCAATATTTTGGGAAAATGTTTTTAAACAGTTCCAAAAGAAATCTTAACCTCATGTAAAGTTTCACTAATTTTATTACTCACCATCATTTCTTATAGCACTTCTTTGCCATTCTCAAGCACTTTTATTACAGTTTTTATTTTTTTTCTTTTCTCACAAATGTTCCCTCAGGTAGGTGGCACATTCTTAATATACTACTCTTTTCTTTCTTAGCATTTTGTTTTTTACATAAGAAAGATAATTCCAACGAGAAATAGACTCTTTTCTTTTAAGGGCTACTTTTTCCGCTTGGATGTGTGAAGACTTTATTTTCAAATCTGGTAATAAAATTAAAAACAAACAAACAAAATGAAAGCTTTAGCCCATCATTTGAAGAAGTTTCTTGATCTGGGGCTTCAATTCTGTCTCTTTAGGGATTTTTTTTTCCTTCTTTGATTATTGCTTCTCCTTGATCTTGATACCTTTTATACCTGTATTAAATAACCTGTTCACTGGCATGTTCTTAACCATGGATGAATTAACAATGACCTTAATCTGGACTTGTGTGAAATATTTTTAACTAAAAGTCCCTGAAATTTCTGTCATGTGTGTGACTCCATTTATATAGACTTTTAATAGATATTTTTTGTGGTTGTCATTTCAGTAGAAAGCTGGAAGGGAAAGGAGTTAAATATCTGCATGCAAATCACCATTGCAAACAACAAGTGTGTCTTAATAAAACGTAAGCATTGTTAATCATACGATTCTCTCCAAATACTGTAAGTGGATATGGCTATTTGAGCAAATGCCAAACTCTTCTCCTCTTAAGGGGGTTCCAAGTGGTAGAAGATGGGGAAAAGACCTTCCTTGAGAAATTCAAAGAACTGGGGAATCGAATTAATCTCCAGGGCTCTTTGGTGTCACTGGTGTTGTAGTCTGTGTTATTGGTGTGAACTAATCCATTTATTCATTTATAGTGTCTCACCAGTGTGTTGTGATGTTGAGTTGAGAAAGAGCGAGACACAGTGGAATAACTTGGGAGATGGGCAGATTCTTGGCTTTTTAAGCAAGAACTCTGTTTCTCAGTTTCCTTCTCTGTAAAATTCTACTTATGTACATTATTAGTTTATTTGATACACTTTTATCTTGTGGCTACAGTGTACTATAGGTCATATATTAAGATTCTGAGGGTATAAATGTGCATAATATCCAGTCTCTGCCCTCAAGGGTTATATAGCTAAATGTACTGTGAAGAATGTATTCATTTATTTAACAAATACTTGAGAGCATCATTGTTATTAGGAGCTCTTCTAGGCATTGGGCTATTGAGATGAACAAGACAATCCCATTACCCTATGGTTAATACATTTTAGTAGGGGACAAAAATAGATGATTAAGAATTACACTGTCAAAAATAATGTCAAGTTTTGATGAATTCTCTGAAGACAAAGCAGGATTGAGGATAGAAAATGCATGAGTTTGAAGAAGAGGCAAGGGATCTACTTTAGATAGGATAGTTTGGGTGGCCTTTTGGAGAAATGTCTGGGAAAAGGGCATTGTTGAAAGAGGACATTTTTTATAGAGTGTTTGAGAGATAGCAACAATGCAAGAGTTGCCACACTTTGATGACTTAACTGGAGAGTGGCAAAGCTGAGCATGCAAGAGGATCCTTTAGATCTGTTGCCATGGTAACTAGTTTAGATTTTATTCTAAGTGCAATAAAGGGAAAACTCCAGAGAAATTTACACAGGGGAGGAGATAAAGTGATTTGTGCTTTGCAAAGTTTAGTCTGGCTGTTGAGTGGGGAGGCAGATGTGTAAGCGGTTGGGGGGGAGGGCAAGTGGACCGGGAATGAGGGAGAAGCTAACATAGGGATGTGAGTCAGAGCTGCAGCTTTGCCTTGAGAGTAGCCATAGAGTGAATGAGCCATCATTAGATAACAGAAGACTTGGTAGGGACAAGGTTTTAATAAATAATTATATTATTATCATTAAGTCTGTACTAAGCAACCATATATTCAGTCATTAGCCAAACAGAATAAAGTAGAAATAATTTTCTCTGGAACTTTATAAGAGAAAATTGGAAGGTATCAAAATAGCTGTGTAAGAGTCTTCATAAAGAGACCATAGAAATTCTATAAACTGGCAAGAAAAAGGAAAAGGAAAAAATAAAAAAACACTGGAGAAATGGAGAAAAAGAACTAAGAGTAAGAATGTATGGCTAATAAGCATATGAAAATATAATCTAACTTGTTTAATCAGGGAAATTAAAGTTAAGACAAAGAGATAATATCATACTCACCTGTTTAGCAAAAATTAAAAACTTAACAACTAACAGGTATTGGTGAAGATATAGGGAATTCAAAGCATTTATACACACTGCAAGTGGAAGTCTATATTGGTAGAAACATGCTGTAATACAATATGGCATTATATAATATATTTGAAATTGCTGTTTCCCCATGACCCAGCAATTCTGTTCCTAGCTATGATATTCTACAGCAGTTGTTCTTAAAGTTGGTACCTGAACCTGCAGCATCCGCATCACCTGGGAACTTGTCATAAATGCAAAATCTTAGGCTCTGTGATGATTAATTGTATGTTTCAACCAGGTTAATAGATGCCCAGATAGTTGATAAACTGTTATTTCTGAGGATGGGGTGGAAAAGATGAACATTTGAAGCAGTATAAAAAGTATCCACTGAAGGCCTAAATAGCACAAAAAGGCAGAGGAAGGGCAAGTTCTCTTACAGTCTTATTGAACTGGGATATTCATCTTCTGTTCTTAGACATGGCAGCTTCTGGTTCTTGGGTCTTCCAACTTCAGGACTTCCCTAGAATTCTTCACCCCTTCTTCCACTTCTCAGGCCTTCTGTCTTGAAGTCAATTATATACCAGCTTTCCTGATTCCCTCTCTCTTTCTCTCTCTCTCTATGTATATATATATATATATATACATTTATCCATGTTTGTATACTGTTGGTTCTTTTTCACTGGAGAGCCATAATACACATCCCATTCCAGACCTACTGAGTGAGAAACACTGAGACTGAAGTGTGGCAATCATGTTTTAACAAGCCCTGTTGGTATTGGACAGGGAGGCCTGGCGTGCTGTGATTCATGGGGTCGCAAAGGGTCAGACACGACTGAGCGACTGATCTGATCTGTAGGTGACTGATAAAAGCTAAAATATGAGAACCACTACATTAGAGAAAGACTTGCACATATGTACCAGGAGACACGTATAAATGCATGGTTTATGGCATCTCTATGTATAGTAGCAAAATATAAAAAGTAATCTATGTTTCTATTAGTAATAGAGGCTATAAATGAATACTGTATAACAGTGAAATGAATGAATTATAGCTGAATGCAACATGCATTAATCTCAGAAATACAATAATCAGTCAAAATAAGGCAGAAAATAAAAAGTGAAAACATAATTTTATGTATTACTAAAAATTAAAGAGTATCGCATTGAAGGGAATAAATGTATGTGGCAAAAGTGGTAAAATGCTCTGGAAGAAATAAGGGAGTAATAAGATGAAAATTCAGGAATGTGGTTATTTATTAAGGAAGTGAAAAATGGGCTGGAGCAGAAATTTTCACTTCCTAAACTGGTGAAATGTGCATATTCACTGTGCATGATGCTTTAGTATTTGTTTTTATTGCTCAAAATTGGTAACAATAATAAAAAGTAAAATACTGGTAACAGAAATAAAGCAAATGACCAAAGAGAAAACATGGAGAAAAAACAGTGGACCACTTTCCCTGAGGTAGTCACGCACTTAGAAAGCATTCAAAGAAAGTTTAGGAATGAAGCAATATTTGTATTCACAGTTCTTTTCTCCTCATCTTTGTTCCTCCTCCATGCCTTAAGTTCAGTCATTGAAACTGATGCTTATTTTAATGCAAAGCCAAACTGGCTCTTAAAATATGGAGCAGATAGAAAAATGCACAAATAACGATGACAAATAAGCCCCAAAAAGCAGAAGGTATTAATAAATCTTAAAAATGTTAAGTCCAAGTACTCTGATGCAATTAAAAATGGTAAACTCCAGCCAGTGGACTGAAAATTATATCAGCATATTCCCTAAGCTTTCATGAAACAAGGATGAGCTGTGATGCCTGCAAGAAGGGCAAGTGACAGAGGGTATTTTGTGAACAAAATGCTGTACTTGGGTAACACTACAGAAACTTTGCCTCCTTGTCATAGACTCTGAATCACTGTTTATACAGGAAATAGGATTAAAATGCATGCTGGTCATCCACACTGCACACGCAAATGCACTTCAATTCAAAATGACTAATTACTGCAGTAAAATATTCTTCTGTATATAAGCAGAGGAAATTTCTTTTCTTCTATAATTCCATTTAGGCACTTAAGGATGTCAAGTTTCAATTATAAAAGGAAGAGTTAACCCATTTCTGTCTCATTTGGAAGTATGCTATCATTTGAGTAGGATTTTATTTTGTCAGCTAAGCAAATGAAGACAGGTGTGTGTGCTCACTACATGGAGACAAACAGATTATGTGAAATATTTCAAAGACTACTTTTGAGACATGAGTTATTGTAGCAACTGCTTAAGGTACTGTTTTGCCACGGAATAAGATAGTTATCTTCTCTACAGGATGCCAGTTAGGGACAATAGAAACTTTACATGGCTTTGAATTGTGTTGAGAATTTTTTTTTTTTTTTTTTTAGTAATGGTTGGGTATAACTCAAATGAATAAAAAATTGTTATAAATAAGCATATAAATAATGGTGTTTCAATTTCAACATTGCTAGAATAGAATACCTGGAGTTCCTGATGTAATTTCTGTTGGCTTTTGCAGTTGGAAACCTAGACCATGAGTATTTTCCTTTAAACTGTGTACATTTTTTACTGAGTTTTTTGAAGAGCTGAAAAGGAAAAGGAGTTTAAGGATCTGAATTCTTTGTTATGTCTAACTGAGGGCAGTCACTGAACTTTGGGTAAATTCTAGAAAGGGCATTGAACCTGTGTCTTGTGGAAGAAGTTTGTTAAATGATTAGGCTTTTTATCAATGCTTTACCTTCATATGAGGTAGTTTCTCAAGCCACGTGAGGAATAACACTGATATTTAACTGCATTTCATTACCAAATTAGAAAATAGTAAATATAAACTTTAAAACATTTAAAAGTAATTTTCTAATGAAGTTATCACCTGTTAGTGAAATGCAAAAACAAAACATTGATGCCTAACTATATTTCAATACCAAATTAGCAATGATTAAAATTTTGGGAGCAGAGTGCATAATTAAAAGGAAAAAAACTAGAAATATAAGAAAAGCTTTAAGTCATAAGAGGGCAGTAGAAACAAATTCAGAATTTAAACATAGAGAAATGCTTAAGTGGTAAAGAACCTGCACAGTGTTAAAGAATCTGCCTGCTAAAGCAGGAGACTCAGGAGACACGAGTTCAATCCCTGGGTCAGCAAGGTCCTCTGGAGAAGGGAATGGCTACACATTTCAGTATTCTTGCCTGGAAAATACCATGGCCAGAGGAGCCTGGTGGGCTACAGTCCAAGGGATTGCAAAGAGTTGGACTTAATGCTTGCATAGCTAATAGTGATGAAATATAAAGCCATATAAATGAAGTTTATGAAATATTGTATACTAACATGAAAAATCTAAGTGATAAAGATGGTATAAACAATGCAATCATAACCATTGCAGTAAAAACCTCATGTCCCACACCATATTATAATGAATAGGAAGGAATAGCATTTAAAATTAACATAATAGCAGCTGTTTCTAGATGATGGAAGTATGTATGGTTGGTTTGTCAGCTTTTCTGTATTATCTAGCTTGCTTATAATGGGAATTTATTTCTTTTATAATAGAACAACTGATTAAACTTTTTAGAAAGAAAAAAAATCCAAATCAATAATGTTTTACAACAACATAGAAAATTTCTAATTTTTCTTTTGGATGTTGTATTGTGTATAATGTGAGTATATTCAAGAGATAATGTTTATTTTTTATATTTAGCTGATGCCTTTTTCTCCACTGGCTGGGGAACTGTTTTTTCTCTGATACTGGTTATTATGCATTTGCCGGAAATGCAGAAGTGGGTTAATGGTGGTCTGTGTATAAACCATTCAGGTGATTCAGAGTACACTGAATAGAAACTCAAGAGCCCCATGATGGGAGAATTTTTCAATTTACAAATGACTAGTATTTTAAGCTGTGGTTATGTTTTACAAAATGGACTTTTGCTTTCATTTTTACAAAATGTTCTGGGATATATTTCAGATATTAGATTTCCCTCACAACTATGAATGGCAACTCAAGTTTGAAGTTAAGAAATTGTTCTCTTTTGTGTTCCAGATGAGTGGAACATGGTGATCTACTTATCTAATTTGTTCTTGAAAGTTATATTTCTTTGTTCATGTTCTGATATTCCTGTGTAAGCAGGCAAGTGCCACTAGATAAATTGTCTTTATACTTTTTGATGGAAAAACAGGAAGAACAAGAAATACGTGTTAATGGATGAAGGAGGAAGAAGAAAGTATCTTGGTTTGTACATTGCAGTAAAAGATAAAATCAAAGGATCACATTCAAATTATATCTAATTTGGAAATATTTCTTCTTACTTAGGGGAAGAAAGGGCAAATAAATTAAATTTTAGGTTAAGCAACAGCTGAAATGTCAAGCATTTAAGAAGGACCAACAAGAAGCATTTGAACCAAATTAGATTTGACTCTGGAATGGACTAAGAAGTATAGATTGTTTTCAATAAACAAATAATTTTCTGAGTTAACTACGTGTGTTGCATTATTATATTTGTCATTGTGATGCCATATACATAGTATTCAGGTAAACTTCAAAATCTTGAGAATCTATCAAATAACCAGTGATGGAAGGAGGCAGGGTAAGACAGATACTCTTTGTAGAATTATGGGGAAATAAAATTGCGGCTTTCCCGATAGCTCAGTGCAGCTTCCTGCATAGCTCAGTTGGTAAAGAATCTGCCTGCAATGCAGGAAACCCCAGTTTGATTCCTGGGCTGGGGGGATTCGCTGGAGAAGGGATAGGCTACCCACTCCAGTATTCTTGCGCTTTACTGTGGCTCAGCTCGTAAAGAATCTGCCTGCAATGAGGGAGGCCTGGGTTTGATCCCAGGGTTGGGAAGATCTCCTGGAGAAGCGAAAGGCTACCCACTCCAGTATTCTGGCCTGGAGAATTCCATGGACTATATTAGTCCATGGGGTCACAAAGAGTCGGGCATGACTGAGCAACTTTCACTTTCACTTTCTTTCTTTCAAATTTGGGATTATAAATTGGAGGGCAACTAAGAGTTGAAGGGGATCTTTTTCCACAGTTGTCCTAGAAATAGTGCATTTGACATGAGTATAGCACTCCATTGACTACCTGAAACTTTTCAGTTTATAATGGCAACTTTTGCTTGAAAGTGTAATAGAAATTATTTTAGTTGAATACATCTTTCTCAAAAATTAGATATATAGTTGACTCTTGAACAGTATGCATTTTAATTGAATGGGTCTGCCTATATATGATTTTTTTTCAGTAAATATGTACTATAGTACTACATGATCTGAGGTTGGTTAAATTCACAGATGTGGAACCACAGATATGGAGGGCTGACTGTAAAGTTATATGCAGATTTTCAACTGCTAGGGGTTTGAGTACATCATGAGAAACGCTGGGCTGGAAGAAGCATAAGCTGGAATCAAGATTGCTGGGAGAAATATCAATAACCTCAGATATGCAGATGACACCACCCTTATGGCAGAAAGTGAAGAAAAACTAAAAAGCCTCTTGATGAAAGGGAAAGAGGAGAATGAAAATGTTGGCTTAAAGCTCAACATTCAGAAAACGAAGGTCATGGCATCTGGTCCCATCACTTCGTGGGAAATAGATGGGGACAGTGTCAGACTTTATTTTTTTGGGTTCCAAAATCACTGCAGATGGTGACTGCAGCCATGAAATTAAAAGATGCTTACTCCTTGGAAGAAAAGTTATGACCAACCTAGATAGCATATTGAAAAGCAGAGACATTACTTTGCCAACAAGGGTCCATCTAGTCAAGGCTATGGTTTTTCCAGTGGTCATGTGTGGATGTGAGAGTTGGACTGTGAAGAAAGCTGAGCACTGAAGAATTGCTGCTTTTGAACTGTGGTGTTGGAGAAGACTCTTGCGAGTCCCTTGGACTGCAAGGAGATCCAACCAGTCCATTCTAAAGGAGATCAGCCCTGGGTGTTCTTTGGAAGGACTGATGCTAAAGCTGGAACTCCAGTACTTTGGCCACCTCAAGCGAAGTGTTGACTCATTGGAAAAGACTCTGATGCTGGGAGGAATTGGGGGCAGGAGGAAGAGGAGACGACAGAGGATGAGATGGCTGGATGGCATCACCAACTCAATGGACGTGAGTTTGAGTGGACTCCCGGAGATGGTAATGGACAGGGAGGCCTGGCGTGCTGCTATTCATGGGGCTGTAAAAAGTCGAACACAACTGAGCAACTGAACTGAAGTGAACTGAACTGAACTGAGGGGACTGAGTTCCCTAATCCCCTCATTGTACAGCTTGAAGGTCTTTTTCAATGTGAATAGGTGCATTTTACAGCTGTGTATTTTCCTTTAACTACTGCTTTGGCTGCTTTCCACACATTTTAATTAGCTGTATTTCCATTGCTTATTTTGAATTTCTAATGCAATTTATTTCTTAATTCAAAATTAAATGTGTCCTGCTTATTTTCCAAATATTTTAGTAACATTTTAGTTCCCTTTTTTTGTTAATTTAATTCTTGTATAGTCACAGAATATGCTGTATATAATCTCAATCCTTTGAAATTTGTTGAAAAATTCAATAAAGTTTGCTTTATGACTCAAAGAATTGTTTACTTTAGTGATTATTTTGTGTGCATTGAAAAGAATGTGTATTTTCCCATTTTGATATGCATGTTAATAAAACATATATTCCTACTGAGTGTTGTTGCCTCTTTATGACAGTTTTGTATGTTTTTTAATTGAAGTATAGTTTATTTATAATATTAAATTAGTTTTAGGAATAGCACATAATGATTCAATATTTTATAGATTATATCCCTTTTAAAGTTATTACAAAACAATAACTATGTTTTCTTGTACCATACAATATATACTATTGCTATGACCATAATTTTATAACATCATTGATTTATAAACTTTCTTCAGTCAGTAGCACAGAGATTTTAAATACTTATATTTGAAAAAAGCAAAATGCACCTGAACAAAAGTAAACATATCAATATCTAATTACATACACATCTGCATCTTTAATGCAGACATCCTGGAGTGTGAAGTCAAGTGGGCCTTAGGAGGCATCACTAGGAACAAAGCTAGTGGATGTGATGGAATTCCAGCTGAGCTATTTCAAATCCTAAAAGATGATGCTGTGAAAGTGCTGCGCTCAATATGCCAGCAAATTTGGAAAGCTCAGCAGTGGCCACAGGACTGGAAAAGGTCAGGTTTCATTCCAATCCCAAAGAGGGCAATGCCAAAGACTGTTCAAACTACTGCACAATTGTGCTCATTTCACACGCTAGTGTGTACTGCTCAAAATTCTCCAAGCCAGGCTTCAAAAACCGAGAACTTCTAGATGTTCAAGCTAGGATGGTGGCCAAATGTGTGGAAGAGGGACGTTATAACTCTTGCACTGAGGTTTAGACAGACTCCACGTAGCGTCCTTGTGTACTGCACGTATGGGACATGCCAGGTCATATGATCCAAGCAGCAAGGCAATTAAACCTGCTACAAAACCCTTCCTTGGCTCTCAACCTCACTCAAAACTAGCAATATTCTTAGTCACTCAGTCAACAGTTGGAGCAGTATAACCAAATATTTCTAACAATATAACCAAAGTGCTATGTGTTATCTTTAAAATCTAAAGGGACCTACCAAATACTATATTTCTTTATTAGTGATAGGAAATGCAAAGTGTAACTTAGCCTTTGTTTTTCAGGATATATCTCAGCATGACCCAGATCACTTGATTCCTAAAACTTTATTCAAAAGAGAAGGCCCTAGAATCTTTAGTGGATATTCTCCCATATTCTGACACACATTCAGATAACTTACAACTTCCTGGTCACCAGATCTGATTAATTTGATGTCAGAAATATACCGGACAGATATGAAGTCTATGGAATGTTCAGATGATCAAGATCATTTCAGACTATATTGTAATCAGGAAAACTAACACAGTTCAGTGACTAGGTTGAAAATATGTACTGCTGTCCATTGGATATGAGTGTGAACTGCTTCTAAAACAGGATTTTTTCTTGGGGACCAAAAGCATGTGTGTAGGGGATGGATAGATACAAGCCCAGTGACAAGAGTATGTGATTTGTGCAGTGAAGAACTGAACTCAGCAGCTGCAAGTGGGGCTACCACTAGATTAAGTTTGCAATAGTCCACTACCATCTGCCTTAAAAGAATTGGATCAGATTTTTTTCATGGACTCTGCAGGCTCATTAAATGGAAATATGATTAGGATCACTATCACTGCAGCCTTGAAGTCGCTGAGGTTGGTACTTATCTCTGTCCTTCTACTCAGCATGAATTTATGATTGCTTTCGATACACTTCTTTGGTTTGGGGTGAGACACAGTTGACCTTTCCTATAATTATGATTCTTATTCCACAGGTGACAAAACCAATGCAAGAGAGTTTTTTTTTTTTTTTCTAACTGCTAAGTATATCTGTCTCAATTAGGTACTCAGGTAATGAGGACATGGACATAGCATAATGTCATAGACCCATATTGGGTGCATTATGAAACAGAATTGGGTCTTTATCACTAGTCCTTTCTACTTCCTCATTCTAACAAGGTTGCCATGATAGCATTTTGGATCCACTGGTGTCAGTTCAGAACTTGTTTTCAACAGCTGTTTAAAAATCTAGATATTTCCCTTTCCTCAATGTTCAATTGCTTTGGTACATGTCCATAAAAATCCAGCATTGAGGAGCCTTGCTGTGTCTTACATAGAGAACTGACCTTCTCTTCAAATGATGGGCTCTGGGTCAGAGAACTGGCTCAGGTCTGGAAACTGAGCAACTGATCATGATATTCCTATTGCAGCATATTGTTCATCTATATTAGGTATCTATTGTTATGTAACAAACTACCCAATAAACTGGTGGCTTAAAACAATAAACATTTATTATCTCACAGTTACCGTGGGTCAGGAATCTGGGAGCAACTTAGATGGGTAGTTCCAATTCATTATGTCTCATGATGTTTCACATAAGATATTGGCCAGAGATTCAGAAATCCAGGGGCTCAACTGGGACCAATTGAGGCACTTCTAATTTCACTCACATGATTGGTGGCAGCCCTCAGTTCCTCACTGGCTATTCACAGCATCATTTTGCAGCACATCCACCTCAGGTATAGGCTTTGCATGATTTTGAGGGGAGGGAAAGCTGTTTTTCTCTAGGAAGAGGAATTTCTCTGGCTGCTAGAACATTTTTGTTTGTTTGTTTGTTTGTTCTTTTACTGAGTTACAGGATCCACCTCAAAAATCATTCAGCAACAACCCAATCTCAGGTCACAGGATCCCAGTCCTACTTACTTGCTTTCTGACTTTACATAGGCATATGGCATACTGGAATTCACCTTAGTTTGTAACTTTGTTACTGTTACAATCACTAATCTTAAGAACGGTCTGGTTACAGCTATAGGAGATGTGATACCCTGAATTAACTGACTGATCTAAATTTGTCAATTTCTTTCTTCAAGACTCTGATGGCACTTAACAACAACTAATCACCTCCATTGTCCCTTATCACTTTGCCCCATCTGACTTAAAATGCTAAAGATATTGCACAAACCAATGTACCTTCTTTCTCCTGTACCCGATCTTTATTCACTACACAGGAGTGATTTAGTAATTGTGATGTTTTAATATGCCAGGGTTTAACACTATCTTTTATTATCATGGTTCCTTTATGCCATGTGGCTGGTAAATATTTAATGCCAAATTCCCATTCTAAGAATCTGCTTCCTTGAACCACTTCTGGAACAGAATAGTTTGAATTTTGCTATAATGCGATTTTGTAACAAGGCAGTGTGAATAGTTTATTTTGAGGTTGACCCCAGAAAACCACAAATAGGGACAAGGAAAATAAGAGTGGGGAAGAAGGACAATACGTAGTATTTATTACCAACTCAGTTACCACCACAGGAGCCACTAGAGCTTAATCACATTGGAGAACTCTGATATCCAATGAACAACAAAGGACTCTTGTGTTACTACACCCAGTGGGCAAGAAAACTGTGAGTATTCATGCAACAAGTCCCATCAATCATAAATTAAGGGGTGTTTCTAGGAACATCCTTGGAATCAAATCTAAAATTATCTGGCCTGATTGGCATGTGAGCATAGGAGTCCCCAGAAGTCAGTGAAAGCCATCAGGCAGTTGGAAGTTAGGTTGTAATGTACTATAATAAGATACACTGGGAAAAAGGGCAAGGTT
Organism: Bos indicus; assembly: GCF_029378745.1. Classification (NCBI taxonomy): domain Eukaryota; kingdom Metazoa; phylum Chordata; class Mammalia; order Artiodactyla; family Bovidae; genus Bos; species Bos indicus. The sequence continues at coordinate 120,101,640 of NC_091760.1, forward strand.
CTAAAATGTGTGCTACTCATTTGTACTTAAAAACAAAACAAAACACTTTGCATATACTAGAGGTATATATTTCAAATAGCTTAAAAATATGTTTAAAGATGCAGTTGTTGTTCAGTCACTCAGTCATGTCCGACTCTTTGTGACCCCATGACTACAGCACGCCAGGCTTCCCTGTGTATCACTATCTCCCAAAGTTAGCTCAAACTCAGGTCCACTGAGTTGGTGATGCCATCCAATCATCCCGTCTTCTGTCGTCCCCTTCTCCTGCCTTCAATCTTTTCCAGCATCAGGGTATTTTCCAATGAGTCAGCTCTTTGCATCAGGTGGCCAGAGTACTGGACCTTCACTTCATCTTCAGCCCTTCCAGTGAATATTCAGGACTGATTTATTTTAGCATTGACTGGGTTGATCCTCTTGCAGTCCAAGGGGCGCTCAAGAGTCTTCTCCAATACCATAGTTCAAAAGCAATCAATTTTTAGTGCTCAGCCTTCTTTGTGGCCCAACTCTCACATCCATACATGACTACAGGAAAAACCACAGCTTTGACTCTACGGATCTTTGTAGGCAAAGTAACTCCTCTGCTTTTTAACATGCTGTCTAGGTTGGTCATAGCTTTTCTTCCAAGAAGCAAGCGTCTTTTAATTTCATTGCTACAATCACCATCTGCAGTGATTTTAGAGCCCCCCAAAATAAAGTCTCTCAAGATTTCCATTGTTTCCCCATCTATTCCCCATGAAAAGATAGAACCAGATGCCATGGTCTTAGTTTACTGAGTGTTGAGCTTTAAGCCAGCTTTTTCACTCTCTTCTTTCACTTTCATCAAGAGACTCTTTAGTTCCTCTTCACTTTCTGCCATAAGGGTGGTGTCATCTGCATATCTGAGGTTATTGATATTTCTCCGGAAATCTTGATTATAGCTTATTCATCATTCAGTTTGCTGGCATTTCTCATGATGTACTCTGCATATAAGTTAAATAAGCAAGGTGACAATATACAGCCTTGACATATTTCTTTCCCAATTTGGAAATAGCATGTTGTTCCATGTCCGGTTGTAACTGTTAATTCTTGACCTACACACAGATTTCTCAGAAGGCAGGTAAGGTGGTCTGGTATTCCTATCTGTTGAAGAATTTATCAGTTTCTTGTGATCCACAAAGTCAGAGGCTTCAGTGCAGTTAGTGAAGCACATGTTTTTTCTGGAATTCTCTTGCTTTTTCTATGATCCAACGGATGTTGGCCATTTGGTCCCTGCTTCCTCTGCCTTTTCTAAATGCAGCTTAAAAATCTGCAAGTTCTTGGTTCACATACAGTTGAAGCTGTGCTTGGAGAATTTTGAGCATTACTTTGCTAGCGTGTGAGATGAATATAATTGTGTGGTAGTTTGAACATTCTTTGGCATTGCCTTTCTTTGGAATTGGAATGAATACTGACCTTTTCCAATCCTGTGGCCACTGCTGAGCTTTCCATATCTGCTGGCATAGTGAGTGCAGCACTTTCACACCATCATCTTTCAGGATTTGAAATAGCTCAACTGGAATTCCATCACCTCCACTAGCTTTGTTCCTAGTGATGCTTCCTAAGGCCCACTTGACTTTCCTCTCCAGGATGTCTGGCTCTAGGTGAGTGATCACACCATCATGGTTATCTGGGTCATTAATATCTTTTTTGTATAGTTCTTCTGTATTCTTGCCATCTCTTCTTAATATCTTCTGCTTCTGTTAATTCCATACCATTTCTGTCCTTTATTGTGCCCATTTTTGCATGAAATATTTTCTTGGTATCTCTAATTTTCTTGAAGAGACTTCAAGTCTTTCCCATCCTATTGTTTTGCTGTATTTCTTTGCATTGATCACTTAGGAAGGCTTTCTTAGCTCTCCTTGCTATTCTCTGGAACTCTGCATTCAGATGGGTATATCTTTCCTTTTCTCTTTTGCATTTCACTTCTCTTCTTTTCTCAGCTATGTGTAAGGCCTCCTCAGACAACCATTTTGCCTTTTTGCATTTCTTCTTCTTGAGGATGGACTACAGTCTATGGGGTCACAGAAAGTAAAACATGTCTGAGCATGCACATATGCATGCATGCACGCACATACACACACACAGATATATTGTACAACACAGGGTATGTAACCAATATTGTATAATTACTTTATTTTTTTTTAATTTTATTTTATTTTTAAACTTTACAATATTGTATTAGTTTTGCCAAATATCGAAATGAATCCACCACAGGTATACCTGTGTTCCCCATCCTGAACCCTCCTCCCTCCTCCCTCCCCATACCCTCCCAGTGCACCAGCCCCAAGCATCCAGTATCGTGCATCGAACCTGGACTGGTGACTCATTTCATACATGATATTATACATGTTTCAATGCCATTCTCCCAAATCTCCCCACCCTCTCCCTCTCCCAGAGTCCATAAGACTGATCTATATATCAGTGTCTCTTTTGCTGTCTCGTACACAGGGTTATTGTTACCATCTTTCTAAATTCCATATATATGCGTTAGTATACTGTATTGGTGTTTTTCTTTCTGGCTTACTTCACTCTGTATAATAGGTTCCAGTTTCATCCATCTCATTAGAACTGATTCAAATGTATTCTTTTTAATGGCTGAGTAATACTCCATTGTGTATATGTACCACAGCTTTCTTATCCATTCATCTGCTGATGAAATCTAGGTTGCTTCCATGTCCTGGCTATTATAAACAGTGCTGCGATGAACATTGGGGTACACGTGTCTCTTTCCCTTCTGGTTTCCTCAGTGTGTATGCCCAGCCGTGGGATTGCTGGATCATAAGGCAGTTCTATTTCCAGTTTTTTAAGGAATCTCCACACTGTTCTCCATAGTGGCTGTACTAGTTTGCATTCAAAATTTTGAATCACGATGTTATACTCCTTATGAATGTGATATTGTACATAAATTATACCTCAATTAAAAAAAAGCTTTAAAATCACTTTATTTGAAAAAATGTCTTGTATTGTCTCTTGGTTTTGAGCTTTACTTGATCAATATGAACACAATGATCAATCAGAGCGGGCAGTCTAAAGATCCTGGGATCAATTTCCCATGTGGGTTTGTTGTTCTTTTATTCACCATACCACCAAGCAATTCTCAGACAACAGCTGGGTATCCCTCAATTTAACTCAGTTCTGACACCATCTAACCTGAGATAGTGTCAGATTCTGCAGGTTGAGTGCTCAGTCCTACAAGACTCTCCTTCCCCCATGACGCACATACATGACAGAGGTCCAGGTTATTTCTTGAACTTCTGACTTACTGGCTATTAACCAAAGGTTCCTGTGACCACTCCTCAGGTTTGATCAATTTGCCCGAGCAGCTCATAGAACTCAGAGAAACATTCTGTATACTAGGTTACTGGTTTATTATATAAGGATATAACTCAGGAACAGCCAGATGGAAAAGATACATAGGTCAAGGTATGAAGAAAGGATATGGAGCTTCCAAGTCCTCTCCACTCTCTCTACATCTCCAACATTCATCAGAAGCTCTCTGAATCTTGTTTTGGGGGCTTTTATGGAGGCTTCATTATGCAGACATGATTGTTTAAATCATTGGCCATTGACAATTAACTGAACCCCCAATCCCTCTGCTTTCCCCAGTGGTCAGAGTGGCAGAACTTGAAGTTCCAACCATCTTCTAATCAGTGATTGGCTTTCCTGGCAAGCAGCTTCCTAAATGGAGTTTCAAAGTTGACTCATTAACACAACAAAAGACACTTTATAGCTCTCAACACTTAGGGAATCCAGGGGTTTTAGGGGCTCTATGCCAAACAAAAACCAAATATGTATTTCTTATCATAAATCACAATATCATACACTTTCCTTCTTTTGCAAGAGTTTTGCAATTTCCAAAAGTTACAGTGGCATGGGGTAGTCACGTGAAGCAATGGAAAAGATCAGCAGTCTAACCTGTGTAGTACAGGAAACTCTGCTCAGTACTCTGTAATAGCCTTTAAGGAAAAAGAATCTAAAAAAGAGTGGATATATATATGTATAACTGATTCACTTTGCTGTACAGCTGAAACTAGACAACATTTAAATCAGTTATTCAATTCAGTTCAGTTCAGTCTCCCAGTTGTGTCTGACTCTTTGTGACCCCATGGACTGCTGCACGCCAGTCTTCTCTGTCCATCACCAACTCCTGGAGCTTGCTCAAGCTCATGTTCATTGAGTTGGTGATGCCATCCAACCATCTCATCCTCTGTTGTCCCCTTCTCCTCCTGCCTTCAATCTTTCCCAGCATCAGGGTCTTTTCCAATGAGTCAGTTCTTTGCATCAAGTGGCCAAAGTATTGGAGCTTCAACTTATGCTTCAATTGAAAAAAAAAAAAAAGTCAGCATTCCATCCCTTTGGACTACTGGGCCAGACGGCTGCTTGCTTCTATTTCAAGTAATCTTAGACTCTTAGGCTTTTTATAACTAACACTTACTGAGTTTTCAATATGTTCTGGGCATGGCTACAAGTGCTTTACATATATTAGTACACTTAATCTTCAGCAACCTTATGAAGTAACGTGAGGTATCTATGGGATAAAATGAAGATACTGAGGCCCAGAGATGTGAGTGCATGTCCAGAGCCCCAGAGTTTGGAAGTGGCAGAACTTTTTGTGTTTTGTTTTGTTTTTTTCTTCCAGTTTCTCTTTTTTCCCTCAGTGTCGAGCCTATTGCTACATTTTCTTGATGCTGAACCCATGTTCATACCTCTCATACCCCTTTTTTCACTCTTTTATATTTGCCTCTTCTAATGTACTGAGTCTGATGGACTGGGTGACTAAGCTTATTTGTGTATAAAATAAGAATAAATATGTGGTTGCCATGTGATGACTTTGTAACATTTATTTAGATTCTTCAAACTCTTTCTCAGATATATTCTTATAGTTGAGGCTGCTGGGTAAGTGACTTATGGAAGAGAGACATTGAATATTTTTGCAGAGTAAAATTTCATTTGAATCACAACTCCTGCTGAATGAAGTTGCCTCTTCTTGTTTCTGTTTTCATGCTTCTCCCTATGTTGAAGCTGGTTCAGTTCTTTCATATTTGCAAGAGTTATATTATCAGTTGGAATCCGATGCTTATGGCATATGTAAATAAATCCATATACAAATTTATTTAAAATTTATTATTGCACTGCACTCCAAGCATTAGCATAATTGGAATGTATACACACATATGCATACATATATATATATATATAATGAAAAAGCAGAACTTGATACTGTAAACCCAATTGCAGTTAACAGTGGCAGTTATTAAAAACAACAAATGTTTTAGAAGTATCTATTTGAAACAGTTAACCAGAATTTAAACAATGTATTATTTTTTAAGTGTAAAGCACTGATTTGAATGTGGCTTTGGTAAAAAAAAGAAAGAAAAGAAATTAAAAGATAAATGATTGCATTTCTAGAACCAGATCATTTTTCACTGAAGAAAGAATGACTTCTAGATGTTACTTGTCAATTGAATTCCATGTAATTAGGGGAATATGCTTTCCCTTCTTGTAGTCATGGCTTTTCTACTTCTTTCTTTGCTAGTCAAATGCTGACATATTTCACATAATATATTTGCTCTTTGATGTGTAGTGCCATGAAAATTTGTCAGCTAACAGAATGTGTTTACTTTAGTTATGTATAATAGAATTAAGATGATACACTGCAAAAGACACTATTTATAAGGGAATATATTAAATATTTCATGTATTTAGCTGGATAACTACATCATTAACTTCATATTTATGCACATTCTTCTGTATTCCTCCTGAAGAGAGTCAATAGCTTGAGATTTGGCTCAACAGCTACTAACAAGCAAGTTTCCTGCAAGGATAAAAGCTACAAATAAAGCATCTTGTTTTCCATTAAGTTACATTCAAATATGCATGTACTGTACCCTGTAATTAAGTCAAATATCAATTTTAATCACTGCATCCTTAGTACATAATTTCTGTAATGCAATTGCATCAGTATGCTATTGAGCAGCTAAAATGCCCTAGTTAAATAGAAATTTAACTGCTGGAAATTGAGACATAGAGAAAATCACCATACCTGCACTTAGGCAGTTAAGCTGAGAGATTTATGCTAGGGAAAGTGATGGTAGAGAGACTGGTTTAATTTGCATATTTAACAAATATTTTGTAAGACCAATTTACAATGTTCCTATTAGTCTATGCCTGTGGTTTTGAAATAATGCTTCTGACTGTAACATGATTTAGAGAGTTGAAGACATTCCTTAAAAATAAGATACCCACTTATTGGCTAAAATATGTAGCCTAAAATTAAGTTTGAATGCTGTTATCCCAGAAGATAGCAGAGGTTAATTTGGGGGAAAAAAAAGTATCTTCCATTTGTTAGCCTTCCAAGAAAAGTGTTTGACTGTGCATATCTTATTTAGACTACAGCTTGCAGCTCTTCAATTAGAAGCAATTTTAAGTGTCAGATTTAAAGTCTATACAACATCTCATATAACCATGGCAATTGTCTTGCACATCATTTGGCAATAGCTTAACTCTGTTTAAGTCTAGAGGAAAATATTTTGAGTAAAATAGAAGCTGCTAAATAACTAGTAGTGTCACCATATTTTCCTGATGTTGACACATCCACATATTAGAAAAAACGTCTAGCCATATCCTACATATTGCTAGGCTTTAAAATCTCTTGCTCCTTTCTTCAACGGGCTTGCTCAACATTCACACTGGTGTGGTTCCAAGAAATGGAAATCATCTATGAGATGTCATGTAGTTGATGATTCCAGAATCTTGATGGAAAATTTACAATCAAAAAAAAAAAAGACAAAGTTTTGAAAATCCATGAATAATTCATCTGACAATGTAGCACAAAATGTTCAGCTGAAATACCCCAGCATTTTATTCACAAGTGCTAAAGCTACTCCTTTTTCCTATGAGAGAAGGGAAATAGTTGGCTGGGCATATCCTTCTTGTTGATGGTAGAATTCCTTTCAGAATACAACTTTGAAACTCCTGTTTAGATTAGGTTCATGCTCATAGTTTTTAAATTATTGATTACTTGGAGGCCAAGCCATCCCAATCTGTGTCATAGATACATAATTTATCTTGATATTTAAAAGCATGTGTATCTGAAGGCTTCTGGAACTTCAACCTGATGCCTAATGACAACACATTTTAAGCTATTTTATATTTTCAAAGTCTTGGCAAAAAGATAGGGCTTTCTGGTGCAGTGGTGGCCTCATGTGAGAGCTCAGTATCTTTCAATGTTCCCTTTATTTCTTTAAATTTTTATACTTTTCCTTTCCTTTTTGATTTGGTTCCCCCCCTTCCCCCGGCTTTCCAAAGTCCTTCACAACACTACTCTTCCTTTGGTTGTCTTTGTATTTTTTAAGACTCTGTTTCACAGGCATCTCCATGGTGCCTCACATATTTTCTTTGTATCTCTCTTCTTTATGTTCTTCTTTTATGCATTCTGCCTTCTTGGATTTCTGCTGCTTGAAGAAACCCTTTCAGCCATTTATTTCCTATTCATTGTCTTACTTTTCTTTGTAGTAAAACGCTGGTTAATTTATTATTGATCTGAATTTTGCCTCAAATGCTTCTCCTATTTGCTGTTCTACAGTGAAGAAAAGGAGGTAGAAAATGGTAAACTTCCTTTAACTGCTTTCATTGGAATGATAAAGTTTGATTTCAAAGCCAGAGGTGATTCATGCCTTCCTCTTCCCCAGAGGTCAAGTTAGCCAACACCATAATGAAGCCTCCACTTTCCCACTTCCTGGCTCTGAACCCTGACAATGGCAACTCCACACTTAGTTGCAAATGGACAGAAAATTCCAACTCAGCAGAGGGTCAAAAAGAAAAAGGGACCAAGAATTGCTGGTGAGATGGAAGGAGATATGTAAGCTCCTTCAAGGCATGAGGGACAGACACACACTTGTTGAAAACAAAAACACCCCGTGTTTCCACATTAAATGCCTTTTTACTTTTTGTCTCAACTGGTTTGAACCTTTCTTCTAAGGTAAGTCTTAAGTAATCTTTTCTTAGAATGTAATCATTCTTAGCTTCTTGGCCCTGGATTATGTAAATTTATAAGGAGTTATTATTGTAAATGTACAATACAAATTGGAACCTGTGTTTAATTCCCCACCCCCCTGTTTTATAGGAATGCGACTGCTGACTAGAAGTTGTTGTTCAGTTGCTGTTGTGTCCGAGTCTTTGTGACCCTCTGGACTGTGGCCTGCCAGGGCCTCTGTCCATCGCATTTCCCAGGCAAGAATACTGGAGTGGATTACCATTTCCTTCTCCAAAGGATCTTCCCAACCCAGGGATTGAACCCAGATCTCCTGCTTGGCAGGTGGGTTCTTCACCACTGAACCACCAAGGAAGCCCTCAGTTCAGTTCAGCTCAATCGCTCAGTCGTGTCTGACTCATTGCAACCCCATGAATCGCAGGCCTCCCTGTCCATCACCAACTCCCGGAGTTCACTCAGACTCGTCGGTGATGCCATCCAGCCATCTCATCCTCTGCTGTCCCCTTCTCCTCCTGCCTCCAATCCCTCCCAGCATCAGAGTCTTTTCCAGTGAGTCAACTCTTCGCATGAGGTGGCCAAAGTACTGGAGTTTCAGCTTTAGCATCATTCCTTCCAAAGAACACCCAGGGCTGATCTCCTTTAGAATGGAATGGTTGGATCTCCTTGCAGTCCAAGGGACTCTCAAGAGTCTTCTCCAACACCACAGTTCAAAAGCATTACTTCTTCGGTGCTCAGATTTCTTCACAGTCCAACTCTCACATCCATACATGACCACTGGAAAAACCATAGCCTTGACTAAATGGACCTTTGTTGGCAAAGCCTTCCTTAGCAACCTCCTAACCAGGCAAATTGGTCACTCATTTATTTGGTTCTTTGTACTCTGCACAGTTTTAACCACAGTCCATTGAAGGCCTGAGGTTGGAGTTGATACAAAATAGCAAAATAGGCATTTGTTATCTGCTGACTGAAGGACAGGCATGGACTGTCTGGATGGATAGCTGATCACTGGCAGTTTCCTCAGCAGGCTAGCATCCTGGATTAAGTCCTATTCTTGTGCTTTTGTTTATGTATTCTTTCTGATTGGCCAGTGCTTTGAAGAGCTGAATAAAGTTAGAAGAGGAGGAAGGAAGGGGAAATAACCAATATTTTTCAAGAATCAGCTGAGCAAGGCACTGGGCTAAGCACTTGACATTCATTTGTTTATTTAACCTTATAATTACCCTTTGAGGCAGGTATTATTATTGATATTAGTCCCATATAAGAAACTAAGGCTCTCAGATTAACGAACTTTCAACTTGAGCGGAGACTGATTCAGTCCTTGTCACTGGACTGTAGATCTCAAGTTTCTAACTGTACCATCATGTCTTATCTAATTAGCGAATGCAGATTTTTCAAATTCTTCAAGGCTAACTATTCCTTCATAGAGCATAACATCCCTTGATATTAGAGACATTTCATCTTTTTTCCCTTTCTGTATAGAGTCTGATGAAGTCATCACATTGTATTTTATGTGACTATTTAGAAATCTTTCTCCTGTTCTTTTTTTTTTTAGCTAGTTTCTTTTTTTATTTTATTTTATTTTTAGACTTTACAATATTGTATAGGTTTTGCCAAATATTGAAATGAATCCGCCACAGGTATACATGTGTTCTTTGAAGGCATGGATGATATCATTTATCCCCAGTGCCTGGACATTTCTCGGGTTATAACTGAACACATAAATGAATGTTATTACTGTACACATTTTTTATCATACATACCATATGTTTTGAAATTATATATTTTAAAGTCTTTTTCTTATTCCTGGCTCTGATGATGTTCAAAATCACCCATTGAATAAATGGAAGAATAAGTAAGATGTAAAATACATGGGTGGCTTATCCTAGCCTTGTCTGTCTGATTCCAACTCAAATTACAAGACTTGAGATATGCACCCTTCTCCCAATATATATATCCAGGTGTTACCCTAGTCTGTCAGAAGGTAAGGCTTCTTGTTCAAGACTCAGTGCCCTGATGGTGGTTTTTCCCATGTTGTAACACCAATGTTTGCTTATAGGTCCCTGTCTACCAGTAGACTAAAATCTGGAGCTGCTGCTGCTAAGTCACTTCAGTCGTGTCCGACTCTGGGAGACCCCATAGACGGCAGCCCACCAGGCTCCTCTGTCCCTGGGATTCTCCATGCAAGAATACTGGAGTGGGTTGCCATTTCCTTCTCCAATGCATGCATGCTAAGTCGATTCAGCCATGTCCAACTCTGTGCAGCCCTATGGACAGCAGCCCACCAGGCTACTCCATCTACAGGATTCTCTAGGCAAGAATACTGGAGTGGGTTGCCATTTCCTTCTCCAAAATCTGGAGAACAATATCTTATTCAACTGTGTTTCCTTGTTGTGTGGCATATATTTTAGCATGTGGTCAGTGGTGAATAGTTTTTGATTGAATGGGTTATTTTGTATATTTATGAATGTAAAGGGGAATCCAAAAAGTTAACTGAGAGGATAAGTTAAAATTCTTCTTCTTCTTTTTTTATTTGGCTGTGCCAGGATCTTCAGTTGTGGCATGGAGGATCTAATTCCCTAACCAGGGATTGAACATGGGCCCCTGAAATTGGGAGAGTAGAGTCTTAACATTGGGCCACCAGGGAAGTCCCAAAGCTATTCTTTTCTTTTTCTCACACACAGTGTGTGTGTCTTGGGTATGGGGGGATTGCTTCCATTTTGGAAATAGTCAGTGCCGTTTAAAAATATACAGTAAAAATCATTTTAGGCCAATAGTTGTAAAAATGCAACCCAGGGCTTCCAAAGCTTTCAGCAATAATATTCTTAAATTCCAGCAGATGGTGGTGTTGTTATGAAAACCTGAAATCCTGAGATAGAATAAAGCACTTTGCACCTATAAAAACTGTTTTGCTCCTCTCTCCTTGGAACAATAAAGAAGAAAGAGTATTCCCAGTAATTCTTTTCTCTATAAGACTCAGGTAAGAAGTAAAACACTTTTTCTTTTTCTTTTTTTTTTAACAGTCGTTGATCCATGGTAGAAGGGTTTTTGCTGCTGTTCAGTCTCAAAGTCGAGGCTAACTCTTTGAGATCCCATGGACTACGGCAGGCCAAGCTCTTTTCATAATGGGTAATATATGTATATTTTGTTATTTTATGATATATATAAAATTTTCTCTATTTTCTATGAACACTCCAATATATTAATGAAAAGGACTAATTGTTTTTAAAAATTAATATATTTCTCAGGGTGAGGTGTCAGTATTTACCTATGTTACCTTTAGATCAAATTATAAGTCACATTTCACCCTTATTTTCTTAGTCTGAACTCACAAATCCTAGTCCTAAATTATATTGTGTATTAAGTCCAGATCAAAAAATTATTGCAAAATTCAGACTTTTAAAGAAAGTAGGGAAAACCACTAGTCCATTCAGGTATGACCTAAATCATCTGACCTAAATCAAATCCCTTACAATTACATAGTGGATGTGACATATAGATTCAAGGGATTAGATCTGATAGAGTGCCTGAAGAACTATGGACGGAGGTTTGTGACATTGTACAGGAGACAGTGATCAAAACCATCCCTAAGAAAAAGAAATGAAAAAAGGCAAAATGTTTGCGAAGGAGGCCTTACAAATACCTGAGAAAAAGAGAGAAGTGAAAGGCAAAGAAGAAAAGGAAAGATATACCCATCTGAATGCAGAGTTCCAGAGAATAGCAAGAAGAGATAAAAATGCCTTCCTAAGTGAACAATGAAAAGAAATAGAGGAAAACAATAGAAGGGAAAGACTAGATATATCTCTTCAAGAAAATTAGAGATACCAAGGGAACTTTTCATGCAAAGATGGATACAATAAAGGACAGAAATGGTATGGACCTAACAGAAGCAGAAGATATTAAGAAGAGGTAGCAAGAATACACAGAGGAATTATACAAAAAAGACCTTAATGACCCAGATAACCATGATGGTGTGATCACTCACCTAGAGCCAGTTATCCTGGAGTGTGATGTCATGTAGTCCTTAGGAAACATTGCTAGGAACAAAGCTAGTGGACATGATAGAATTCTAGCTGAGCTATTTCAACTCTTCAAATATGATGCTGTTAAAGTGCTGCACTCAGTTTGCCAGCAAATTTGGAAAACAGCAGTGGCCACAGGACTGGAAAAGGTCAGTTTTCATTCCAGTCCCAAAGAAAGGCAATGCCAAAGAATGTTCAAACTACTGCAAAATTCCACTCATTTCACATGCTAGCCAAGTAATGCTCAAAATTCTCCAAGCTAGGCTGCAACAATATGTGAACCAAGAACTTCCAGATGTTCAAGCTGGATTTAGAAAAGGCAGAAGAACCAGGGATCAAATTGCCAAAATCCATTGGATCATAGAAAAGTCAAGAGAATTCCAGAAAATCATCTACTTCTACTTCATTGACTTTGCTAAAGCCCTTAACTGTGTGGATCACAACAAACTGTGGAAAATTCTTCAAGAGATGGGAATACCAGACCACCTTACCTGCCTCCTGCGGAACCAGTATGCAGGTCAAGAAGCAACAGTTAGAACTGGATATGGAACAATGGACTGGTTCCAATTTGGGAAAGGAGTACATTAAGTCTGTATATTGTCTCCCTGCTTATTTAACGTCTATGCATAGTACATCATGAGAAACGCTGGGCTGGATGAAGCACAAGCTGGAATCAAGATTGCCAGGAGAAATTATAACTTCAGATATGCAGATGACACCACCCTTATGGCAGAAAGTGAAGAGGACTAAAGAACCTCTTGATGAAGGTGAAAAAGGAGAGTGAAAAAGCTAACTTAAAGCTCAACATTCAAAAAACTAAGATCATGGCATCTGGTCCCATCACTTCATGGCAAATAGATGGGGAAACAATGGAAACAGTGAAAGATTTTATTTTCTTGGGATCCAAAATCACTGCAGATGGTGATTGCTGTCATGAAATTAAAAGACACTTGTTCCTTGGAAGATAAGCTATGACCAATCTAGACAGCATATTAAAAAGCAGAGACATTATTTTGGCAACAAAGGTAAATGTAATCAAAGCTATGGTATTTTTACTAGTCATGTATGGGTGTGAGAGCTGGGCCATAAAGAAGGCTGAACGCTGAAGAATTGATGCTTTCGAACTGTGGTGTTAGAGAAGACTCTAGAGCGTCCCTTGGACTGCAAGGAGATCCAACCAATCAATCCTAAAGGAAATCAGTCCTGAATATTCATTGGAAGGACTGATGTTGAGGCTGAAGCTCCAACTTTGGCCAGTTGATATATAAAGCCAATTCACTGGAAAAGATCCTGATGCTGGGAAAGATTGAAGGCATGAGGAGAAGGGCACGACAGAGGACAAGATTGTTGGATGGTATAATCAACTTAACATGAGTTTGAGGTGTGCTGTGGTCCATGGGGTTGCAGAGTCAGACACAATGCAGCAACTGAACAACAACAATTATCTCCTGACTAGGTGGTGAAATGAGTAAACGTCAAAGATTGCAGAACATTTCAAAAAAGATTTTAAAATGTTTAGTTCTATGCAAGTGAGCAAGTTTTTGGTTTTGGACATTTGTTAATGCTTCCTAAAGTTAAGAAGTTTTTAATGAAACTACTAAACCATTCAATATCACAGTAATCCAAGTCTATACCCCAACCAGTAACGCTGAAGAAGCTGAAGCTGAACGGTTCTATGAAGACCTACAAGACCTTTTAGAACTAACACCCAAAAAAGATGTCCTTTTCATTATAGGGGACTGGAATGCAAAAGTAGGAAGTCAAGAAACACCTGGAGTAACAGGTAAATTTGGCCTTGGAATACAGAATGAAGCAGGGCAAAGACTGATAGAATTTTGCCAAGAAAATGCACTGGTCATAACAAACACCCTCTTGAACAACACAAGAGAAGACTCTACACATGGACATCACCAGATAGTCAACACCGAAATCAGATTGATTATATTCTTTGCAGCCAAAGATGGAGAAGCTCTATACAGTCAGCAAAAACAAGACCAGGAGCTGACTGTGGCTCAGACCATGAACTCCTTATTGCCAAATTCAGACTGAAATTGAAGAAAGTAGGGAAAACCACTAGACCATTCAGGTATGACCTAAATCAAATCCCTTATGATTATACAGTGGAAGTGAGAAATAGGTTTAAGGGACTAGATCTGATAGATGGAGTGCCTGATGAACTATGGAATGAGGTTTGTGACATTGTACAGGAGACAGGGATCAAGACCATTCCCATAGAAAAGAAATGCAAAAAAGCAAAATGGCTGTCTGGGGAGGCCTTACAAATAGCTGTGAAAAGAAGAGAAGCGAAAAGCAAAGGAGAAAAGGAAAGATATAAACATCTGAATGCAGAGTTCCAAAGAATAGCAAGAAGAGATAAGAAAGCCTTCTTCAGCGATCAATGCAAAGAAATAGAGGAAAACAACAGAATGGGAAAGACTAGGGATCTCTTCAAGAAAATTAGAGATACCAAAGGAACATTTCATGCAAACTTGAGCTCGATAAAGGACAGAAATGGTATGGACCTAACAGAAGCAGAAGGTATTAAGAAGAGATGGCAAGAATATACAGAAGAACTGTACAAAAAAGATCTTCACGACCCAGATAATCACGATGGTGTGATCACTGACCTAGAAACAGACATCCTGGAATGTGAAGTCAAGTGGGCCTTAGAAAGCATCACTACGAACAAAGCTAGTGGAGGTGATGGAATTCCAGTGGAGCTATTCCAAATCCTGAAAGATGATGCTCTGAAAGTGTTGCACTCAATATGTCAGCAAATTTGGAAAACTCAGCAGTGGCCACAGGACTGGAAAAGGTCAGTTTTCATTCCAATCCCAAAGAAAGGTAATGCCAAAGAATGCTAAAACTACTGCACAATTTCACTCATCTCACACGCTAGTAAAGTAATGCTTAAATTTCTCCAAGCCAGGCTTCAGCAATATGTGAACCATGAACTTCCTGATATTCAAGCTGGTTTTAGAAAAGGCAGAGGAACCAGAGACCAAATTGCCAACATCTGCTGGATCATAAAAAGCAAGAGAGTTCCAGAAAAACATCTATTTCTGCTTTATTGACTATGCCAAAGCCTTTGACTGTGTGGATCACAATAAACTGTGGAAAATTCTGAAAGAGATGGGAATACCAGACCACCTGATCTGCCTCTTGAGAAATTTGTTTGCAGGTGAGGAAGCAACAGTTAGAACTGGGCATGGAACAACAAACTGGTTCCAAATAGGAAAAGGAGTTCGTCAAGGCTTTATATTGTCACCCTGTTTATTTAACTTATATGCAGAGTACATCATGAGAAATGCTGGACTGGAAGAAACACAAGCTGGAATCAAGATTGCCGGGAGAAATATCAATAATCTCAGATATGCAGATGACACCACCCTTATGGCAGAAAGTGAAGAGGAACTCAAAAGCCTCTTGATGAAAGTGAAAGTGGAGAGTGAAAAAGTTGGCTTAAAGCTCAACATTCAGAAAACGAAGATCATGGCATCTGGTCCCATCACTTCATGGGAAATAGATGGGGAAACAGTGGAAACAGTGTCAGACTTTATTTTTCTGGGCTCCAAAATCACTACAGATGGTGATTGCAGCCATGAAATTAAAAGACGCTTACTGCTTGGAAGAAAAGTTATGACCAACCTAGATAGCATATTCAAAAGCAGAGACATTACTTTGCCAACAAAGGTTCGTCTAGTCAAGGCTATGGTTTTTCCTGTGGTCATGTATGGATGTGAGAGTTGGACTGTGAAGAAGGCTGAGCACCGAAGAATTGATGCTTTTGAACTGTGGTGTTGGAGAAGACTCTTGAGAGTCCCTTGGACTGCAAGGAGATCCAACCAGTCCATTCTGAAGGAGATCAGCCCTGGGATTTCTTTGGAAGGACTGATGCTAAAGCTGAAACTCCAGTACTTTGGCCACCTCATGCGAAGAGTTGACTCATTGGAAAAGACTGTGATGCTGGGAGGGATTGAGGGCAGGAGGAGAAGGGGACGACAGAGGATGAGATGGCTGGATGGCATCACTGACTCGATGGACGTGAGTCTGAGTGAACTCCGGGAGTTGGTGATGGACAGGGAGGCCTGGCGTGCTGCGATTCATGGGGTCGCAAAGAGTCGGACACGACTGAGCGACTGATCTGATCTGATCTGAAATGATTTCTTGAAATGGTATGTTTCTGCTGTTGTAAACAAGAGAGATGATTGATTTCTTCTTAAATCTCTTTATGTGTTTCATGCTTGTCTTCAGTTAGTACACACATGCAGAGGGACACAAAATTCAGGCAGTATTGTAGGGAAATAAGGATTTTAAAATGAGATTGTTAAAGAAAGAAACTTCGCTTAAAGAATATGTTTTAGTACTATTTTTTGTTGTTGTTAAGGAACAAAGATTCAAAAAAGTTTACTACATTTCTAAAACGTAGTGTTTCCTATTTAAAATATTATTAATTATTGTCAGGCTTAATGAATATTAAAATTTTGTATAAGTGACTTTTGGGCTTCCTTTGTGGCTTAGTGGTAAAGAATCCACCTGACAATGCAGGAGACATATGAGACATGAGTTTGATCCCTGGGGTCAGGAAGTGTCCCTGAAGAGAGCAATGGCAAACACACTCCAGTAATGTTGCCTGGGAAATTTCATGAACAGAGGAGCCTGGTGGGCTACAGTTCATGGGGTCACAAAAAGGTCAGATACAACTTAGCAATTAAACATCAACCACATAGGTGATTTTAACATAATCTGGGGGCATAATTAAATGTATGTACATATGGGCTAAGTCACTTCAGTCACATCTGACTCTTTGTGACCCTCTGGACCATAGCCCGCCAATCTCCTCTATCAGATTCTCCATGCAAGAGTATTGGAGTGGGTTGTCATGCCCTCAAGAGGGATCTTCCCAACCCAGGGATTGAACCTGTGTCTCTTATGTCTCCTGCATTGGCAGGTGGTTTCTTCACTACCAGTGCTACCTGTCTTTCAATTATTGTTAAAGAAAGTTTCCTTATTTTATTTTATTTATTTTTTTTCATCTTTTTAATTTTATTAAATTAATTATTTAATAAATTTAATAATTTAATAAATTAATACCACACATGTATACCTGTGGTGGATTCATTTTGATAAAAAAAATGATTTTATAAAAAGAAAAAAACTGTATTCTAGGGTGAAGATTTAATAAAATTAGAAAGTTTCCTTATTTTAAAAAGACACTCTAAAATAGTAATGGAATTCTTTGCAAAATATTATCCCCCATGTCACCAGCTAGGAAAAAATTCTGCCTCATAACATCCAATGATTTTCCACAATATAATATGCTTTACATATCTTTGCATGCATGTTCAGTCCCTCAGTCCTGTCCCACTCTGTGCGACCCCATGGACTATAGCCTAACAGGTCCTCTGTTCATGGAGTTTTCCAGGCAAGAATACTGGAATGGGTTGCCATTATCTGCTCCACAGTTACATAGCTATATAGGGCCTTAGAAGGAGAACATGCCACAAATCCTGTTTTCTGACATTTCAAAATCTACACACCTCTGCAACTAGCTTTGAAACATGGGAAAAAAAGATTTTGTTGCATGTTCATGAGTTTGGCAAGCTACAGTCCATGGGGTGGAAAAGAGTTGGACACGACTGAATGACAGCACACGTACTCACATACCCTCCTTTTAGGGGAGGCCCTGTAGAGCTATGTAAAGCACATTATGTTGTGAAAAATCATTGGATGCTATCATGCAGAATTTTTTTTCTAGCTGGTGATATGAGGGATAAGATTTTTCAAAGAATTCTTTTACTATTTTAGAGTGTCTTTTTAAAATAAGGGAACTTTTAATAACAATAATTAAGAGATACATGTAATATAAAAATTAGCATCCAAAATCTTTCAAGAATATATCAAGTAATAGAAAAATAGTTTGTGAAACCTGATGTATAATGTATGGCCTAAATTTGTTCCTATTAAGTTATAGCTGCTTCTAAGACATCATGAAACATACGAATGACTTCATTCCAAGTGAAAAATCACTCATAGTCAAACTATAATGCTTTCCAAAGGAATTTTCTTTTAATAGCTTGCAGATGTTGTGTTCAGTGCCAGTTAAAAAATGAATTCAGTTTTGAGATATAAAATTTTATATGAAATTAATCCCCTGAGTGGATTAAGTGTTTCAACTGTCATGGAGGAAAAAAAAATTATGAAAAGAGTAAAGACAGATATTTAAAAAAAATTATTACTAAAAATGTTTACTACATATTTTATTAATATTCTTAAAGCAATCTCTTTAAAGCAATCTAAAACAATCCCTTAAATTTTAAAGCAGGGAATATTTATTTTTTAGAAATCATAATTGTTTTTTCCAATAGCCTATTTGAAAATTTTAAATGCTGATGAAAAAAAGTAAAGGCAAATACAGGATTTTGAAATTTTATTTCTCTATTCCAAAAACACTTTTTTCTCCAAAAGAAAGTGACTTGGTGGGGGTGGTCTTTCAACTTAAGGGACTCTCTATGTTTGCCTTAATTATTTTTCCATCAGGATTTAAAATTTTCAAATAGGCTATATGGAAGAAACAATTCAGTCAGTTCAGTCACTCAGTCGTGACCAACGCTTTGCGACCCTATGAATTGCAGTACGCCAGGCCTCCCTGTCCATCACTAACTCCTGGAGTTTACCCAAACTCATGTCCATTGAGTTGGTGATGCCATCCAACAATCTCATCCTCTGTCGTCCCCTTCTCCTCCTACCCTCAATCTTTCTCAGCATCGGGGACTTCTCAAATGAGTGAGCTCTTCACATCAGGTGGCCCAAGTATTGGAGTTTCAGCTTCAACAACAGTCCTTCCAATGAACACCCAGAACTGATCTCCTTTAGGATGGACTGGTTGGATCTCTTTGCAGTCCAAGGGACTCTCAAGAGTTTTCCCCAACATCACAGTTCAAAAGTATCAATTTTTTGGTGCTCAGCTTTCTTTATAGTCCAACTCTCACATCCATACATGACCACTGGAAAAACCATAGCCTTGACTAGATGGACTTTGTTGACAAAGTAATGTCTCTGCTTTTGAATATGCTATCTAGGTTGGTCATAACTTTCTTTCCAAGGAGTAAGCATCTTTTAATTCATGGCTGCAGGCACCATTTGCATTGATTTTGGAGCCCCCAAAAATAAAGTCTGCCACTGTTGCCACTGTTTCCCCATATATTTCCCATGAAGTGATGGGACCAGATACCATGATCTTAGTTTTCTGAATGTTGAGCTATAAGCCAACTTTTTCACTCTCTTCTTTCACTTTCATCAAGAGGCTTTTGAGTTCCTCTTCACTTTCTGCCATAAGGGTGGTGTCATCTGCATATCTGAGGTTATTGATATTTCTCCCTGCAATCTTGATTCCAGCTTGTGCTTCATCCAGCCCAGCGTTTCTCATAATGTACTCTGCATATAAGTTAAATAAGCAGGGTGACAATATACAGCCTTGATATACTCCTTTTCCTATTTAGAACCAGTTTGTTGTTCCATGTCCAGTTCTAACTGTTGTTTCCTGACCTGAATATAGGTTTCTCAAGAGGCAGGTCAGGTGGTCTGTATTCCCATTTCTTGAAGAATTTTCCACAATTTGTTGTGATCCACACAGTCAAAGGCTTTGGCATAATCAATAAAGCAGAAATAGATGTTTTTTGGAACTCTCTTGCTTTTTTGATGATCCAATGGATGTTGGCAATTTGATCTCTGGTTCCTCTGCCTTTTCTAAAACCAGCTCCAACATCTTTACTAACGTGTGATATGAGTGCAATTGTGCAGTAGTTTGAGCACTCTTTGGCATTGCCTTTCTTTGAGATTGGAATGAAAACTGACTTTTTTCAGTCCTGAGGCCACTGCTGAGTTTTCCAAATTTGCTGACATATTGAGTGCAACACTTTCACAGCATCATCTTCAGGATTTGAAATAGCTCCACTGGAATTCCATTACCTCCTCTAGCTTTGTTCATAGAGATGCTTCCTAAGGCCCACTTGACTTCACATTCCAGGATGTCTGGCTCTAGGTGAGTGATCACATCATTGTGCTTGTCTGGGTCATGAAGATCTTTTTTTGTACAGTTCTTCTGTGTATTCTTGCCATCTCTTAATATCTTCTGCTTCTGTTAGGCCCATACCATTTCTGTCCTTTATCGAGCCCATCTTTGTATGAAATGTTCCCTTGGTATCTCTAATTTTCTTGAAGAGATCTCTAGTCTTTCCCATTCTATTGTTTTCCTCTGTCTTTGCACTGATCCCTGAGGAAGGCTTTCTTATCTCTCCTTGCTATTCTTTGGAACTCTGCATTCAAATGGGTATATCTTTCCTTTTCTCCTTTGCTTTTCACTTCTCTTATGGAAAAAACAATTGAGAGTTTAAAAAATAAATATGCTTTAAAAGGCATAAATATCACTAACCTATTTCAAATGTGAGTCAGTGCTTCACACCTTGGTCCTCTAGTAACAGAATCACAATGGACTGGGGATGCTTGTTAAATAAGGTAGGTGGAACCTGGTGATTTATGATCCAAAGTGTCTTGTCATAAGAACTTTAGGGACCACAGTGATTGAAATACCACCCAGAATATCATTCCCACCAGCTCATTGAGTCTGCTCATGAAGACCAGGACAGCTGTGTATAGACAGTAAAAGGCAGCTAACTGTAAAATGTCAGTGAGTAATAGGTTTAAACCTTTAAAGAAAGAATTTCAGGGGACTTCTGAAAGGTTGTTGTTGAATCACACGAAGACACCGGGATTCTTGGCCCCTGGAGGAGAAGAATTCAATCCGGGACCAGAGACGAGGCTTGATTGCTCAGAGCTTTTGTGTAATAAAGTTTTATTAAAGTATAAAGGAGATAGAGAAAGCTTCTGACATAGGCATCGGAAGAGGTCAGAAAGAGTACCCGCTTGCTAGTGTTAGCAATGAAGTTATATCCTCTGCAATGAATCCAAAGAATGTCTGGAGGTTGTAAAGACCTCACCAGACCTACTCCCATAATTTACATTTTAGGATAACAATATTAGCCAGAAGTTTTAATCCAGAGACTGTCCTTAATCCAGAGACTGTCCTCAGGCAGGATGCATTATTGTTATATAATCCTAAGGAATGTAGAGAAGGAAAAAATGTTTGTCCTTTCTTCCTCCTTGAGAATTCCAGACCCCTCTCTCCTTGGGGACCACTAGACTCCTTATCAACCTGCCTAGGAAATGACTCTCTCACTTCCTTGGCAGTCCAGTGGATAAGACTCTGCACTTCCAAAGCAAGGGGTACAGGTTCCATCCCTGGTTGGGAAACTAAGATCTCACATGCAGCATAGCCAAAGATAAATAAATGTGTGTGTGTGTTGTGTGTGTGTGTGTTAAGGAATTTTTTGTCATGAAAGGAGTTTGTTAAGAACAGACTCTCCATTCCTTAAAATGTTAGAATAGACTTTAGAAAATGCAGATATCTGGACCCCATCACAGATTCTAAAGCAGAATCCGACTTGGTCCCACCTGATCCTGGAGCCTTTCCTCCAATAGTCTCCCAACCTGTTTGGTGCTCTGAGTTTTAGGAAGGCTGAGTTTTCAGTTCTTCCAGGGTACCATTCACTCTCTTGGCTATAGATCTCCACATAAAATGTCTTTTCTGCCTGAAATGCTCTTCGCTGCCTCTCTTCCCACACTGGTGCCTCCTTCACCCCCTTGGCTTTTTCTGCAGACAAAGTGCCTAGCTGTGTGCGCCTGCAGAACTGTGTCTTTACCGTATCCAAATGGTTGAAACCACCTCTTTGTTTGTTTACCTTCCCTGCTGGAAGTTCCGGAAGCTTGACTCTAGTTCACCGCTCTTTCAGTATCCAGCACAATGTGACAGCCTCAAGAAATATTTACTGAATGGAAGGTCCATTGTTTCCTTTTATTTCCTAAGGGTACTAGAACTCTGGTAAATCCCTCAGAAGTAATAGCATCCCAATATTAGCATTTCTTTAGTCACCTGTCAAGTCTTCCACCCTCCACTAAAATTAGGCAGTGTGGAAGAATTTTTTTTTTTTTCCTTTTAAAGAGGCTTGTTGTTGTTCAGTCAGTCGTGTCCGACTTTGGACTGCAGCACGCCAGGATTCCCTGTCCTTCACTATTTCCAAGAGTTTGCTCAAACTCATATCCATTGAGTCCGTGATGACATCCAAGCATCTCCTCCTCTGTTGTTCTCTTCTCCTGCCTTCAATCTTTCCCAGGATCATGGTCTTTTCTAATGAGTTGGCTCTTCGCACCAGGTAGCCAAAGTATTGGAGCTTCAACGTCAGCCCTTCCAATGAATATTTGATGTTGATTTCCTTTAGGATTGACTGATTTGACCTCCTTGCAGCCCAAGGGACTCTCAAGAGTCTTCTCCAGTTAGAAGACTTCTAACTACAGTTAGAAGCCATCAATTCTTCGGCACTCGGCCTTTTTTATTGTCCAGCTCTTCCATGACTTCTGGAAAAACCACAGTTTGACTATATGGACTTTTGTAGGCAAAGTAATGTCTCTGCTTTCTAATATAGTGTCTTGGTTTGTCATAGCTTTTCTTAAAGAAGCTAGGCATACTCTTTATACCAAGTTGCCATTTGGCATTTTCAAAGTGAAGTAAGCCAGCAAGAGAAAAACAAATATCATATATTAATGCATGTATGTGGAACCTAGAAAAATGGTACTGATGAAGCTATTTGCAGAGCAGGAATAGTGACGCAGATACAGAGAATGGACATGTGGACACGAGGGGCAGGGTTTAAGTGGGGACTGGGATGAATTGGGGGATTGGGATTGCATATATACACTACCATGTGTAACATAGATAGCTATTGGGAACTTGCACAGGGAGCTCAGCTCAGTGCTCTGTGGTAACCTAGAGGGGCGACGTGAAACGGGTAGGAGGGAGGTTCAAGAGGGAGGGATAAGTGTATACATACAGATGATTTAGTTCATTCTACCAATACAGGATTGTAAAGCAACTAATTCCCAATTAAAAGAAAAAAAAGTGCTATTAGATTTAGAATTAAGACACGACCTAAACGAGTGCTAGAAGTTCAGTTCAGTTCAGTTCAGTCGTTCAGTCATGTCCAACTCTTTGCAACCCCATGGACTGCAGCACATGGGCTTCCCTGTCTATCACCAACTCCCAGAACTTACTCAAACTCATGTCCATTGAGTCAGTGATGCCATTCAATCATCTCATACTCTGTCTCCCCCTTCTCCTTCCACCTTCAATCTTTTCCAGCATCAGGGACTTTTCAAATGAGTCAGTTCTTTGCATCAGGTGGCCCAAAGCATTGGAGTTTCAGCTTCAACATCAGTCCTTCAAATGAATATTCAGAACTGATTTCCTTTAGGATTGACTGGCTGGATTTCCTCGCAGTCCAAGGGACTCTCAAGAGTCTTCTCCAACACCAAAGTTCAAAATAATCAATTATTTGGTGCTCAGCTTTCTTTAAAGTCCAACTCTCACATTCATACATGATTACTGGAAAAACCATAGCTTTACCTAGACGGACCTTTGTTGGCAAAGTAATGTCTCTGCTTTTTAATAGGTGGTCTAGGTTGGTCATAACTTTCCTTACAAGGAGCAAGTGTCTTTTAATTTCATGGCTGCGATCACCATCTGCAGTGATTTTGGAGCCCCCTAAAATAAAGTCTCTCACTGTTTCCATTGTTTCCCCATCTATTTGCCATGAAGTGATGGACCAGATGCCATGATCTTCATTTTCTGAATGTTGAGTTTTAAGCCAGCTTTTTCACTCTCCTCTTTCACTTTCATCAAGAGGTTCTTTAGTTCTTCCCTTTCTACCATAAGTGTGGTGTCATCTGCATATCTGAGGTTATTTATATTTCTCCTGGCAATCTTGATTCCAGCTTGTGCTTCATCCAGCCTGGCATTTTGCATGATGTACCCTGCAGATAAATTAAATAAACAGGGTGACAATATACAGCCTTGACATATTCCTTTCCCGATTTGGAACCAGTTTGTTGTTCCATGTTCAGTTCTAACTGTTGCTTCTTGACCTGCATAGATTTCTCAGGAGGTAGATCAGGTGGTCTGGTATTCCCATCTCTTGAAGAATTTTCCACAATTTGTTGTGATACCCACAGTCAAAGGCTTTGGCATAGTCAATAAAGCAGAAGATGCAGCAGATGAATGGATAAGAAAGCTGTGGTACATATACACAATGGAGTATTACTCAGCCATTAAAAAGAAAACATTTGAATCAGTTCTAATGAGGTGGATGAAACTGGAGCCTATTATACAGAGTGAAGTAAGCCAGAAGGAAAAACACCAATACAGTATACTAACGCATATATATGGAATTTAGAAAGATGGTAACAATAACCCTGTGTACAAGACAGCAAAAGAGACACTGATGTATAGAACAGTCTTATGGACTCTGTGGGAGAGGGAGAGGGTGGGAAGATTTGGGAGAATGGCATTGAAACATGTAAAATATTATGTATGAAACGAGATGCCAGTCCAGGTTGGGATGCACGATACTGGATGCTAGGGGCTAGTGCACTGGGACGACCCAGAGGGATGGTATGGGGAGGGAGGAGGGAGGAGGGTTCAGGATGGGGAATACATGTATACCTGTGGCAGATTCATTTTGATATTTGGCAAAACTAATACAATTATGTAAAGTTTAAAAATAAAATAAAAATTAAAAAAAAAGCAGAAGATGTTTTTCTAGAACAGCAGATGTTGGCAATTTGATCAATGGTTCCTCAGCCTTTTCTAAATTCAGCTTGAACATCTGGAAGTTCATGGTTCACATACTATTGAAGCCTGGGTTGAAGAAACTGCTATAAACTGGACTAGAAATCAAAGAAGAAGGAAATAAAGGAGTTGAGGGTGAAGATAACAGTAGTTTTTTGCCCTGAACTCCCCTTTCTGTCTCAGGTACCCTTCTCCTCATTTCCACGCTTACTATGGGATGAGTTCTCTCTAGAATATGAGATTAAAATTCTAATTCTCATGTAGGGGGGTTTAAACCCTTGTGTGACTGAGTTATCAGGGAAGCTCATCATTTTCCACTGATTTCCCTCTTAATTTTGGTTTAATTTTTAGAAAATTCAGTGCCTTCCTTGTTATGAGATCAGTCCTGTACTTACACTGCCCTTGTAGAAACTGGGTGCAGGGTGGCATCTCTATAGTTCCTCCCTACCCAACTGGGACACTCTGGTCTGAATGCTAACTGGCCATTCCTATTCATGTTCAAACAAACACGAAGATACCCAGCTCTTGAGAAATGTGAGGACATGTTTCCCACCCACTTCTCAAAACGCTGAAAATAAACATATTCCTGGGTAGCTCTTTCTCTCTTGTCACTTTCTCCAGATGCCAATTGTGAAATACCTCAGTTCTTTTATTATTAATACCAATTCCAGATGACTGATTACCCTTTATCCAGAACAGAGTGCTCTCATCCATCCTGCTTATAATTCATGCTTCATTTGCATGTGGTCCAAGATGAAAGCTAGAAGCAGTAGGATCATACATATTGACATTTCAATCATAAGACTCCTATTTTTCCCTCTAAAGTTTGTAATTGATTCAATTTACAATGATTGCTGCATATGTAATTATTTCTATGTAATACAATATTTTAAGAGTACATTGATCACTGAGGAAGGCTTTCTTATCTCTTCTTGCTATTCTTTGGAACTCTGCATTCAGATGTTTATATCTTTCCTTTTCTCATTTGCTTTTTGCTTCTCTTCTTTTCACAGCTATTTGTAAGGCCTCCCCAGACAGCCACTTTGCTTTTTTGCATTTCTCTTCCATGAGGATGGTCTTGATCCCTGTCTCCTGTACAATGTCACGAACCTCCGTCCATAGTTCATCAGGCACTCTGTCTATCAGATCTAGTCCTTTAAATCTATTTCTCACTTCCACTGTATAATCATAAGGGATTTGATTTAGGTCATACCTGAATGGTCTAGTGGTTTTTTCCTACTTTCTTCAATTTCAGTCTGAATTTGGCAATAAGGAGTTCATGGTCTGAGCCACAGTCAGCTCCTGGTCTTGTTTTTGCTGACTGTATAGAGCTTCTCCATCTTTGGCTGCAAAGAATATAATCAATCTGATTTTGGTGTTAACCATCTTGTGATGTTCATGTGTAGAGTCTTCTCTTGTGTTATTGGAAGAGGGTGTTTGCTATGAGTGATGCTGAAACTCCAATAATTTGGCCACTTCATGCGAAGAGTTGACTCATTGGAAAAGATCCTGATACTAGGAGGGATTGGGGGCAGGAGGAGAAGGGGACGACAGAGGATGAGATGGCTGGATGGGATCACCGACTTGATGCAGATGAGTTTGGGTAAACTCCAGGAGTTGGTGATGGACAGGGAGGCCTGGTGTGCTGCGATTCATGGGATTGCAAAGAGTCAGACACGACTGAGTGACTGCACTGAACTGAACTGAACTGAAGAGTACATTAATTAGTGCTTTATGAGATACGATATGTCATAGCTATACAAATATTAGCATCTTGAATGTTCAAGAGTTTGAAAAGAATGGTATTATCTTTCCATTATGACTGTAAGATCCATGTTCCAAGTATTGTCAGGCTCCTGCCAGTAGCTGTCTATATTTCATGTCACATTCACTCTTTGTAGACAAGCTAATGAAAAAGACAAAACATATGTTAACTTTGGAGTTCAGATTCCTTTAAGACACAAAATGTAATGTTGTAATGTGTACAGTAAAATTGTTTATGGTAATAGAAAGATCATACTAGTCTATAAGAAAACAATTCTTTAAATAGTTCATAAACAAGTCTTTTTAAAAAATCCACATGGGCCTTTGTGACCTTCATAAATTACCTTTGTTGATCAAATCAGAAATAAATCAGATGTATGAACCAACTTTTCTCTTACAAAAACAAAACAAAAACTCACCACTGGTGAGACCATACTAAAATAAATTCAATAGGTTATATGAGTAAAAGATACTTCTGGGCCAGTAGTTTTCATCTCTGATCACCTTGCTAAAGCTGAGTTTTGTTGGCAGTAGCTTTCTTCCTCAACATGATACATATTTCACTTTTAATTTTGCAAATGTGTATTGATTGGCTACTATTCCCTTGGCATTGCACTAAACAATCAGGGGTTGATCCTGGCTGTGAAGGAGTCATGGGTGTTTTATATGCAGCCAACTGATGCTCTCCTTTAACTCTGAGCCCTGTCTGAAAAATCTGGGTTAGAAGTAGTAGAAAAGAAAAAAAAAAAGTGAGAAACAGATTTTTCATGAAGAACCATTCTGCGAAGAAAGCCTTATTGTCTCCTATTCTCTTTTTCTCCTAAATATTTCTCTAAATCTGATTTATCTGAAGTTGGCATTTATTCTTTGCCAAATGTTTATTTTTTGCCATTGGCTTATTCTTTGTTAGGGCTTACCTGGTGGCTCAGATGGTAAAGAATCTGCCTGTAATGTAAGAGACCCAGGTTAGATCCATAAGTAGGGAAGATCCCCTGGAAAAGGGAATGGCTATCCACTCCAGTATTCCTGCCTAGAGAATTCTATGGGCAAAGGATCCTGGGGGCTGCAGTCCATGGGGTTGCAAAGGGTAGGACAGGACTGAGTGACTGATGTTTGTTTTTAAATTTTTTTTTATTCAAGTGTTACTATTTTGTTGACATTTCCTATCATTTGTTTACCCAATATATTATTTTAACCTGTGTATGCACTGCAGCAAAATGGATTTGAGGTTGAGTCTCTCAGAACATGGCTCCTAAGAAAAATTTCCTTCATTTCTGTCCTCTGATTACTACTTAGGATTGATCAGTATCTTGAAGGAGAAACCAATCTCTGCAGCCCTGTTATATTTTTAGGATTGATACCTATAACTTTTTATTGATATCTTTTATTGAAATAATGTTGTTTTATAATGTGTTAATTTCTGCTGTACAGCAAAGAAATATATATACATATATAAATATCTCTGAATCACACACATACATATATGTAGATGTGATTCCTTTATTCTTTTCTGTTATGGTTTAGTATAGGATATTGAATATAGTTCTGTATGCTATATAGTCAGAACTTGCTCTTTGTTCATTCTATATATAATAGTTGACATATGCTAACCCCAACCTCCCCCTCCATTCTTGGCAAACACAAGTCTGGTACATATAACAGTTTATACATAAGATGTAGCTAATATCTTACAAAATTTTCATAATCTCAATATAGTAATAGTGATTTTTGTAGTTGATGGAAGGAACTAGAAGGTCAAGGTCTTGAGACAAACATTTATCACTTTATAGCCAAATTAGAAAAAAGTATTTTCTTATAAAAGGTTATAATGGATTTCTTTTTTTATGTCTATTACCAATACAAATATTTTATATTTGAAAATAAATTTGTTATTTTAACATTTTAATTATGAAAACAACTTTTTTCACTTCATGTAGAGAATTCAGGCTCCTCTCTATAGATGTTTTGTAAGATTATTTTCTTTAAAAATAAACATATATATATATATATACTTAAACAAACAGAAGAATAGCTTTGTAAATAGAAATATGCAAGGTTAATTAATGAATCTCTTAATTTCTTAATTGTTATTTCCTCCTATGGACTTTGGCCAATGATTTTTTATTTTAGGTAACAATTAATTCAGTTAAATGAATTGTCTATTTTCAGCCAATAGATCTTTCTTGGTCTCCCACTGTGTCTGAGGCACTAAGTGAGGGGCTGGGATTAATCACCTGGTCATGTAAAACTCCAAACAATCTTTAGTGTTTGGAATCACAGGAGACATGATAGCATAAGATTGAGAGGGAAGAGTTGCCTTGGTGAATTATAAACTGCAGAAATGGGAAAATAACATTGATTACAAAAATTTATCCATTTAGTGAAAGTGAAGTTGCTCAGTCATGTCCAACTCTTTGTGACCCCATGGACTGTAGCCTACCAGGCTCCTCCTTCCATGGGATAACCTAAAATATATCATAAAGAATCAGCACATACTATTATTCTATATGCCATTTATACAGCTCTTTTTTGAAACAGGAAGATTTATTGATGGAATGTTAAACTTCTGCTTTTAGAAATTATCTGAATTGTATTGTGGACACATTTCTATTTGACTATAAAGCCATCATTACCAATAAATCATTGATTGGAGTAAAGATTTCAACCATCAACTTTCTCCATGATGATTTTACATTTTTCGTTATGCTTTGAGATTATGTTGTACCGTAGGCCAGAAACCTATTGCTGTAAGCTAGAAAGATGAGAATTTAATGAGGTATAAAACATACACAAATTGCAGCGTCAATGATGATGTCTTAATAGCTTAAGAGGTCTGCATAACTGTATTATAAACTGGAACATAAAAAGATATAGCATGTAGACATCAAGCTTGTAAGTCAGCAACCCAAGGGCCTAAGAGCTTTACAACCTGAGAGAGAAAGTGGAAGTCGCTCAGTTGTGTCAGACTTTTTGTGACCTCATGGACTATACAATCCATAGAATTCTCCAGGCCAGAATACTAGATTTCCCTCCTCCAGGGGATATTCTCAACCCAGGGATCAAACCCAGATCTTCCACATTGCAGGTAGACTCTTTACCATCTAAGCCACAAGGGAAGCCCTGAGCAGAATTTGTTTCAATTTTCTTAAAAAACAAATTCAGGATGTACAACATTTATTAGGAAGTTTTTTTTTTTTTCCCTGAAAGTATATCTTCTTCTAAAAGTCAGGCTGAGCTTACTTCTTTGTTGAAATAGAACAACATTGGTATAATGATGTTGTTAATTTTTAAAATAATTGTTCTCTTTAAAAGATAGATGACAGGACAAGAATGCACTTCTGTGATTAGAAGCTGAAGCAAAGGGATGGGGAGAGGAAGTGGGTGTGGCATGGGAAGGTGATCCTGTTCAGGTATGGAGGTGACCATCAATCTAGTGCCTGCTTCCTCGATTTACTTACAAGATCTCTGAAACATAATCCAACCAAATCTATTTATTTCACAACATGAAGACTTTCTGAGAATATCTTTTAAACCTCCTTCTGAAAGTCAGTTCTATTTATTGCCTTACCATTCTTTCTTTACCTTCCTAGGTTTAAATCCAGCAGCTGTAGCAGCAGCAGCCTGCTGAGTATCCTAGACAATTTCTGACACATGAGGGCTCCACAGTCTGTCAAACTGAAAGCCGTCAGGTTTTTTTTTTTTTTTTTTTTAGATTTTTATCTTGAAATTGAAGGGAGAAAGATCTATTGGATTTCAAGGATACTAATTTAACAATGACTGCATTTTATTAACATATTTAGGAGAAATATAAAAAATGAAGTAGCAGTGTATTATAGAGATACAAGATTTTGGGTGGGCTTTTTTTTTTTAAGCCATACTTCATAGGTTCAATTCTCAGATCTGCTAGTTAATAACTTGATAAATGTGTAATCTTGGATAAATTATTTTCATTATATTTCCATCTCTTTGTATGTAAAAGGGGAATTATAATAATATAATAGTAATATCTACCTCAAGGTTTCTTTCCACTTAGCATAAAACCTGGTGCACAAATGTTGGACAGTTCACCTCTTTCCTTAAAAAGTTTCCCTGATTAATTGGGGGCACCTGTGTACTTTGGTTGCTGTGTATTACACATGGAATCAAATCACATTTGCAGTTATTTTTGAAGCTTGACACTTTCATACAGATTAAGGAAAATCTAGAGAAGAACTTGCTTTGAAGACAAAATGTTAATATCTAAGTTAATAGCATTCCTCTTAGAATGTGTTTTCTGTTGAAAATGTCTCTCTGTTAAAAGGAAACCACATTCACATTCTAGGGAGTTCCAGATAAGTTAATAATTGAAAAATATTTGATTGTTGAAAGTTTTACCACATGTCAAAACTAGAAAGTTTATAATAATTTGATGGGAAAATTTTCCAGTTTATTTTTTATCATCAAAACTTATAGTTAGAAATTTTGTATTTTAATTAATTTCATGAATTATTTTTATCTCTTATAGAAAAGACAGACTAAATTTGGGGAAAAAACAGATCTTTTCTATATGTGCAAATAGAACTAAATAAAGTTTGAAAATCCAGATATGCATTCCAATATTTCCAAACTCATCTGATTTTAAGCATCAGCCAGAGTTATTTTTGATAATTCAGTTTCCTAGGGTTCATTCCAGGGCTATGAAATTAGAAGCTTCAAGACAGTTTATAATAACAGTCTAGGTGATCCTTATGATCAGATAAATATGTAATAAACTTAAGTATGTAATAAACTAACTTAAGTGTTTCTCCGAATTAAACATGTCTTTTGAGACATTTAATCAGTTAAAGACAACATGGGCTTTCTAAGAGAGACGCTTGTGTTAAGAAGAATGTACCAGTTTGAACAGTAATAAAATTTTCATTTTGTAAACAAAACTAAGTTAATTATCTTAATTTCATTTAATCACCACACACTATTCAAATTAGTTATATTTAAATTTGTAATTTCTTCAGATTCATAAATGTTTTAACTCTAACAGTCATATATAAGAAGTCCAGACCGTAGCTAAGATTTTTAAGTAAAAACCAACTGTTGCTGGTTTAATTTGTGAAAGGATTTTAAATATTGATTTCTTTCTTTAACAAATAATTTAAACTATCTGCACATTCGTGCCTGCCAAGCTATTGTGTGAATTTTTACCAGCTGGGAATTATCCTCTCATTCTCTGGTGTGATTAACACTTCCAGCTGTAGAATAATTAAAACTGTCAATCAGTTCTGAAACAGAGTACAACGGTTTCCCATTTGCTCATCAGTTAGAGCTAACTGAGGTGTCCAGCTCTCATCACAACGACATGAACTCACATCCTGTCCCTCTTTTCTCCCACCTCCAGCTCTTCTCCATCACACATGCACACACACACACACTACACCACACCACACCACACCTCACTATGAAGGTTGAATTTGGGTTCTACTCAAATTTGATTGAAGGCAATGGCACCCCACTCCAGTACTCTTGCTTGGAAAATCCCATGGACAAAGGAGCCTGGTCGGCTGCAGTACATGGGGTCGCTAAGAGTCAGACACGACTGAGCAACTTCACTTTCACCTTTCACTTTCATGCATTGGAGAAGGAAATGGCAACCCACTCCAGTGTTCTTGCCTGGAGAATCCCAGGGACAGGGGAGCCTGGTGAGCTGCCATCTATGGGGTCGCACAGAGTCGGACATGACTGAAGCAACTTAGCAGCAGCAGCAGCAAATTTGATTCTTTTCTATGCCATCAATTTTTCAAAATGTGTTCTGCTCATTATCTTTAAGGAAAGCTGGGGGAAAATGAGATCAGAAAGTTAAGGAATTGTTGATGATAAGTGTTTCCTGAATAGTACATATTTTTTTGGACCATGGTAACATACATTTAATTAATTTTCCCTCTTTTATGGAGATATAATTGGCACATAACATTGTGTAAGTTTAGTGTGTACAATGTGATGATTTGATACACTCATGTATTGCAAAATGATTACCACTATGGTGTAAGCTAACAGTTCCATCACTTCACAGTTATCATTTGTGTGTGTGTGGTGAGAACATTTAAGATCTACTCTTAACAACTTTCAAGTACATAATACAGTATTCATAACTATAACTACCATGCTGTATGCCAGATCTCAGAACTTTTTCATTTTATAACTGGAAGTTTATTTAGTTTTAGAACTTCTTCCTTCCTGACCTGTTGGCACTAACCTAAAATACTTCCTCCCATATGTAACCTCCCATCAGCACATTCTATGATGATTAAGCTTCTGGGCCAAGAAGAAAAAAAATGATGGGGAACAAAATCCACAGAGATTGTTGAAGGATTAATTCTTCAGGATGTTATAGAGTCTTCAGTCTTGCACCAACATAATGACTAAAAATGCAATGTGGAAGCAGAAAATTAAATTCATATATCTCTGAAAGTTCCAGCCTCACCTCTGCTTCTTAAATGTTTTTTATAAGTCTAAATCATATCCCTTACAGTTATACAGTGAAAGTGACAAATAGATTCAAGGGATTAGATCTGATAGATAGAATGCCTGAAGAACTATGGATGGAAGTTCCTGACACTGTACAGGAGGCAGTGATCAAGACCATCCCCAAGAAAAAGAAATGCAAAAAAGGCAAAATGGTCATCTGAGGAAAGCTTACAGATAGCTGAGGAAAAAAAGAGAAGTGAAAGGCAAAGGAGAAAAGGAATGATATTCCCATTGGAATGCAGAGTTCCACAGAATAGCAAGAAGAGATAAGAAAGCCTTCCTCAATGATCAATGCAAAGATATAGAAGAAAACAACAGAATGGGGAATACTAGAGATCTCTTCAAGAAAATTAGATACTAAGGGAATATTTCATGCAAAGATGGGCACAATAAAGGACAGAAATGGAATGGACCTAACAGAAGCAGAAGATATTAAGAAGAGGTGGCAAGAATACACAGAAGAACTATGCAAAAAAAGATCTTCATGACCCAGATAACCATGATGGTGTGATCACTCACCTAGAGCCAGATATCCTGGAATGCGAAGTCAAGTGAGCCTGAGGAAACATCACTACAAACAAAGCCAGTAGAGGTGATTGAATTCCAGTTGAGCTATTTCAAATCCTAAAAGATGATGCTATGAAAATGCTGCATTCAATATGTCAGCAAATATGGAAAACTCAGCAGTGGCCACAGGACTGGAAAAGGTCCTGTTTTCATTCCAATCCCAAAGAAAGGCAATGCCAAAGAATGCTCAAAGTACTGCACAATTGCACTCATCTCATACGCTAGTA
This sequence comes from Bos indicus, assembly GCF_029378745.1. Classification (NCBI taxonomy): domain Eukaryota; kingdom Metazoa; phylum Chordata; class Mammalia; order Artiodactyla; family Bovidae; genus Bos; species Bos indicus. The sequence goes on from NC_091760.1 coordinate 120,135,465, forward strand.
ATGTTCAAAATTCTCCAAGCCAGGCTTCAACAGTACATGAACTGTGAACTTCCAGATGTTCAAACTGGATTTAGAAAAAGCAGAGGAACCAGTGATCAAATTGCCAGAATCTGTAAAAGCAAGAGAGTTCAAGAAAAACATCTACTTCTTCTTTATTGACTATACCAAAGCCTTTGACTGTGTGGATCACAACAAATTGTGGAAAATTCTTAAAGAGATGGGAATACCAGACCACCTGATCTGCCTCCTGAGAAATCTGTATGCAGGTCAAGAAGCAACAGTTAGACCTGGACATGGAACAGCAGACTTGTCAAGGCTGTATATTGTCATCCTGTTTATTTAACTTATATGTAGAGTACATCATGCAAATGCAAATTGCTGGGTTGGATGAAGCACAAGCTGGAATCAAGATTGTCGGGAGAAATATCAATAACCTCAGATACACAGATGACACCACCCTTATGGCAGAAAGCAAAGAACTAAAAAGCGTTTTGATGAAAGTGAAAGAGGAGAGTGAAAAAGTTGGCTTAAAACTAAACATTCAAAAAACTAAGATCATGACATCTGGTCCTATCACTTCATGCAAATAGTTGGGGAAACAATGGAAACAGTGGCAGACTTTATTTTCTTGCACTCCAAAATCACTGCAGATGGTGATTGCAGCCATGAAATTAAAAAATGCTTGCTCTTTGGAAGAAAAGCTATGACTAAGCTAGACAGCATGTTAAAAAGCAAAGACATTACTTTGCCAACGAAGGTCCATCTAGTCAAAGCTATGGTTTTCCCAGTAATTGTGTATGAATGTGAGAGTTGGACTATAAAGAAAACTGAGCACCGAAGAATTGATGCTTTTGAACTATAGTGTTGGAGAAGACTCTTGAGAGTCCCTTGGACTGCAGGGAGATCCAACCAGTCAATCCTAAGGGAAATCACTCCTGATATTCATTGGAAGGACTGATACTGAAGCTGAAACTCCAATACTTTCGCCACCTCATGTGAAGAACTGATTCATTGGAAAAGACCCTGATGCTGGGAAAGATTGAAGGTGGGAGGAGAAGGGGGCAACAGAGAGTGAGATGGTTGGATGGCATCACTGAGTCAATGGACATGAATTTGAGCAAGCTCTGGGAGTTGGTGATGGATAGGGAAGCCTGGTGTGCTGCAGTCTATGGGGTCATAAAGAGTCAGAAATGACCGAGCGACTGAACTGAACTGATAGGTCTCATTGCCTGGAGTCAGCAGCCACTGTGTGGTTTTTATGTTTTCCTGTTAGAGTTCTTTTTAACTTAATTAAGCCTTTAATAGGAGTTTTATTTCCCTCAGAGGGTGATTGTGAAGTTTAAAGTGGCCTTCAAAGTAAGTATCCAAAATACCTATTCCATCAAACATCTTTTTGAATTTATTTTACTCAGAGCAACATTGCTAATCAGATATATAAACTCTTTGGGATGAATGTGATATTCACTCTAGGTAACAATTTCTAAGACTTAGGTGGTGGTTATTTAAGTGATTTCTTTTAAGACTTTTAGGAAGAGGTGGTAGCAAAATGTTAGTGAAAGCAGGGTTAACTTGATGGAAGCTGAAAGCATTGAGTTTCCAAGAAAGGTCCTCTCATTTTGAAGGAGTCTGGGATTTCTTCGGAAGGAATGATGTTAAAGCTGAAACTCCAGTACTTTGGCCACCTCATGCGAAGAGTTGACTCATTGGAAAAGACTGATGCTGGGAGGGATTGGGGGCAGAAAGAGAAGGGGATGACAGAGGATAAGATGACTGGATGGCATCAACAACTCAATGGACATGAGTCTGAGTGAACTCCGGGAGTTGGTGATGGACAGGGAGGCCTGGCGTGCTGCGATTCATGTGGTCGTGTAGAGTCGGACACGACTGAGCGACTGAACTGAACTGAACTGAACTGAACGTCTCTCTAGCTACTGTCTGTTTTACTGACAGGCTGAGCCCATGTGACATGGTGATGTCCCTGTAATTCATAAATTCTGGCTCATACCACCCAAGAGTACGTTTATAGACTGAACTCTTCAGGGTCCTTTTCTCATTATTTTCCTCCTTTTAAAATAGTTGTACACACATTTTGTATTATTAAACGCTGGGACTCCTAAAATATTTACTCCTTTATTATTTTTAAATCTCTCTTTAACATTCAACCTCCTTGTTCCAAAAGGGGAGATAAGACAGCTATAATTTTGATTTAGTTTTATGGGCAACAGAATTATTTTAGTGATTCCTGGAGTCGTTATTCCCACACATCAAAGGCAATCTTTTCCTCTGATGACTAAACATGTAAGGAGAACCTGAGATTACATCAGCCAGTGCTGGTCCACTGATCCCTTAAGATTCATACTTGAAAGGGAAATTTGGGGTCCAAGAAGGGAGGTGAGATTATGGTTCAACCAAAGAAACTGCCTTTGAAAAATGACAGTGAAAATCCTTCAAGTACAAAGTGTGTTCCTTGAGCTATTAAAAACTATTTATTGTTGGAGTTTTACTCTGGGTAGTGGATAATTTAATGCCTACGAATCCCAAATGCAATACTCTGGGTTATTTTTGAAGACTATGGTACATAGAAAGCAAACAATATAGTTATCCCCAAAATGTCAACACGGCCTCTGAATGGGTTCAGAGCAAAATCAGTCCATGCCCCAATGCATGTGCATTCTCTGTGAACGCAATGACTACAAATGATGCCAGAGGAAAAGGGGAAAGGGCTTCTGTTGACTTCAAATAAAGGCGGTATCTGACAAAAGAGAAGCAAATGGTACCTGGATAGGCCATTAACAAAAGCCTTGTATATCTACAGCTGCACTCAATGAGCACTTTGGAAATTAAAGAATTGCCAGCTTTTCCACTTTGGGACAAAAAACATTTGTGCTAAACAGCCGGTAAGTAAATGCAGTAAACATATTTTTACAGTGAATAGAATTGTTTTATATTTTGGGGACTGATTGTGAATGTCTAGTGCTTCTTGATTAGCAAACATTTGGCAGTTCTCGAGTCTTCAGACATTAAAATGCCAAAACAGATTTTTATTCTCAGTCTGAACTCGTCTATTTTTTTTTCTCCATCCCTCTAACAATTATCCTCAAAACATTTGAAAGCACTAAAATAAAACGTGTTCTGAAAACACATTCAGAAATGTTTTACCTGTGTGACTTTAATAAGCATGTAAATAAAGAAGTACTGGGTGGCTGTAAAACTCCATTAGGGTAGGGATGAGAACACAGTACATGTGTAATGACTGTTTGAATTGTTGTTGGGCATGTCCTTAGGCCTGGCCTTAGGACAACTGGAAGTTTCGTTGCTATTTAACAAGGCTAGTAAAAACAGATGTTTGTGGAAAGCCTCTTGAGTTTCTGTCTTAGTAGGGATACTCCTGCTCATTTTTTGAAATCAATAAATTTCTGAGACTTCAGAGTCCTCAGCAATGACTTTTCTCCATTTTCACCTCTAAAAATCATCTCCTTATGATTTTTTAAAAATATTATTATATCAAAATGAATTCCCTTGGAAGGTTTTTCTTTGAAATGATAATGTTGTGTATTTATACTTTAACTTTAATCATTCTTTTACGACTAGAAGATTGATTACATTTGTTTTGTACCCATCCTTTCAGTATTATTTTCATTATAGTTAGATTACATAATAGAAGTCAATTTTTTAATCTATCAGCTTTATACAAGATATGAAAATTCAGAGCAAATCAGTAAGTAAAATAGTGAAATTTTGTACCTGCTTACATCTTGTATGTTATGCAGGTTTTGCAAATCTTCTTCTGTGATTATATATGTGCATTGGGCATGTATTTGTGTGTATGTGTGTGTATAAAATATAATGTATTTTATCATTATAATTACAGTTTTTAATTAAAACATGGTGGCAGTATATTCATTTCCTTTTGTTTTTGAAACAAATGACCACAAAGTGGCTAGAAATAATACACATTTGTTACTTTGATTTTGGGAGAGGAGCAGTCAAAAACAGCTTTCACTAAAATGGGTGTGAGCAGGATTATCTTTATTCAAGAGACCCTACAGAAGAACTTTTTCTTTCTTCTTGCCTTTTCCATTTACTGGAGGTGCTTCCCTCATAGCTCAGTTGGTAAAGAATCTGCCTGCAATGCAGGAGACCCTGATTCGATTCCTGGGTCGGGAAGATCTGCTGGAGAAGGGATAGGCCACCCACTCCAGTATTCTTGGGCTCCCCTTGTGGCTCAGCTGATAAAGAATCTGCCTGCAGTGTGGGAGACCTGGGTTCGATCCCTGGGTTGGGAAGATCCCCTGAAGAAGGGAAAGGCTACCCACTCTAGTACTCTGGCCTGGAGAATTCCATGGACTGTATATAGTCCCTGGGGTCACAAAGAGTCAGACACGACTGAGCGACTTTCACTTTCACTTTCAGAGGTTGCTCGTATTCCTTGGCTCATGGCTCCCTCCTCCATCTTCAAAGCCAGAAACTGCATCACTCTGGCCTGTCTCCATCAGCAACTCTCCTCTCCTCTGACTCTGACTCCTCCTGCCTCCCTTTTATATGTTGAGTTGTTCAGACATGTTAACTCTTTGTGACCCCTTGGACTATAGCCCACTAGGCTTCTCTGTCCATGGGATTCTCCAGGCAAGAATACTGGAGTGTGTTGTCATTTCCTCCTCCAGGGGATCTTCTGACCCAGGGACTGAACATGGCAGGCATATTCTTTACCACTGAGCCAGCAGGGACGCCCCCGTATAGCACTTGATCTTAGCCAAAAGGCCGACCTTGAGATTTCATTCATCTGACATGGGTGATCCAGGGTCTTTTCTTATCTCTACCCCAAAATTCTCTCTCTCTCTTTTTTTTTAATTATTTTTGTTTATTTATTTGGCTTTGTCAAGTCTTAGTTGTGGTACACGGGATCTTCCATCTTCATTGCAACATGCAAGATCTTTAGTTGTGGCATGCGATCTAGTTCTCTGACCAGGGGTTGAACCCAGGCCCTGAATTGGTAGCACAGAGTCTTAGCCACTAGCCCATCAGGGAAGTTCCCAAATTCTTAATTTAAACACAACAGCAAAGTCATTTTTTGCCATGTAAAGTAATATATTCATAGGTTCTGGTATTAGGACCTAGACACCTTTGGTGGAGGTGTTGTGGCGGGGTTGGGCGGGCAAGTTATCATTTTGCTTACTCTAGGCCTCTTAGTGGCACAAAATTTTCTAATAATAAATTTCACACTACTTACTTCTCCCTTTAGCAATACTTCCTGTGATTTCTTACCTCTCCTGAACTTCAGTGTTCAGGAACTACAGTTCACCTATTACCTTAGGGAGCCATCCTGTGTGTACATGAAATTAACACTGATACAGCTTGCCCAAGTCTTCCCAGACAGATGTACTTTGGGACTGTACTTACTCTTTCCCCTGCGTGAGGTGGAAACTACTTGTAGCACAAACTTCTTCAACCTGAGTATTTTTTCCTTTTTTTCCTAGTGCTGCTTCAGTTCCCTAAAACTCAAGTGCAACTTTCTCCTTGAGGTGCCTTTTCTATGAGAGGACCTTACAGTAGAAGTAAGGGGCTTCTCTGGTGGCTTAGTGGTAAATATTCTGCCTGAAATGCAGGAGCCACAGAAGACAGATATTCCATCCCTGGGTTGGGAAGATCCCCTGGAGGAGGAAATGGCAACCCATTCCAGTATTCTTGACTGGAGAATTCATGGACAGAGGAGCCTGGTGGGCTATATAGTCCATAGGGTTGCAAAGAGTCGGACATGACCGAAGCGACTTTGCACGTGCGGTAGAAGTAAATTCTTTTTTTCCGTCTCCTACTCAAGGTGTAAGAGGGACAGCCTCCTCCTTATTCCTTGATGCCTCTTCCAGACCATTATTCCACCATTGCCATTTAAAAATCTCTCTTCCCTAATGGATACATGTGAATGTATGGCTGAGTCCCTTTGTCGTTCACCTGAAACTATCACATTGTTAATGGTGTTGATGCTGCTTAGTCACTTCAGTTGTGTCTGACTCTGTGCGACCCTATGAACTGCAGCCTGCTGGGCTCCTCTGTCCCTGGGGATTCTCTAGGCAAGAGTACTAGAGTGGATTGCCATGCCCGCCTCCAGGAGATCTTCCGGACCCGGGGATCGAACCTGGGTCTCTTGCATTGCAGGCAGATTTTTTACTGTTGAGCCACTAGGGAAGCCCCTTATTGGCTATACCCCAATACAAAATAAAAAGCTTAAGTTTGAAAATAATATATAAATAAAAGGGAGTTAAAAAAAACTCTTTTCCCTTGAAGTTGATGACAACTGATGGTTACTTTCCTCTTCCCATTCTTGACATGATCTGTTTGCTTCTAAGACCACATCTTCGTGTTTTTCATTTTCTTTATCATTTTATTTTTAGAACTTGCAGATATTGTTTCTCTCAGAGACATTTTTGTCCATGTAGCTGTCATTAATAGTTTCACCTTCAGCACCAGTGACCTCCATTGTCATGACCCCAGAGCCTTCCTTAAGTATGACAACATCTGTAAGCTGGAAATTCCTTGGAACTGACTAGATGGAAGATGATACACTCCAAGTTTCCACTTGGTGCTCTATCCTTCTTCCCTTTCAGTGTCTCTCCTCCTCTTATTCATTAATGTTCTTCACTTTCGTCTGACTCTTTCTTACCTTTTCTACTATCTCTATATCTTAGCCTCTTCTGTATGTTTTTATTAATAATACAGAGCAACGCTTCTCAAACTACCTGTGAGGTGAAGGACCATTTGTTTATTTCCAAACCTGCTGTCAACTAATATTAGTAAAATACAACAAATGTGCATGGTTTTGGAATTACAATTAAAAAACCAAAACAATACTAAATACAAAGCAAATGTTTACTGTAAGATTCAACAGAAAAAAAATATATTTCAGTAAGTACATGCAAAGCAAATAAAATAGGATGAAATAAAGGAATTTTAAAAATCCAGCATAGTGCATTGAAATGTGCTCATTAAATGATTATCATGGAGTATAGCTATATTAGCTGTGTGGCATTCTACAAGAACTCAACACATGAAGAAAACATTGTAAGTGAAAAAGCAACTCCCCATATTAACCCCCGAAAATTCACTCTGAAGAAGCACGATAAATATAAAACTTTTGTCTTTAATGTGAAAAATAAGCCTGTTTCTTTCCTGTTAATCTAGAGCATATTGATAACTATGTACTTGTAGACAATAGTTCATAACTAAATTGTTGCTGTGTTATCATTTCATAACACTTATAAAGAACTAGTCTCACAAAGGTATCCTGGCAGGAAGAGATTTAAAGTAATTTCAGGAAGTTTATGATTTTGTTTTTAACTTTAAAATGAAGTAAATTACGCTGTATTTTAAAAATTTTTGTTAAATTCTTCATTAATAACTGATTTTAATCATTTATCCTATAAAGTTATAGTTAAATTCAAATTACGCTTAGATGAAAGAAATAAATTCCAGGGCCATGAATTTACCATGTATAGAAATTTCTATGCATCCTTTTATGGAAGATGAAATTCACAATATTCAAGCACATGAGGTGTTTAATTATAACTTTGTAAAGATGAGAAATATCAAGACTAGCACTATTTTCAGTGATATTTATTGCTAAACAATGGAACATATTACAGCCTGTATAAATTCTGTTCTTTCAACCCTCTAAATTTAGATTTTTTTCCTTTGATTCATCCATCATCAAAAAATACATTCCATTCCTTCATTCCATGGCAGTATTAGGATAATCAAAAATGCCAAAGATAAAATATCAAAGATATCAGATAAATGAGCAAGCATGGCTGTAAAATCATATCTTTAGAAGTTTGGGGCCCAGCTGAATATACACTAAGAGTTTATACTCTAGCTTACACATTTTCAACAAAACTTTTCCTCTTAATAAATATTGTGCCTCACCACACAATAGCTATTTAAAAAAAAATCAGCTTTACATTATATTTATAAAATAAAACTTTAACCCCAAACCACATATTTTTTTTTTTCCGAACCACATGTGTGGACTGTTTTTATACATTTCAGAGCTAATTGTATTTGTTGGCAATGAGGTTGAAAAAAAACCAGCAACCTCCTTCATATTAGCATCATATTTGAGTTGCAGTTTTACTCAAAAAAAGTGCCATTTTAGCAATATCTGTGCGTTCAACAAATTGAAGTTAAGAATGTGTCTCTATCTTTATTTGGTCAATTACCTGCTCTTACCATTTGCCAGTTCTCAGTTTTGAGCTATGTTATCACTGGAAAGCAGTACTTGAGTACTTCTTTGTCACAGATACACTTCACATTTTCAAATAAACATCTCTGATGTAGTCTTTTACATATATTTTGGGAATTAGTACAGATTTTTATTCATGGTAAATCAAACTACTTCTCTATAAAAAGTTATTACATTATAAAGTTTAAATGAGAATTATTAAACATCTATCTCTGTCAACTTTTGAATTCAACACTCAAATAATTCTTTTAATTTAAATTTACTTATGTTCTTTATTTTTTAATAATTTTAATCCTTGATTAGCCAGTATATCTCTAAAATAATATACTTTAACACTTTGCCATCAATACTCGCTAAAAATGAAATTCAGTATACAAGGAATTGTATAAAGTTTGTGGTAAACCATTATGAACTCTATTGATCTTCATTTTGGGGAGTTACTTCCACTGACATCAGTTGGTTTGTTATTAAGACTACATATATAAAAGCTGTGTCTTTCCTTGACAAAAAAGTCTGGTGAAGCTTTTTTAATCTGTAAATTATGGTAAAAATAAATACAAATTTCATTTTCCTAATTCATTTACTAATGTTGAACTACAAATTTTAAAGCAGATTTGATTAAAAATTAAAATTTTTATAAAAATAACTAGATATAAAAATGTAAACTATTACTTTTTTCATAGTTTGGTGTGCTTTTACATCATAGTTGATGAATTTACTTTAACACGTCATGTATTGTATCACTGCCACATGTGGCTCAACATGTAAGTATTACAACACCCAGTGCGGTCCATGTGATGCTCAATGGGATGAGGTCACTTGTCGTGCATTTGGGTGTCATAACAATGCTGAATTGCTATAAATGTTTCTAAACATTTGTTTTCATTTTCTTTACTTATCTCTTTCCAGACCAGTGACAGAGGGATCTGTACTAGCTCACAGACCACTCTCAAAATTTTGGTCTCAAAATTACAGGTCATAAAAATCTTCTGTGAAGTTTGTTGAAATGCAGATTTAGAGTTAGTAGATTTGAAGTAGAGTCCAAGAGTCTGAATTTCTCAAAACCCCTTTGATGCCTTTTATAGGGAGCATTTAGACTACAACTTTGTGATGTGCTCTCTAAGAAGCCTCTATCCCTTCCGGTAATGCTGATCTTATTTTACTAATCCCTGGAGCAATATTTCTGAAAATGTTGACTAGGAATCATCTGGAGTGCTTATCAGCACTCACTGCAGAATCTCTAAAATGGGGTCTGGGATTCTGTATCTTTAAAAGTTCTACCAGGCATCCATGTGCACAGTTCAGATCAGTCTCTCAGTCATGTCCGACTCTTTGCGACCCCGTGAATCACAGCACACCAGGCCTCCCTGTCCATCACCAACTCCCGGAGTTCACTCAGACTCACGTCCATCGAGTCAGTGATGCCATCCAGCCATCTCATCCTCTGTTGTCCCCTTCTCCTCCTGCCCCCAATCCCTCCCAGCATCAGAGTCTTTTCCAATGAGTCAACTCTTCGCGTGAGGTGGTCAATCCATGTGCACAAGCAAGTCTAAAACCTACTGTGTACTATTTGCTTGCATGCTGTGTACTATTTCCTTCTTACATTTCCTCCTATATTTCTCCTCATTTTTATTCAGATTTCCTCTTTTTTTTTTTTTTTATTGACTTCTACTCACCTGAGTATTTCTTTTCTTTATCTTGTCCTTTAATGAAGCAACTTAATCTCATGACTTGAAAATGTAAACATCTGTTGATAAATCAACATTTCTAATTTGGACTTTTATCTTTTGTTTCATCTTATATTTTCAGTTACCCTGGGCAATTCCTCTTATATTTTTGACATCTTAATAAAAGAATGAACAAAACTGAACTTAGCTGCTCTCCCAATCTCTTTATTTATTTATTTATTTATTTGGCTACACCAGGGTCTTAGCTGTGGCATGTAGGATCTAGTTCCCTGACCAGGGATCGAACTCAGGTCCCCTATGTTGGGAGCCCAGAGTCTTAGCCACTGGAACATAAAGAAAGTCCACTCTATTACACATTCATTTTTATGGTTTTATTGTACTAGTATGACAATTTCTCCAGTCCCCAGGATTATGTTTTTAGACCTGTGCTTATTTCTTTTTGTGATAGGCAGGATTCTAAAATGGCTCCGGTGATTCCTACTCCCTGAAATACATACCTTTGGTAATTCTATCCCATCCTTTTGAGAACAAGCAGAACCTGTGATTCACTTATTTTTCCTTTAGTGTCTATCTATTTATTTATTTTTGGCTGCATTGGATCAGTTGTGGTACATGGGATCTCAGCTGTGGCATGTGGGACCAGTAGTTGTGGCATGTGGGATCCTAGTTCCCTGAGCAGGGATTGAACCCGCATTACCTACACTGCCTACACTCAACACTGGACTGTCAGGCAAGTCCCCATGTGATTCACTTCTAGCCACTAAAATATGGCAAAGGTGAAAGGGTTGCTTAAATGTATCTAAGGTCCCTATCAACTGACTTTGAGTTAATCCAAAGGAACAGTTATCCTCGGCAGGCCTGACTTAATCATGTGAGCCTTCCAAAAGAGAGCCTTGTCCTTCTCTGAAATAAGATACGGGAAATGGCAAACACTCCTTCCCTTGCTGGCTTTGAAGAAAGAAGCTGCCATGAATGATACAGCTGCAAGGAAGTGAATCCTGCAAAAAGCCTGAAGAAACTTGGAAGTGGATCCTTCCCTAGTCAAAACTCCAGATGAGAACTCAGCCCATCTACTACTTCAGTTTTCAGCTTTGTGAAACCTTGAGCAGAACAGTCAGCAAAGCCATGCCAAAACTTCAGACGTACAGAAACTAGAGATAATAAGCGTGTGTTGCTTAAGTCACTAGTTTGGGGACAATTTGTTATACAGAAATAAGAGACTAATATACTTCCTTGCTTTCAATTTCTACATTTGTTCTTTAACCAAATTCTGTCTCGTCTGCCTTTATAATGTTTCTTATTCTCATCTTTCATCTTATCATCGCTACCACTTTGGTTCAGTATTACATTTATTCACTTTCCTGTTACTGAAATGACCTTTAAGTGGTCTCTCTAGCTCACCCTAAGAACCACTGGAATCGCTGAACATGACCCTGAAGCTGGAGGAGAAGAAAGTCACTGCAGTTATATAGTGGAGTGTTTAATCTGGTAGCTTTGGTTACAGAGTTGGTTAGATGACAATAGTGTCCAGGGCAGGGCCACTAGAATGTGTGGCTGGGATGGAGTAATAAAGGACCCAAAGGATCTTAGATGCAAGTTAACTGAGAAATCACAATGTTGCACAAGCTATCCATGTGGACAAAAAAGTATAAAACATGCTGACTATTTAATATTATAATGAACTAGATATAAATGAAATGACCCATTAAGCCTTTGTTCATAGAAATATAAAATAGTTCCTCTTTACTTTTTGAGAAGAAATAAAACAAAATATGAATTTTATATAACCCCTTACAACTAAGAAATCATGTATTTCAAAGTCCAGACCAAAAATAGTTTGACACCATATAGATAAAACCCCACGATTGTCAAACCTGCTAACAAAAAGGTGACTCACTTAAGCTTTTTCATAGACTGGCTGCTTTCCACTAGGAAAAAACAAATGCCAGTGTTAATCAAACCAGCATGGAAGTTAATTAGAGCCCCCAGAGCAAGCGGATGGGCTTAGCACCATAGACACATGAATATCCTGTTTCTAAAGATGACCTCAAAAGTTTGTGTAACCATCAAGCCCAGCACAAGTCAAAAGCAACTAATTAAGTTTTCATTTTTCCTTTAGTACTTTAGTCTCACTCTTTAACAATATTAATGGAGAAATCTTCCATTACAACTGATATAAATATGCCCATATTCAAAAGTCCTTCCCTGTAGCTTAAATGGTAAAGAATCTGCCTGCAACACTGGAGACCCAGGTTCAATCCCTGGGTCAGGAAGATCCTCTGGAGAAGGAAATGGAACCCACTCCAGCATTCTTGCCTGGAAAATCCCATGGACAGAAGAGCCTGGCAGGTTATAGTCCATGGGGTCACAAAAGAGGGGACACGACTGAGCGACTGAGCACATGAGCACTCATTTCTTTCAAGGGAGAGGTCTGCTCACTCATTGGTCACCCACTCCAGCACTGATAAAAAGAACAATCAGGTGTCGCCTCAAGTATTGCTAGGGCAGCTTTGGTTATGCTATATGTTATGCTTGTTTTCTATTATCAGTCAATCAATTGAGGTCCCAAGATTCTATGAATTGATTTGAACAAATTCTCTTTCACTTTTGCACAGAATCCTGACGACTGGCCTAGATTTGCTCCTACTGGTGTTCCCCTTGCTCCTAAGTTGTTTGGGACCTTTGGATTCCCTTCTTGGTTTTGTGGCTCATCCTCCCTTTGTAACTCTAAAGCAAAACTCACGCCAAGACTGACATCCCAGATGTGAACTGTTCCACAGATCAACATCTCATTTGTGAATTGTGATTTCAACTATTTATCACATATTTTAACCCATTGCTTTTCTCCATTTGCTCATAAACAACAAAACAATAATAACTCACAAGCGTATATTGAGCACTAACATTGTACAAGCTATTGAAGATACAGACATAGATAGGCTTCTGTAGTTGAGTGACAGGTAAAGGATGCAAATGCGGGGAAAAAAGAATTATGGCTCCTCCTCCAGTTGAAAGAAATAATATGCTACAGATACAGCTGCAGTAGGCTTTATGAAGCAGGAAGACATAGCACAAGGTTATCAAGGGGTTATCTTATATGTAGGTAGACCGTTGTCTGGAGGTGTGGCACCTCCTTCAGCCTAAACGCAAAAGGTAGTGAGTCCTGGCCCTGGGCTGCCCTGGCTGAATTGGCACTCTCCTCCCCTTTGTAGACTCCCCTGTGTAGATACCTATCATAAGAAATGAGAGAGGCCCTGGGGAACTGTATTCCCTTTCCCATTCACATGAATTATTTGTATTGCTTGCGTCTCAGTTTCAGCAAAACAAACCACACACAAATAAAGCCAAGTCCAAGTCGTCTTGTTTGTCAGTGTTGGAATCCTGATCAGACTTTGTGGTCTGTTTACCTGACTTTCTCCTCTAGTTCAATCCGGAAATGATGCAGAAGCTAAAAGACAAAAAGAGTGGGTTTGAAGAACTGAAGTCAGGACATAGAAAAAGCTGGGCAGAGAGAACTGGCTCTGTGCTGTTGTAGAGGGCAGTAACTGGCAGGCTGGAGAGGCTTGCATGCACAAGCATGGCACATGGTTGAGGGGAAGAGCTTTTGAATTGAGTTCCTTTCTCGCAGTGCCATGCTGCCTGCCTGGATGCCCACCCGCCCCCTCATTACTGATAGAAGATCAGCTGCACTTGCCCAGGACTACTGGGGTCAGCATGGTGACATCAGAGAGGTTCAAGATGCCTCAAGCTGAGTGCTGACTTCTATGTAGCCCTGTCCTCTTCCAACTCCTCCTCTGAGCTCTAGATAACCAATCCCATGAAGAAGAGCTCTAGGGAGAGTGCAGTGATGGAGCAGAGGTTTCTGGAGGGGCAGTGCCACCTGTTGTACATGCATACATGCTAAGTTGCTTCAGTCATGGCCTACTCTCTGCAACCCCATGAACTGTATAGCCCACCAGGCTCCTCTGTCCATGGGATCCTCCAGGCAAGAATACTGGAGTAGGTTGTCATGTCCTCCTCCAGATGATCTTCCCAAGCCAAGGATCAAATCTGTGTCTCCTATGTCTTTCTCTTGCATTGGCAGGGAGGTTCTTTACCACTAGAGCCACCTGGGAAGCCCATGGGGAGACAGCAAATGTTACAGAGAAGAGAGAATTAAGCTTAGACTGTGGCTTCTCAGCCACTAGCCACTACCCTGAGCTACAGTCTTCCCACCTTACCAGAGCCAGGAGCAACACACATTGCTCTACCCTCCCCACATACACCAGTCTAGGTACACCCAATGAGAAGTCCTCATTGCCAAAAGGAGCGAGACACTGGCTCTGGGGTGAAAACTAGATGAAACAGACTAAATGAAATAGGCATATAGAATTTTAAAAATAATAATATTTTCTAATATATGAGAGAAAATGGTAAAATGAAAAAAAAAACATTATAAAAAACACAAAGTGCAAGAACTGAGTGTAAAAAGATAATAATTAGAATTAGATAATAGATTAGATAAAAAAGCAGAATTATTACAAGTGAGAATGAGTAAACTAGATCAGGTCAAGAAACTCTCATGAAAAGGTAGGGAAGATAGAAAAATGATAAAAGTTAGGATATGTGAAAGTTAGTAGATGTCAAAATCTAAGTATAAAAAGACAAAAGAGAGGAAAAATTGGATGGAGAGAAAATTGTTTGAGGAAATAATTATGCATAATTTCCCAGAACTAAAGCAAGGTTAAATAAATCGTATGGAAAGTATTCCTAGGATGGAAAGGAGGATAAATAAAGAAAAACTCAGATGTAAACACATTATAGTAAACATTAAGAACATCAACAATATTGAGGAAATTCCAAAAGCTTATGGATAGATGAGATCTTTACAAAACAAAATGACTTATATTAATCTCAGAATTTTCTGTAGTGACACTGGAAGCAAGAAAGAGGTCACAACTGTGAAGGGAAAAATATTAAACATGGAATTTTATTCTACATGTTATTGTTATTAAAGAGTTATATAACCATAGTAAGCAAACACCATATATTGATTATGCAGATTATAAAATAATAAATCATTACATTTCTCATGGAAGTACTTTGCTTGACCACACCAAATCCAACTTTTCCCCAGTAGATTAAATTTGGTGAGCATCCTTCCTTGAATGTTTTCCTATTTTTAGTACTTGAGGATATACTATCATATTTTAGTGTATTTTTTAAAAAATAAGAAAGACAAGTATTTTATTATCAGTATTAAATCATCACTTATTTTTGTGCAGGGATGTTTTTTCATTTGTAAAAATAGCAGTAGACAAAGAGGTATATGGAAAAACTAAGATAATATTTATTATCTTCTGATATTATTGTACATGCATGCTCAGTGGTGTCCAAGTCTTTGTGACCCTATGGAATGTAGCCCACCAGTAACCTCTGCCCATGAGATTTTTCCAGGCAAAAATACTGGAGTGGGTTGTCATTTCCTTCTCCAGGGGATTGTCCCAACCCAGGGATCAAACCTGCATCTCAAGTCTCTTGCACTGATGTTTTATATCACTATTGCCACCTGGGAAATTAGCATGCAGCTGTCATGTATGAATTTGAAAGTTGGACTGTGAAGAAGGCTGAGCATTGGAGAATTGATGCTTTTGAACTGTGGTGTTGGAGAAGACTCCTGAGAGTCCCTTGGACTGCAAGGAGATCCAACCAGTCCATTCTGAAGGACATCAGCCCTGGGATTTCTTTGGAAGGAATGATGCTAAAGCTGAAACTCCAGTACTTTGGCCCCCTCATGCGAAGAGTTGACTCATTGGAAAAGACTGTGATGCTGGGAGGGATTGGGGGCAGGAGGAGAAGGGGACGACAGAGGATGAGATGGCTGGATGACATCACTGACTCGATGGACATGAGTCTGGGTGAACTCTGGGAGTTGGTGATGGACAGGGAGGCCTGGCATGCTGCGATTCATGGGGTTGCAAAGAGTCAGACACGACTGAGTGACTGAACTGAACTGAACTCTAGTGAAATTTATTTCTACTATAGTTATTTCCAAGAGATACTTTCCTTATTATACTGACAGAAACCCAGTGAGAGATTATGTAGAGTAGTTATAATATCTCTTAAGCCTTCATAGAGAATGTGTCAGTTGCTCAGTCTTATCCGACTCTTTATAACCTCATGGACTGTAGCTCCTCTGGGCACCAAGCTCCTCTGTCCATGGAATTCTCCAGGCAAGGATATTTATGTGGTAGCTATGCCCTTCTCCAAGGTATCTTCCTGACCCATGGATTGAATCCAGGTCACCTGCATTGCAGGCAGATTCTTTACCATCTGAGCCACCAGGGAAGGCCTTTATAGAGAAGAGTGTCAGCTGTTGGCCTTAAAATATATGTCCATAGAATTATTTTTTACTGCAGATCATGTTAGGAACTCTGAACATTTTAGCTTTACTTTAGTTTGAAGATCACCAGGGTACAAAAGATAGAAGCTGTATTTATCTACATTCATTGATGAGTTAATGGGACTTTTCTTCCAATATCATAGTTATAGAAGCAGTGTCTATTCCATGGAAATAACTAAAACTTTCTATTTTAAATCTTCTCAAATCATCATTATCAAGGCAAAGAATAAGAAAGGATTCCAGTTTGTCCACCTACTTGTAATATTACTAAAAGTCTTGAACAGTGTTATAAGAGAAAAAAAGGCACAAAAATTTTAAGGGTTAATTATAAGAAA
This sequence comes from Bos indicus, assembly GCF_029378745.1. Classification (NCBI taxonomy): domain Eukaryota; kingdom Metazoa; phylum Chordata; class Mammalia; order Artiodactyla; family Bovidae; genus Bos; species Bos indicus. Next base: position 120,152,103 of record NC_091760.1, read on the forward strand.
TAAAAGTCTTGTTGGAGGAAGGGGAATGCCTTCCAGGGCCTGAGAATAAGTTCTTGTCTAACTCTATGAAATGAATTGTCCAATGAGACACCCATGCTGACAAAGCAAAAAACTTTATTGGAAAGGTGTGCCCAGGCTAAGAATAGCAGGGTATGGGTAAATAGAAGATTGGTTCTGCCATTTGACTCACAGTCTCACATTTTATGGTAATGGGGTTAGCCTTCCAGGTTGCTTCTGGCGAGTCATCTTATTTGTGCCTGCCCATATTTGGTCTGACCTGATGCAAAGAACTGACTCATTAGAAAAGACCCTGATGCTAGGAAAGATTGAAAGCAGAAGGAGAAGGGGATGACAGAGGATGAGAAGGTTGGATGGTATCACTGACTTGATGGATATGAGTTTGAGCAGGCTCTGGGTGTTGCTGATGGACAGGGGAACCTGATATGCTGTAGTCCATGGGGTCTCAAAGAGTCGGACACAAACTATTCAGTTCAGCAATTGAACTGAACTGAACTCGGTGTGACTCGGTCCTTCCTGGTGGTGAATGTTCATCTCTCAGCCAAGATGGTTTCCAGTGCAAGGCTTTCTGGGAGGTGGGAGGACATATTATGGACTGGTATCTCCTCCCTCCTTTAGGCCCCTCCTGAATTCTTGTGGTTTTTGGTGGCAGGAACATGTTCCTTATTGAGACCTCCTATTTTGAGACAGCTCATGTGAGCTGTTATATCATGCCTGACCAAGGTGAATGGTTTCAGTCAGTGGTTCCCTAGAGCCTAACTGACCAGGGGCAAGAGAACTACCAAGTCTAGCCCACTGTAATCATGCTCTTCCAGCTAGGATTCAAAAATGGCCACCTGAAGGACAATCTGCAGTAATCTTTGCGAGAGAAGGAACTGTCAGAATGGCAGAGTCTAGATTTTGGTGGGATGAATTGAGTGGTGGAAGATAGGGCAATGATAGTAGCAAAGTTTAGACCATAGCCAAGGTATTTAAGGAGAGAAAGCAAGATAGAGAATAGTAATAGGAAGCTAGGAGATCATGAAAATAATTTTCTCCCTTCCTCTTCATCACTTTCCCACTTTTACCCCAAATTGGGTACCATCTTGAGTTCTATAAAACTGAACTCTAGCCAACATTTCCAACTTTATGCAAGAAAACTTTTATTTTTTTTAATTTTATTTTTTAACTTTACAATATTGTATTGGTTTTGCCATGTATCAAAATGAATCCGCCACAGGTATACACATGTTCCCCATCCTGAACTCTCCTCCATCCTCCCTCTCCATACCTTCCCTCTGGGTCATCCCAGTGCACCAGCCCCAAGCATCCAGTATCAAGCATCAAACCTGGACTGGCAACTCGTTTCATATATGATATTATACATGTTTCAAAGCCATTCTCCCAAATCATCCCACCCTCTCCCTCTCCCAGAGTCCAAAAGACTGTTCTATACACCAGTGTCTCTTTTGCTGTCTCGTATACAGGGTTATTGTTACCATCTGTCTAAATTCCATATATATGCGTTAGTATACTGTATTGGTGTTTTTCTTTCTGGCTTACTTCACTCTGTATAATAGGCTCCAGTTTCATCCACCTCATTAGAACTGATTCAAATGTATTCTTTTTAATGGCGAGTAATACTCCATTGTGTAGGTGCAATCGGTTAGCGTGTGGTACTTATATGGCAAGAAAACTTTTAAAATAATTCTTTTTAGATGAGGAAGATGAGTACTGTATTAATAGGCTTTGAGGATAAATTATGCAAAAAGGGAGAAGCTGAAGATGAGAAAGAGAGAGGGAGAAAATTGGTTTAGTGAGGCTCTGATCTAAGACTGAGGGGATGAGAGTAGAATTAAGATCAGATATTAGACCTGACCAAGAGGCAAGATTATCTTCAAGTGTAATAAAAGGACAAATTGCGAGAGGGAGGGGAATAAACATTTGTATGTAGCAGCGAGAGAAGTCGAGGGAATTTATATGGTGGAATTGCCTTTATTTCTCTGTGACTTAGGAGGCAAAGTCATCTGCTGAATGTAAGGTTGTAAGGTGTCAGTTTAGGAGCTTGAGAATAGAAATAAAAGTTTGAAATTGACAACAACAACAAAAAAATGGCCTTCTCTTCTTTATTGGAATGGGCCCAGCTTCAAGAGGCTTAGTTAATGGCCATGTCTCAACCACCTGAACTGCCTTGCTTGCTGTAAATCTTTCCTCACAAATAGAAAGCCATGGCAAGCAACCTGTCACAGAATTCCAACTGAGTGCTAAATGCATGCTTTTCTTTAAAACTTCCTCAACGATTACTAAACAGATGGCCTTCCACAGTTAACTTCACCAGAACATCTTGTCAGGCCAAGTCTGTTTAGCTTCGAAGGTGGCATAAGTCATAGCAGTTTTCACTGGCCTGACTGTATTTCACTGTAAGGCTGTTCACCTACTCATTATTTACACAAGCCTAATAGCTTTTATAAAAGCTAAATTCAGGAAAAGAAAAACGTGATGTCTAATTACTTCATCCTCTTGCTTAAAATGTGTCATAGATACCATATCCTAACTGGGATCAGGTGATTATTTTTTTATCATGTTGCTTAAGGGGACTGCATGACCCGGACCTGTCAACCTTATCACGTGTCCCTTCCAAGCCCCATCCTTTTTTTTTTTTTTAAAGAATTATTCATTTATTTTTGGTTGCACTGGGTCTGTGTTGCTGCCTGTGGACTTTGTCTCATTGATGCAAGCAGGGGCTACTCTCTAGTTGCTATGCACAGGCTTCTCGTTGCCATGGCTTCTTTTATCGTGGAGCACAAGCTCTTGGTATGAAGGCTTCAGCAGTTGTGGGTGCGTGGGCTTAGTTTCTCCATGGTGTGTGGAATCTTCCTAGACCAGGCATTGAACCCGAGTCTCCTGCATTGACAGGCAGATTCCTACCCACTGGAACGCCAGAGAAATCCCACAGTCCTGCCCTTATGGTCGATAGTCTTATTCTCAAAATCATCATACCCAGTTTTGTCTCTGAGCTACCTCACAAGCTATTTTTCTTTGTTCCTACATCACTTACCTCTTTGTACTTCATCAAACTAATTTAAACTCATGCTTCTTGTCTCAGCTAAGATATTACTCCTGAGAATTGTTCTCAACCTTCTAGGGGTTAAATGCTCCTGCCAAAATCTCGCACAAGCCCATGTTTCTGCTTTACAGTTGCCTCTTCATCGTGCACACCCCCTCTGTATTTGTAGCCTCATAAGGTTAGAGAGCCGTGGCTGCGTGGGCGCAGGAGGGCCTAGAGGACCTATCCCACGTTGAAGGTCAGGAAGGGCGGTGGAGAGGAGATACGCCTTGTCCAAGGTATGGAGCAATGGCTGTGCTTTGCTGGAGCAGCCATGAAGAGATACCCCATGCCCAAGGTAAGAGAAACCCAAGTAAGACGGTAGGTGTTGCAAGAGGGCATCAGAGGGCAAACACACTGAAACCATACTCACAGAAAACTAGTCAATCTAATCACACTAGGACCACAGCCTTGTCTAACTCAATGAAACTAAGCCATGCCCTTGGGGCAACCCAAGACGGGTGGGTCATGGTGGAGAGATCCAACAGAATGTGGTCCACTGGAGAAGGGAATGGCAAACCACTTCAGTATTCTTGCCTTGAGAACCCCATGAACAGTATGAAAAGCAAAATGATAGGATACTGAACGAGGAACTCCCCAGGTCAGTAGGTGCCCAATATGCTACTGGAGATCAGTGGAGAAATAACTCCAGAAAGAATGAAAGGATGGAGCCAAAGCAAAAACAATACCCAGTTGTGGATGTGACTGGTGATAGAAGCAAGGTCCGATGCTGTAAAGAGCAATATTGCATAGGAACCTGGAATGTCAGGTCCATGAATCAAGGCAAATTGGAAGTGGTCAAACAGGAGATGGCAAGAGTGAACGTCAACATTCTAGGAATCAGCGAACTGAAATGGACCAGAATGGGTGAATTTAACTCAGATGACCATTATATCTACTACTGCTGGCAGGAATCCCTCAGAAGAAATGGAGTGGCCATCATGGTCAACAAAAGACTCCAAAATGCAGTACTTGGATGCAGTCTCAAAAATGACAGGATGATCTCTGTTCGTTTCCAAGGCAAACCATTCAATATCACAGTAATCCAAGTCTATGCCCCAACCAGTAACGCTGAAGAAGCTGAAGTTGAACGGTTCTATGAAGACCTACAAGACCTTTTAGAACTAACACCCAAAAAAGATGTCCTTTTCATTATAGGGAACTGGAATGTAAAAGTAGGAAGTCAAGAAACACCTAGAGTACTAGGCAAATTTGGCCTTGGAATATGGAATGAAGCAGGGAAAAGACTGATAGAGTTTTGCCAAAAAAATGTGCTGGTCATAACAAACACCCTCTTCCAACAACACAAGAGAAGACTCTATACATGGACATCACCAGATGGTCAACACCGAAATCAGATTGATTATATTCTTTGCAGCCAAAGATGGAGAAGCTCTATACAGTCAGCAAAAACAAGACCAGGAGCTGACTGTGGCTCAGACCATGAACTCCTTATTGCCAAATTCAGACTGAAATTGAAGAAAGTAGGGAAAACCACTAGACCATTCAGGTATGACCTAAATCAAATCCCTTATGATTATACAGTGGAAGTGGGAAATAGATTTAAGGGACTAGATCTGATAGATAGAGTGCCTGATGAACTATGGAATGAGGTTCGTGACATTGTACAGGAGACAGGGATCAAGACCATTCCCATAGAAAAGAAATGCAAAAAAGCAAAATGGCTGTCTGGGGAGGCCTTACAAATAGCTGTGAAAAGAAGAGAAGTGAAAAGCAAAGGAGAAAAGAAAAGATATAAACATCTGAATGCAGAGTTCCAAAGAGTAGCAAGAAGAGATAAGAAAGCCTTCTTCAGTGATCAATGCAAAGAAATAGAGGAAAACAACAGAATGGGAAAGACTAGGGATCTCTTCAAGAAAATCAGAGATACCAAAGGAACATTTCATGCAAAGATGAGCTCGATAAAGGACAGAAATGGTATGGACCTAAAAGAAGCAGAAGATATTAAGAAGAGATGGCAAGAATACACAGAAGAACTGTACAAAAAAGGTCTTCATGACCCAGATAATCATGATGGTGTGATCACTGACTTAGAGCCAGACATCCTGGAATGTGAAGTCAAGTGGGCCTTAGAAAGCATCACTATGAACAAAGCTAGTGGAGGTGATGGAATTCTAGTTGAGCTATTCCAAATCCTGAAAGATGATGCTATGAAAGTGCTGCACTCAACATGCCAGCAAATTGGGAAAACTCAGCAGTGGCCACAGGACTGGAAAAGGTCAGTTTTCATTCCAATCCCAAAGAAAGGCAACGCCAAAGAATGCTCAAACTACCGCACAATTGCATTCATCTCACACGCTGGTAAAGTAATGCTCAAAATTCTCCAAGCCAGGCTTCAGCAATATGTGAACCATGAATTCCTGATGTTCAAGCTTGTTTTAGAAAAGGCAGAGGAACCAGAGACCAAATTGCTAACATCCGCTGGATCATGGAAAAAGCAAGAGAGTTCCAAAAAAAATCTATTTCTGCTTTATTGACTATGCCAAAACCTTTGACTGTGTGGACCACAACAAACTGTGGAAAATTCTGAAAGAGATGGGAATACCAAACCACCTGACCTGCCTCTTGAGAAACCTGTATGCAGGTCAGGAAGCAACAGTTAGAACTGGACATGGAACAATAGACTGGTTCCAAATAGGAAAAGGAGTATGTCAAGGCTATATTTTGTCACCCTGCTTATTTAACTTATATGAAGAGTACATCATGAGAAACGCTGGACTGGAAGAAACACAAGCTGGAATCAAGATTGCCAGGAGAAATATCAATAACCTCAGATATGCAGATGACACCACCCTTATGGCAGAAAGTGAAGAGGAACTCAAAAGCCTCTTGATGAAAGTGAAAGTGGAGAGTGAAAAAGTTGGCTTAAAACTCAACATTCAGAAAATGAAGATCATGGCATCCGGTCCCACCACTTCATGGGAAATAGATGGGGAAACAGTGGAAACAGTGTCAGACTTTATTTTTCTGGGCTCCAAAATCACTACAGATGGTGACTGCAGCCATGAAATTAAAAGACACTTACTCCTTGGAAGGAGGGTTATGACCAACCTAGATAGCATATTCAAAAGCAGAGACATTACTTTGACAACAAAGATTCATCTAGTCAAGGTTATGGTTTTTCCTGTGGTCATGTATGGATGTGAGAGTTGGACTGTGAAGAAGGCTGAGCGCCGAAGAATTGATGCTTTTGAACTGTGGTGTTTGGAGAAGACTCTTGAGAGTCCCTTGGACTGCAAGGAGATCCAACCAGTCCCTTCTGAAGGAGAGCAGCCCTGGAATTTCTTTGGAAGGAATGATGCTAAAGCTGAAACTCCAGTACTTTGGCGACCTCATGCGAAGAGTTGACTCATTGGAAAAGACTCTGATGCTGGGAGGGATTGGGGGCAGGAGGAGAAGGGGGCGACAGAGGATGAGATGGCTGGATGGCATCACTGACTCGATGGATGTGAGTCTGAGTGAACTCTGGGAGTTGGTGATGGACAGGGAGGCCTGGCCTGGTGCGATTCATGGGGTCGTAAAGAGTCGGACACGACTGAGCGACTGATCTGATCTGTTCTGATCTGAGGTCAGAGACCCCTCTGAAGCGTCGTGATTCTTTCTGTAGTATCTTGAATATGGCTCCTGTCTCATAATAGAAACTCAGAAAATACTTGTTGAATTAAACCATGGTTCTACTATCTTCTGATTTGAGAAAAGAGTGTATAAAAATAGAAAAACTGGAGTTTGGACAGACGATCCAGTCCTGGTGCCAGGATCTACTAACTATATGACCTTGTAGCGAAATGTCCTTATTTTTCTTACTTATAAAATAGAGTTAAGTCTACATACCTTCTTCATTGTTTAAGAAGTAAATAAAACAATATATCTATCACAGATGGCAGAAAAATAGGGTAATATAAATGATAGATTCTGTCTTGTGTTATTTTCCCACTTAAAACACCAGTACCAACATTTTCTAGCTGTTTTCCTTGTTTTTTCCTCCTTCTGTTCATTGTATCAAGATGGCAGCATGGAGTAAGTTTGAAAAGAGCTGTTTATACAATTGGTTACAATATCAAAAGTAACTAAAAGTATCTAACATTTATTAAGCAATGGCTTGTTTCTGGCAATATGCTAAGCAGTTAATATGTACTCCATTCCTAGCACTTACTTTTTTTTTTATCATTTCATTTGTGATATTCAGTGTTTAGAGGACAAAATCACTTGCTCTTCTTGCAATCAGTGGTGACCCTGGAAGACAAGACTGAGAATCTACTGTTCTCTTTATATTTGAGGTGGGCACCATGTATGCCTGCTATTATTTTATATTCCCTCACCTTTTCATGCTGCTAGTGCACAGTAACACAGAAAGGAGATGCATGAGGAAATGGTCTGAGCCACTCCTCTCCCACAATTTTTACTCACAAAGTATGCCAGCCTATGGCTATACAGAAATGCCTGCATCTTCCCAAAGATGTGACTGATTTTTGGCCTATCCTCTTCTTTGAACTCCTGTAAACATCCTGTACATTTTAATGTTACTGTCACATAGTATGCTTGTTTCCTTAAACACATATATAATTGTTTGCTTATCACCATATTGTTCTATTTCCCCAGTAGGTTGTTCACTAAGGCAGAAACTGTGTCTTAATACCTCAGAACCTCATATTGCAGCAGTCACATGGTAGCTTTCTAACACTATTCTTGAGTGAATATATTTTGAATAAATTACCCCCTACTTATGTACACACACACATGTCCATGCGCACACACACACACACACACACACACGTACTTTCTAGGAAATATGGCTCTCACAATTCTGTTTACCTTGCAGAGCTTTATTTGGTTGAGGTTAAATACACTGCCAGAGAAGGCAATGGCACCCCACTCCAGTACTCTTGCCTGGAAAATCCCATGGACGGAGGGGCCTGGAGGGCTGCAGTCCATGGGGTTGCTAGGAGTTGGACACGACTGAGCGACTTCACTTTATTTTTTCACTTTCATGCATTGGAGAAGGAAATGGCAACCCACTCCAGTGTTCTTGCCTGGAGAATCCCAGGGACGGGGGAGCCTGGTGGGCTGCCGTCTCTGGGGTCACACAGAGTCGGACACGACCGAAGCGACTTAGCAGCAGCAGTAGCAGCAAAGACACTGCACAGTGCTGGCTGGCTCCTGTGGAAAGTCTGGACTGTAAGAAGAACATCTGGGAGAAAAGGGGTTCACAGAATGAATAGGTTGTACATCTTTGTTGAAGATTGGAGAGATGAGGGAAAAATGTGAAACTAAGTGTGATAACATGACCTTGGACATTATTCTGAGCTCTGAGCTAGCCTTCTTTTGCCACCTCAGTCAAAATAATTTTCTCAATTAAGGTCTGGGTTCTCATCTGTCAAATAAATGTGCTAAAAATGACCTTCACAGGATAGTCCTCAGGAAAAGCTAATAAATGATTGCAAGAATCTGAGACAAGGAAAAGCACTGAGAAAATCTTGAATAATAAATCAGGACCTTTCTGTACTAAATCAGACTGAGAGGCATTTAATTTGGAATCTTCCAGTGTTTGGCTATCTGCTAAAGGAAAAAGGATCACAATAAATGTATTATGAAAGAAAAGCTGACAGTTGAGAAACTAAAATGAAAAGTAACAACATAAACCATGTTAGGAGATGCCTTCGAGGAGACGAATCTTCAGAAAGTTGAGATCTCAATTTAGAACATTTCTTTCTGTATAATTGTTGTTCTGCATGCCGCTGCACTATGATGAAATGGCCATAAACTTAGTGTGATAGGCCTGCAGAATAATTTAATTATAATTTAACATTTACTTTTATGCTATGCAATTACTTACATTGCTTTTTTGCTGAAGACAATATATTTAAGCAGCTGCATACAATGAAAAAATAGCTGACAGGGTCAATTCTAAAGTTATGCTAAGGTTTAGTTACATTCCTTTTTCACCCAGTGGACTTAACAAATTAGGCAGTATGAGACTGGTTAAAGGAAAATCAGATAAGTAATCAGGTACCCTTGATTCTCCTCTAAATCTTCACAATCTAGCATTCTGAATTTTGTAGATTCCTTAATCTTTAGTGGATCAATCACTATTATGTGTAGACATTGTTACTTGATGGTCAATTATTTTTTATTTGCTAGCATTCTCTAAGAATGATACTAATAATGTTAAAGAATAAAAGAAAGTCTATTGTTTATGAGATTAAATCCATCCCTGAAGCCAATCTTTGACATATATTGGGTGTCTTCTTTCCGGTATTGTGCAAGACTAGATCATGATGTTTGGCTTTTATTCTGTATGCTAGATTCCTTTATATTTTTACTCTTCCTGAAAGTTTGTATTGTAAATAGCCTGCACGTGAGCAGTTTAACTGTAAAAATATTTGTTGCTCAGTTACAATGCTGAAATGACTATATGAAAGTGTCACTTAAAATATTTTTGCATTAAATATATCATTTCCATGTTCTCCCTTTGTACTGGAGGATTAAACAGTCTACATTAACTTAAAAATTAACACATATCTTTTATTACCAACATATCAATTTTGACTTGTATAATTCAGAATTTTGGGTGATCCTGATGACAACAAACTGGCTCTGTTAGAATTAAAGGTTCCATGTAAAGGCCATAACTTTGAGCCTAGACTTCTAAAACTTAAGGGAACACAGAAATTATTTCATTTATTTATATATTTTACAGTAGAATATCAAACATGTTTTTAAACAATTTCATTGAGATGCATTTAACATAAAAATTCACCTATTAAAATGTACAATTCAATGTTTTAAAATATATTTTAAAACATTGTGCAGGCATCACCACAATTTAGTTTTCACTCCTCCTTAAAAGAAACCACGTACCATCAGCCTAGGCAATCAACCCCATATCCTTCTTCCCTACCTCCCACTAGTCCTAGGTCGTAAGCAACCAGAATTTACTTTCTTTCTCTATAGATTTACTTATTCTGGATATTTCAAAGAAATTAAACCACATGATATGTGTTTTTCGGGTTTTGATTCTTTCAGTTCAGTTCAGTCCCTCAGTCGTGTCCGACTCTTTGCAACCCCACGAATCACAGCATGACAGGCTTTCCTGTCCATCACCAACTCCCAGGGTTTACCCAAACTCATGTCCATCAAGCCGGTGATGCCATCCAGCCATCTTATCCTCTGTCGTCCCCTTCTCCTCCTACCCTCAATCTTTCCCAACATCAAGGTCTTTTCCAATTAGTCAGCTCTTCTCATCAGGTGGCCAAAGTATAGGAATTTCAGCTGCAACATCAGTCCTTCCAATGAACACCCAGGACTGATCTCCTTTAGGACAGACTGGTTGAATATTTTTGCAGTCCAAGGGACTCTCAAGAGTCTTCTCCAACACCACAGTTCAAAAGCATCAATTTTTTGGCTCTCAGCTTTCTTCACAGTCCAACTCTCACATCTATACATGACCACTGGAAAAACCATAGCCTTGACTAGATGAACCTTTGTTGACAAAATAATGTCTCTGCTTTTTAATATGCTGTCTAGGTTGGTTATAACTTTCCTTCCAAAGAGTAAGCGTCTTTTAATTTCATGGCTGCAATCACCATCTGCACTGATTTTGGACCCCAGAAAAATAAAGTCAGCCACTGTTTCCCCTGTTTCCTCATCTGTTTGCCATGAAGTGATGGGACCAGATGCCATGATCTTAGTTTCCTTAAAGTTGAGTTTTAAGCCAGCTTTTTCACTCTCCTCTTTCACTTTCATCAAGAGGCTCTTTAGTTCTTCTTCACTTTCTACCATAAGGGTGGTGACATCTACATATCTGAGGTTATGGATATTTCTCCCGGCAATCTTGATTCCAACTTGTGCTTCTTCCAGCCCAGCATTTCTCATGATGTACTCTGCATATAAGTTAAATAAGCAGGGTGACAAAATACAGCCTTGACATACTCCTTTTTCCATTTGGAACCAGTCTGTTGTTCCATGTGTGGTTCTAACTGTTGCTTCCTGACCTGCATACAGGTTTCTCAAGAGGTCAGGTGCAGTGGCCAAGAGGACCTACCCTACGTCTGAGGTAAGGAGCAGCGGCTGCACTTTGCTGGAGCAGCCGTGAAGAGATACCCTACATCGAAGGTAAGAGAAACCCAAGTAAGATGGTTGGCACTGAGAGAATGGCGTCAGAGGGCAGACAGACTGAAACCACAATCACAGACCACTAGCCAGTCTGATCACACGGACCACAGCTTTGTCTAACTCAATGAAACTAAGCCATGCCGTGTGGGGTCACCCAAGACCTAGTAGAAGCAGAAGATACTAAGAAGAGGTGGCAAAAATACACAGGATAACTGTACAAAAAAGATCTTCATGACCCAGATAATCACGATGGTGTGATCACTCACCTAGAGCCAGACATCCTGGAATGTGAAGTCAAGTGGGCCTTAGGAAGCATCACTACAAACAAAGCTAGTGGAGGTGATAGAATTCCAGTTGAGCTATTTCAAATCCTGGAAGATGATGCTGTGGAAGTCCTACACTCAATACGCCAGCAAATTTGGAAAACTCAGTAGTGGCCACAGTGAAAAAGGTCAGTTTTCATTCCAATCCCAAAGAAAGGCAAATGCCAAAGAATGCTCAAACTAGTGCACAATTACACTCATCTCACACGCTAGTAAAGTAATGCTCAAAATTCTTCAAGCTAGGCTTCAACAATATGTGAACTGTGAACTTCGAGATGTTCAAGCTGGTTTTGGAAAGGCAGAGGAACAAGAGATCAAATTGCCAACATCTGATGGATCACCAAAAAAGCAAGAGAGTTCCAGAAAAATATCTATTTCTGCTTTACTGACTATGCCAAAACCTTTGACTCTGTAGATCACAATAAACTGTGGAAAATTCTGAAAGAGATGGGAATACCAAACCACCTGACCTGCCTCCTAAGAAACCTGTATGCAGGTCAAGAAGCAACAGTTAGAACTGGACATGGAACAACAGACTCGTTCCAAATAGGAAAAGGAGTATGTCAAGGCTGTCTATTGTCACCCTGCTTATTTAACTTATATGCAGAGTACATCATGAGAAACGCTGGGCTGGAAGAAGCACAAGCTGGAATCAAGATTGCCTGGAGAAATATCCATAACCTCAGATATGCAGATGAAACCACTCTTATGACAGAAAGTGAAGAAGAACTAAAGAGCCTCTTGATGAAAGTGAAAGAGGAGAGTGAAAAACTGGCTTAAAGCTCAACATTCAGGAAACTAAGATCATGGCATCCGGTCCCATCGTCATGGCAAACAGATGAGGAAATAGTGGAAGCAGTGACTGACTTTATTTTTTTGGGCTCCAAAATCACTGCAGATGGTGATTGCAGCCATGAAATTAAAAGACGCTTACTCTTTGGAAGGAAAGTTATGACCAACCTAAACAGCATATTAAAAAGCAGAGACATTACTTTGTCAACAAAGGTTCATCTAGTCAAGGCTATGGTTTTTCCAGTGGTTATGTATAGATGTGAGAGTTGGAATGTGAAGAAAGCTGAGTGCCAAAGAATTGATGCTTTTGAACTGTGGTGTTGGAGAAGACTCTTGAGAGTCCCTTGACTGTGAGGAGATCCAACCAGTCCATCCTAAAGGAGATCAGTCCTGGATGTTCATTGGAAGGACTAATGTTGCAGCTGAAACTCCAATTCTTTGGCCACCTAATGCAAAGAGCTGACTCATTTGAAAAGACCCTGATGCTGCGAAAGATTGAGGGCAGGAGGAGAAGGGGATGACAGAGGATGAGATGATTGGATGGAATCACCAACTCAGTGGACATGGGTTTGTGTGGACTCCAGGAGTTGGTGATGGACAGGGAGGCCTGGTGTGCTCCAGTTTATGGGGTCACAAAGAGTTGGACATGACTGAGAGACTGAACTGAACTGAATATGAGAATTAGAGTTTGTTTAGTTACTGTAGAGATTTCTGTATGTATGTCTCTGTGTGCATGTTTTATCACTTAATAGATCTAGACAGATTGAGGCTGAAATTTCCAAACTAACTTCTGTGAGCTATGGTTCTGATTTTGATTCATTTTTCGAAGAGTTTGCAGTACTAATTGCAACTCTCTCCCATGTTTATGCCATTCAGTCTGAGACCTTCAGTATGGTTAACCAAGACCTCAATTTTCAGAGTCTTTGCTACACTGTTTAGGGTCATATTCATGTATGTGTAGTTGAATTATACACACTTCTGTAGGATCACTTTTTTTTTTTTTAGAATCGCTTTCTTGAATCCCCTTCTCATTGAGTCTCCTTGACACTTTCTGGCTCTCAGAGAGTCCCACCCTTCTCTTCCATCCAGAAAACTAGGGCTTTAGTTTTCCCACTAGACTGTATACTCCCAACAGTACTGTTAGAAAGAATGGTTCCTTTCCCTCAGAGTTCTGGGCCAACCCAACTGCCACTGTCCAACTCTGCCACACTGCCATGGGGTTATGTGGGACTAGAATGAAAAATACAGAAACAGTGAATTTTCCCATTGTCTCTGACCCCAGGGGCTCCTTTCTCCAGTGTTCACATCAGAAATAAAGATCTTCTCTTGGAGCATTTTCTGCCTATACCCAGATTGCAATTCTGGCTTTTGTGCTGCTTTTTAGTCCAAGCTGGGAGATACTGGAGGGAAAAAGCAAAAGAAACTCACTCTTATATTGGTCTTACTTTGAGTTCTGTTTTTTTTTTTCTTATTCTATGTGCTACTTTTTAACTTTTCAGAGTCTTCAAATAGCTGTTCAATGCATCTGTCTAGGTTTTAGTTGTATTCAGTTGGAGAGAGGATGAAGTACCTTTACTTTTATCTCAACTGGTACCAGAACCTTAAATGCATATTGAAAAGATTGTATTAAAATAGATTATTTATTATTTATGTCTATTTCATGTATTTCTTTTCCCCCACATATTTTTAGGTTTCTATTTTCTAAACAATTCTAGACAAATGGCACAATTCTTTTTGGAAAAAAAAAAAAATCCCTCATAGAACAACATTCCTGATCTTGTATTATTATTTAGCCTCATGCTTTCTTTATCTTATCACCAAGAATCAGTTTATCTTATTTCACCCAATTTTAAGGTTATTTTCTCTAGTCCTACTTGTAGCATACCATATCATTTTCTATATAAGAAGTTGTTAGATCAGTATTTAGAGAAATTTAGAATTTTAGTTGAATTAATCTATTTAAATAAAAATTCTTATAGGTAGATACACATGTTTAAGAAGAACTAGGGGCTTCCTTGGTGGCTCAGTGTTAAAGAATCTGTCTGCCAAGCAGTAGACACAAGTCAGAGCCTTGGGTGGAAAGATCTACTGGAGAAGGAAATGGTAATCCACATGAGTATTCTTGCCTGGGAAACTCATGGATAAAGGAATTTGACAGGCTACAGTCCATGGGGTTGCAAGGAGTTGACTTAGTGACTAAATAACAGCAACAAAGAACAATGGCACAATGAAAGGAAAAAAGGTTTTAATGTCTCCCTCCTATAAAGGAGCAGTCTACATCTCCACCTGTTGGATGTACATATACAGTTCACAGAGTTTGCTGAATCTATGCTTCAAAATAACATACAAGTGCAGAATGCTGACTTTTAGGTAAGCTCTTCTCATTGACTTGATATAGATACTAGATTTGTTTTTCTCTAATCTTATGATGATCATAACTCATTACATATATTTTTCACTGACTGATCACAGGTATACCATATATTTTGTGGTGTTTAATAATAATAAGTCTATAGGCAAGTTCAGGTTTAATCTGCTGAGTGAGCCTAAGAACACTGGAATGAGGGTAGAACTACAGAATATAACCTCAGCATTGAAAGGAACTATATATGCCTGACCTTGTGTGAATTTAAGACACCAAATTGATTTCCAAATAAACTAGTAAATGTAGAGGTAAAGATTTTTCAGAATCTGAAATGAAAAAAAGCAAAAAAGTGTTATGTTTCCCTAAGGTAGATCTCTTTTTATGGTAGACCATATAACAAAGCAATAAAGGAATAGGCAATATTTGCATACCCAGTGGACTGTTTAAATATTACTGTGACTGAGAACAAAAGACTTCAAAATTTCCCTAGCTCTCTTGTTTAAATCTATATGGGAATACAGATTTAGAGCTAAATGGAGCACAATCACACAGGGAGCCTCTGGAGGCTACAAGGACTATGAATATTGATGGGAATTCACTTCTGTGTTGTGCCCTGAACCAATGACAACAGAGTAGTAAACAACTATTTCCTTGGAGATGCAAATAGATTCCATAGGCTGTGAACTGAGACTCTTTCTCACTCAGATCTTATTCAAAGCAGACAGTGTATTTAGAAGGGTACACATATCCTAACAATTAGACTGGGTATGGCAAACCAGAAACAAAGAAACAGAATTAGTTCCAACTCATTATAACTATAAACAAGACTTTTTTTCTCTCTCTCTCACCAAGTAGCCTAGAGATGGCATTATTTTTGCTTCACATTATAGAAATAAACAAATTCATTCTAGAAAAGTTTCTATTGAGTATTTAGCAAGATTTTGCTGATCTGAATTCTACCAATGCTACCTTTTAGAGAAATACAGTATTTTCTAGAAGATTGTTGCTAATGTCACTTTTATTTATGGTGAAAAGATATATTTTCCAATTAGGAAAATTTCTCTCTGGAGTCTCCAAAAGTTTATAAGTGACCTTTCCTATGACAAAATTCCATGAGGAGAGAAGGGGAAAGTTAAAAAAAAAAATAGAATAGTTGATGAAAACTCTGAAAATGGTATTCGGAAGAGAAAAATAGAAACCTTTCTTTTAGAGGAGAAAAGCAGCAAACAATATTGGATGGAAATTTGGAGAAAGAAAAATATACTCAATCTAAAGAAAAAATATACTCAATGTGAACAAGGTATTAGTTACTCAGTTGTGTCCAACACTTTGCAATCCCATGAACTGCAGCCTGCAAGGCTCCTCTGTCCATGAAACTCCCCAGGCAAGAATACTGGTGTGGGTTGCTGTTTCATCCTTCATGAGATCTTCCTGATTAAACCCAGGATTAAACCCTCATCTTTGCCTTGCAGGCAGATTCTTTACCATCTGAGCCACCTGAGAAGTTCTCACTGTGAACAAACCATCAGAAATGATGGGGTTGAATAGTAAAATTTAGTATGATGTCCAAAAATAATTACTTTAAAGCTTTAGCTTAAATAATAGTACTTTTTTTAAAAAGCAGGTTACTTTAGATTATTTACAAAACAGACAAAAGAAATAAATTTCTGTACTGCTATATTATTATAGGGAAAAACAGTCTCAAGATCTATTTGGGGAAAACTGCATTTTCTGAGAATGCACCACATATTATTCTTTGTGTTTATAGGAGTTAAGTTGAGCTGTAAATACAAACCAACAGTATGTCTACATACCAAGTGCTAAAGTACCACTTCTGTATGGGTGCTTAGATATCACTGGGAATGCCAATAGGATGGGGAAAAGAATGTATTTTGCTTCCTCTTAGGAAGACCATTGTATTCTATGAGAAGGGTTTCATTGATACGTCCTCAGGGTGGGTAGCTAGATCGCAATGAATATGCTCAAACAATAATAGATGACTAGCAAATTACCAGCTCCCTAGTGGCTCAAAGGTTAAAAAGTCTCCTGCCAATCCAGGAGAGAAAAGAAACATGGGTTCAGTCCTGGGGTTGGGAAGATCCCCTGGAGGAGGACATGGCAGGCCACTCCAGTATTCTTGCCTGGAGAATGCCATGGACAGAAGAGCCTGGTGTGCTATAGTAGATAGGGTTGCAAAGCAACCTATGAAGCAACTGAGCATGCGTGCACCCACAGCAAATTGCCATCTGAGGAATATTTTTAAATTGTAGGGCTCTCATGTTCAACAGTGGAAGGTTTGCCAAAGAGGATGGTGACAGAAGAGCAAGAGTGAGATGAGCTCCAACAGCAGCCCTCCTTGGTTCCACCTGACTTGACACGCTCAGTCGCCTCTCTAAGTAAATATTTCCAATATTTACACAACATCTGTTAAAAGAGGAACCAGATTGTTAGCCTACATGATTTAGTCTAGATCTGCTTATATATCGTGCTCATGATTGCCATAGATGTGCGGAATGCTGCTTTTTTTTGTTTGAGGATATTTCTGCTAACAGGAAGTAAGAAAATTCAAACTTTTCTTTACCCACGCGTTTGAGAATTAGAAACTAGATTCTACAGATTCTGTTGGGGTCTATCAATTTTGTCAACTTTTCTTGAGACATTTCTCAATACCTTTGAGCCACAACCTGGGTTGTTTCAGCTGCCCTGACTTTCCTCACTCCTAAGCTTCTAGTAGACCTACCGTGCAGAGCTCTTCTCAGACATGCACAGACTCTCACATCTCACATTCTCAGTGCCCTTCCAAGATGCAGCCGGAGAGCGGAGGGTGTAGGTCAGTTCTTTTATCTTGACACGCTTGCAGCAAGTTGACCCAATTATGGTCCTATTTCCTCCCGCGATCATTAAAGATGTAAGACCCTTAGATCATCCATTTTCTCTTTAGCTTTCTCAACCCACCACTGTTCTCCCTGGTCAACTCCCCAAATTTCAAATGTGCTCTCTGAGAAACTTCTGTCCTTTGATTATTAGGTTCCCATTCATCCTCAATCACCTCACTGATCCTTCCCAACAATGTCTCTTAAGTGAGCACTGGCTCTTCCTAGAGGGAATCATCTTCCTGGCAGCTTTCACCAGCAGAAGGAAGCTTGTCATTCTTCCAAGCCCTACTTAAATTCTAGTCTGGGTTTTGGGTCCATGGTCAGAGGCTGCCGGCTGTCCGTAGTTATTCATTCTCCTTTCTTCTGCAATAACAGAATGCCCATTTTTTAGTTGAGCCATAGTCACCCAGAGTTAAGGATATTTCCCCAAATCTTTTACAATTGACTGGCATGGGACTGAGTTCTGATAAGTGAGATATCAGCTGAGATAGCATACGCAACTTCCTCAAATACCTTTCAAGGGAAGAGACACCCCCTTCTCCTTCCTGCTCCCTATAAACTGGATTGTGGAGCTAAAACAGCTATGATTTGAGGAATGAAGATCACAAATTAGTATATCACACTAATAGCTATTGCCATGCACAGAGCATAAACAATATGATCAATTGAAATATGTTTTTACATTAAAATACACAATTTTTATTATTGAAGAAAAAGAGTTCAGCTCCAGCCAACTGTATAATCCAGGAAACTGCTCTTTTATACTGCCCATATGTTCATTTATCTTCAGGTTTAGAAATAGGTTTCAATAAATACAAAAGAAATTAACACTAAGAGGCCAACCACAACGTGTCTGCATGTTCTAAATGATCTAACCATCCCCAGAATGTGACCACTATATTACACTGACATGATTGAAGACCTCTGGATCACTTTTGTGTCAGTAGCTTAATTATGCTCTATAGTTGAAAAAAATGATAAAAAATAAAGTTTTGAGAAAAGGAAAGCCAAGAACTGGGGAGATTCGATATTTCATAGGTGCCTCTTGGCCAGAGACAGTGCAATTGTGTGTCTGACATGGAAAATTCCATCACAATAGGATTGGGCTTGATAGGAATAGTGACGGATGTCTGTCATGTCCGTGTGTGATTTCTATCTTTGTATGGCTTTAATCATCAATAAAGCATTTATAAAGGCAGAGCATAGGTAGTACGCTAGCATGTGAGAGCTCACTCCTGGTAAGAAAATATAATGAAGCCAGTCTGTTTATTGTTATGGAAACACCCATGAATCCCTCTCACTTCTATTGTCCTGTCTAGGTTTTCTTGTGTTTATAAAGATATCTTGAGATATTATCACATTTTTTAACTAAAGTTCAATTATATTTCTTTTGGTTATCTCCAGTGTTTGGCTTCCTTTAGCGAATACGCAATTTCCTGAAATGCTCACAGCCTTTTATTCAACACTTTACTCTAAATTATACTGGAAATCAATGTCTAAATTGTGGTTTGGTAGTTTCTGGAATCTATCTTTCATCTCATGTCTTAAAATTGGAGTTTTCCTTTATTCTATTGTTCTGGAACTTGTCATATTTGTCACAATTCAATAATTACTAACAGGTAGTTCCATGATCATATATGTAGATTTTGTGTCCTAGAGTGTAACTGATTAGATTCCAGGATCTTAAAGTCATTTAAAACAGTTTGGTGCTTTTGTATTATTTTGATTTTTTGTTTGCTTGTTTGTTTACCAAATATTTATGCAAGCCTGAAGTGTTTTGGTTCAGAGTTGGGATCAGGGCTATAACAACTAGATACAGATTTTGCTTGCTAAGAATTTGTGTCATAATAATAATAGTTAAAGGAATTGAGCATTGCAAGACTACTTATCAGATGTTTGACTCCTGAATATCCCTTTTTTCCTCTTGGTGTCATGGGGATGATTCCATTGATTTCATAGAAGAGTCCACAGAACAGAGAGCTCCAAGGAGTATTGAAGACCTCACGACTCATAAGCAGAAGTGTTAGTATTTAAATCTAAAGTTTGTGTTCACATCAGAGTATAACTCTAGCTCATTAGCCTTTACTTAATTTTAAATTTTCTCTTATTAACCCAACTGACAGTGCCAGTTTGGATTTTAAAGTCATTCTTAACAGAAAAACTAGAAACAAAGTTGCATTCAGAAGTCATGCTTACTTTCTGTCATACATGGGTGTATCCTAATTCCATCAGTGGACTTATATGACTATGCTATACTAATAGAAATATAATATTACATTGCCTTTTTCAATCCCAGGGAATGTTCTTTCCTCCTCCTTTTTCTAGCATTAAGCATACTTGTAAATAACCTTTACTTTTTTCTTTTTTTTAATCCAAAGACTATTCACAGTGATCTTTTCTTTCTATATATTTCAACATCTCTATCATGAATTTATGGGTTTCCCCCCTTTTCAATGTGTTCCTTCTTCTACTTATCCACATTTCCTTTACCTGAAGTCATCAAAAATATCTCTGGGTACCTGTGAAATAAACTAGGCACAGAAAGGAAAACACTACATAATCTCACTAATATATGGAATGTAAAAAGTCAAATACATAGAGATAAAAAGTAGAATGATGGTTAAGAAGGTAGGGGAAATGGAGCGATATTGGTCAAAGGGTACAAAGTTGCCGTCATGTAGGATGAATAAATCTAAAGATTTCATGTATAGCATGATGACTATAGTTAATAGCACTGTATTGAATACTAGAAATTTGCTGAGAGTAGATTTCAAGTGCTTTCCTCACATATGTTAATTAGCTAGACTGCATGATCATTTCCCTATGTGTATCAAATCATTTGTATGCCTTAAATATATATAATTTTTATTTTAAAATTAATTTAAAATAATGCCTTCTTCTCCTGTGGTTTATCCTTATTAGGATCATAGATCGTTATTACCTTTCCTCTTTAACTGAAATATCTTGTCTCTGAGTATATTTGATAACAACAATAAGCCTTCTCATCCCCTACATTTCTGGATATCAATTTTTCTAAAGTCTAAGTTGCGTGGGTGCATGGGGAAATAGATGGGGAAACAGTGGAAACAGTGTCAGACTTTATTTTTGGGGGCTCCAAAATCAATGCAGATGGTGATTGCAGCCATGAAATTAAAAGACACTGACTCCTTGGAAGGAAAGTTATGACCAACCTGGATAGCATATTAAAAAGCAGAGATATTACTTTGCCAACAAAGGTCCGTCTAGTCAAGGCTATGGTTTTTCCAGTGGTCATATATGGATGTGAGAGTTGGACTGTGAAGAAAGCTGAGAGCCGAAGAACTGACGCTTTTGAAGTGTGGTGTTGGAAAAGACTCTTGAGAGTCCCTTGGACTGCAAGGAGATCCAACCAGTCCATCCTAAAGGAGACCAGTCCTGGGTTTTCATTGGAAGGACTGATGTTGAAGCTGAAACTCCAATACTTTGGTCACCTCTTGTGAAGAGTTGACTCATTGGAAAAGACTCTGATGCTGGGAGGGATTGGGGGCAGGAGGAGAAGGGGACAACAGAGGATGAGATGGCTGGATGGCATTACTGACTCGATGGACATGAGTCTGAGTGAACTCCGGGAGTTGGTGATGGACAGGGAGGCCTGGCGTGCTGTGATTCATGGGGTCGCAAAGAGTCGGACATGACTGAGTGACTGAACTGAACAGAACTGAACTGAAGATGCATGGGAGACCAGATCTAGGGTTCTCTTCTTGGCTAAAGTGACAAGATGATTTGTAAGCTTCCTGCCACTTAAATACATCAATAAATTGTTTTTGATAATTACTAAATCTATAGCAGATATAACCTTTGTTACTTCCACTGCCTCATTAGACATGAAAAGTCAGCAAGATAATAACATTTGCTTTGCCTGATTAATATAAGATTTCTAGTCAAATCTAAAGAGATGTGATTGCCTAACTCTCGGTAGGCATCTTTGCTAATAAAAAAAGCAATGTGTATTAGAAAACATATTTCATTTGTTCAGTCTGCTCTATGGTCAGTAGCAGCCAAAACTCTTCTTGATGAAATAGGCATTGTTCTTCATTTAGAGTCAGGCCACCAGTGTTCAAGTCTTGTTATTGGTTCCTCTTAGTAGCATCATCATCTTTCAGAAGGAACTGAGCTTCTCTTCATTTTCTACCTTCTGTAAAGTGGGATGAAGGGGGATAATGTGAAAGAGGTACTTTTAAGATATTATAGCATTAGTGTAATAAAATACTAACAGAATCTCTTGTGTTTTCACAACCTTTACTTCCTTTACCTAAATGAATATTTACAAAGTTAAAATGAATGAACCTTAAGTGGTTATTTGTTGCTTGTTTGGCTCCATGCTGAACGTTAACTTTAATGAATAATCCAAAACTTAATTTTGTTTTTACCAAAAGTCATAGTCAAGATATGTTGGTGTGTATTTTATTTTTTACAATTTGATACAGTATTTTACTAATTGAATGATTACTTAAATGCTTTCCTGGTATTATTAGAGTAATTGTCATGAAAAATCTATTCCCTTAGGACTCAATCACATATAGACCATGTTTTTCATTAAAATTCTTTCAAATATTTATATAAAAGAGGATAATTTATAATCTGTATATCTTGTCATCACAATAATCTCTGTTTGAATTTTGGCTTTGAAAAATACTTGTTGTGTGATCTTAGGCAAGAAGTAATTTTAATTCTCTGTATGTGTACATACTCAGTTGCTGAATTATGTCTGACTCTTTGTGACTCTATGTTCTGTAGCCCACCAGGCTCCTCCGTCCATGGGATTCCCAGGCAAGAATCTGGAGTGGGTTGCCATTTCTTACTCCAGGGGATTCTGACCCAGCGATCAAATCCACATCTCTTGCATCTCCTCCCTTGGCAGGTGAATTCTTTACCACTGAGCCACATAGGAAGCCCAATTTTAATTCTCTGAAGCTCAGTTAATTAATCTAAAAAATAGTGATAAAAGTATTTACTTGATGTGAATTATAAATGAGAGATATTGTGCATGAAAATTATTTTATCTGATGTTAATTTAATGCACTTATTGTACATCTGATGCAAAGAACCAACTCATTGGAAAAGACCCTGATTCTGGGAAAAATTGAAGGCAGGAGGAGAAGAGGACAACAGAGGATGAGATGGTTGGATGGCATCACTGACTTGATGAACATGAGTTTGAGCAAGCTTTGGGAGTTAGTGATGGACAGGGAAGCCTGGTGTGCTGCAGTCCATGGGGTTGCAAAGAGTTGGACATGACTGAGTGACTGAACTGAACTGATTATTAAAAATCATGTCACTGTACATCATTATAGAATTGGGAGTCCATCTTAAGGTATATGACTGTGCACAACTCCAGGGAGTGTCATATTCATAGCCTTCTATGTACATGGCATACCCTGTAGTTAGTTGTTCAAAGACTTGGCTTTGAACCCAAGTCAATTACTTTCCGGTCTCCAGATTCCACTAATAACAAACATAGAAGCTGGCACTGTTCTAAATGATGGGAAAACAAAAACAAATGTGATACCATCCCTTTTCTAATGCTGTGTATAATTTAATAAAAATTTTAGATAGGAAATTATGCTAGAGAAAAACAGAAGCAAGGCCCTTTGCTTTCACAGACAGTTCCTTGGTGAACATTGGGAAAAGATTCCTTCTCAGGGTAGAGATGTTAGAGAAAGCTGTGCCTTATAGGATGGGATGCCAGGTAGTTCAAGCTTGATGCCACACCCATGACTTGGAGAGCTAAACTTGGGCCAAAATCACATTTCCTTACCAAGGTACCTCTGTGTACAGTACAACCTGCACCACTGTCCTTAGAGACCCTGAATTGAAGGTTATAATGTTACCTTTGGATCTGCTATCATGGAAGATCGTGTGGTATGAACTAGTGAAACCTCAAAATTTTGTGTTATGTGTATAAAGCCAAGTGACCATGTCTTGGATTGTTGTTACATTCAGTGAAAATGAATCTAGCATTTATAACAGTTGAACAGAAATTAAAATTTTTACTGTACTATTTAGAGAAAGTGCCAAAAGAAATTGCATTGATTCAAAAGAATCCATATAACAGAACTCCTTAATTGTATTTGTGTGTGTGTGTGTGTGTGTGTGTTTCAACATTTCATACCTACAGATGGGTGGAGGTGGAAGAAATGTTTCTTCCTGTCCCAGTGATTTAAGTCATCAGATTTTTGTAGGAATTGGCTTTATTTATATGTAAAATGAAGATGAGGAATGTTCTAATACACTGTGATTTTTAAGAATAGAAATTCTCATTTGCAGATATCATTGAAGTCTATAGAGTTGATGAGTTAAGCTGGTATTTTTCTTCTTTCCCAGTACTTGATAAAGTTAGTAGTCTTGTATTATAAATGATTTTTCTCCCCAAAGTCTTGTAAAATATGCTACAAACTAAAGTTAAGGTTGACAAACTGCTATACTTCCTTTTCTCTCCTAACCCTAAAAGCTCATGAAAAATATATACACTTTAGGATAGGGAACAGGTAATTAATGGTTGCCTATAATTCTGAAGCTGAGCATGTTCAATCTGGGTAATTACACCAAATCAGGCAGAAACACTACTATCAGCTGTTAAATGCTATTGTACCACTAGGCTTTTTACCTTTGTTTTTCCACTTGAGATGAGACATGACACCTTAACTGAATATATCCTCAAGCTGATGAGAAATTTTTAAACATACGTTAAGTACTTTCTCCCTACTGAGTACTCAAGAACAGTTCTAAAAGTCTACAGATAATGATGTATCTTACCTGATCTTTCTAAAGTCGCTTCTGGAGAGGCACTAAATATCTATTTATAATTCATGTTTTAAGCATTAAAAATAGTCTTTTCACATCAACGTTTATTTGTATTCACTCACTTTTATGTATTCACTTCCTTTATTTGTATTCACTCA